>NC_135234.1:441938703-442244119 GCF_051348905.1 Ranitomeya variabilis
TTCCGATACCGCAAGTATCGGGTATCGGCCGATACTTGCGGGTATCGGAATTCCGATACCGAGATCCGGTACTTTTGTGGTATCGGGTATCGGTATCGAAACAACATTAATGTGTAAAATAAAGAATTAAAATAAAAAATATTGCTATACTCACCTCTCCGACGCAGCCTGGACCTCACCGAGGGAACCGGCAGCGTTCTTTGCTTAAAATGCGCGCGTTTCCTGCCTCCCGTGTCGTCACGGCTTGTGATTGGTCGCGTGCCGCCCATGTGGCCGCGACGCGACCAATCACAGCAAGCCGTGACGTAATTTTCAGGTCCTGAATGCCTAATTCTAGGCATTCAGGATTTTAAAATTACGCTACAGCCTTGTGATTGGTCGCGTCGCGGTCACATGGGCGACGCGACCAATCACAAGCCGTGACGTCACGGGAGGCAGGAAACGCGCGCATTTTAAAATTACGTCACGACTTGTGATTGGTTGCGTGCCACCCATGTGACCGCGACGTGACCAATCACAGCAAGCCGTGACGTAATTTTCAGGTCCTGAATGCAGAATTAGGCATTCAGGACCTGAAATTACGTCACGGCTTGCTGTGATTGGTCGCGTCGCGGTCACATGGGCGGCACGCAACCAATCACAAGCCGTGACGTAATTTTAAAATGCGCGCGTTTCCTGCCTCCCGTGACGTCACGGCTTGTGATTGGTCGCGTCACCCATGTGACCGCGACACGACCAATCACAAGGCTGTAGCGTAATTTTAAAATCCTGAATGCCTAGAATTAGGCATTCAGGACCTGAAAATTACGTCACGGCTTGCTGTGATTGGTCGCGTCGCGGCCACATGGGCGGCACGCGACCAATCACAAGCCGTGACGTCACGGGAGGCAGGAAACGCGCGCATTTTAAGCAAAGAACGCTGCCGGTTCCCTCGGTGAGGTCCAGGCTGCGTCGGAGAGGTGAGTATAGCAATATTTTTTATTTTAATTCTTTATTTTACACATTAATATGGATCCCAGGGCCTGAAGGAGAGTTTCCTCTCCTTCAGACCCTGGGAACCATCAGTGATACCGTCCGATACTTGAGTCCCATTGACTTGTATTGGTATCGGGTATCGGTATCGGATTAGATCCGATACTTTGCCGGTATCGGCCGATACTTTCCGATACCGATACTTTCAAGTATCGGACGGTATCGCTCAACACTAGTCACTATGCATTCAAACCTGCCATAAGATAAATATTCAGATACGAAGATTCCTTAATATGTAACAAAAGGGAAATATTGCCATTTTAATAAGTATCTAAGCAGAAATAAGTTAATCTTTGGATATAAAATACATAAATGTCATTTGCATCAATGATTTAAGGTTTGCTCCAGTCTATATACAAGTGTGCAATAACCTGATGTTTTATATACCCCAGTCAGTTGTAGATACTTACCCAGTACTTTTATTTAAGAACCCCAATAAGTGGCCAGACTGAAGAGCTTTGGTGTAAACTGTATCCGTCTTAATAATTTTTCCTTGCATGGAGACTGTTTCCATGAACATTTTGATACATGTAGTCTTCCCACAGCCAGCGGGCCCAGTCACTACCATCTGGCCAAAAATAAAAAACAGAATCATGAGCCGTAATTTCTATTTTTCACCTGGGGTTCATCACAGGCATCTATAATACAGTGTAATCTAAGTGATGCCATTAATACTTCTCTGCAATGGGTAGAAATGCATCCACGGTGTGATAATAAACTGACAATGTAACTGAAAAGCTAATGAATTCAATGGCTTGGCTCGAGAAAGTACAACGTGTATTGGCATAAAACGCATGATCGTAGGTGCTATATTTAAGTTATCCATTTGAAGATGTAACTGTGGAGCTTTTGCTGCTATCGTTTCAGCATGCCACTGTTTATAAAGCTTCTATAGCTCAGTGATGGCTGCCACATGTCTGCTGAAAGTGTCCATGGTACGCCAGGCATCTGGACTTCATGGATATGTAGCCTGCAGCAAGCACAATCACTCCAATAACTTTGATGATGCATTCAAATTAGTCATTATGAGCTACATCTGTACTTACTGTTTGGTATTTTGGTGCCAGCTGAACCAGATGGGAAACTTTGGATACAAATGTGTTACTGGGAAAAATATGACATTTTTCTGCAGCTTTTATTATGGCACTCGGGACGCTGGAATCTTCTGTACATTCAGATGAGGGAACCTGCTGTCCAGGACCATATTTCCCAGCAATGACTGCAGGGATCAGACCATCTGGAGCCAAAGACATAACAGATTTAGTAGTAGAAAATAGTTTATACTGCTGTATGCTAAAAACGCAAATTTACAGAAAAGAGCCCTTGCTTTTTATATGTGCATCTACTGTAAGTATATTAATTGTCACAGTTAGGAAAAGCCATATGGCGTTAAGATATAGAACAGCTTCTAGCAAATTTGTGAAAACAGCTTAAATGCATAACGCTAACATTTTTAACAAAAAATACATATTTGAGAAATCAAGAATAAGTCGCACAAAATGTTTAATTAAATGCTACTACATGACACACATGGAAGCTCTAAAGTGCCATTCCTTTCTTTACATCTTGGGAGAAGGCCATTCTCCAATTTTCTGTACGTTATTTAGAATACATGCAGAAATCTATTTGACCTCTATATATTCAACGAGATATAATGGGGGGCCACTGGTATCTATTAGGTCAGAGATCTGACACTTCTGTTTCTGTGATGGAGCAGAACTGCTAACTAACAAATACACCTTTCTAAAATATGACTTTTATTAAGTTTGAAACTTAATAAAAGTCTTGGAGCAGAACCAAAGAAATAACCAATGCATATATAAATGGAGCCTTTTTTCTTTTTAAAGGGAACCTGTCACACCCCCCAGGCGTTTGTAACTAAAAGAGCCACCTTGTGCAGCAGTAATGCTGCATTCTGACAAGGTGGCTCTTTTAGTTCGGGTCCCTGGCACTGCTGAAAAAATCGTTTTTTAAATTTGTCCCTCATACCGTGAAATCACCAGGGGGGTAGGTCTTTCCCCCCTAATCCAGACGCCTCCCAGCCGTCACTCATAGCCTCTACGCTATAAGTTCGAAGGGCAGCGCAACTGCGCATGCCCGAAAAAAAAAACAACTGCGCAGGCGCCGTGGACGCTACTGAAGGAAGAGGAGGCGGCGCCCGGCGCGCAGAGGCCATGAGTGATGGCTGGGAGGCGTCTGGATTAGGGGGGAAAGACCTGCCCCCGTGGCGATTTCACGGTATGAGGGACAAATTTAAAAAACTATTCTTTCAGCAGTGGCAGGAACAAGAACTAAAAGAGCCACCTTGTCCGAATGCAGCATTACTGCTGCACAAGGTGGCTTTTTTAGTTTCAAACGCCTTGGGGGGTGACAGGTTTAAATTCTTTTTATTATGATTTTATAAATGGGTTACAACAAGGTATAATAAATGGAGCCATTTTGAGAGACCTCCCTGATTCTTCTGAAGCTGAGATGAGCTTTGTAGCCACTCTAATAAATAAACCCCCCTGACTAACATTAACAGCCCTCTTACAGGGATGCAAACATTACTGTATCAGAAGCCAATCGACTGTCCAACGTACCTTAAATGGGACAGTTTCCATCCAAAGCACATGAAAAACTCTATTGTCTATAGCCAAGCCATCAGATACAATCATATATGTTCCAACCACATGGATAGAGATGAACACCTTGGACGCCTTAGAAAGACCTTTTTGAATCACGGCTACCATCGAAGAACAATTGAAAACCAGATTAGAAGAGCCACCAGAATATCAAGGAATCACCTGCTACATTACAAAGCTAAAGAAGAAAACAACTGGGTGCCTCTAGTAGTTACCTACAATCCAAATCTGGAGGTGCTAAGGGGAGCTGCACGGAAATTACAACCCTTACTACAAAAAGACACCCGCTTACAATCCATTTTTACAGCCCCCCCACTACTGTGTTTTAGGCAGCCCCCAAATCTAAGAAGCATCATTGTCAAGAGCTCCCTGTCCTCTCCAACAGCTGCAGGTACCTTTCCTTGCAATCAGAAAAAATGTAAAACCTGTCCATTTATAATGACCACGGACAAGATAAAGATCCCCAATTCACATTAGGACTATAAGATACCAGATACTTTCAGCTGCGTCACTTCTAATGTGGTGTACTTAATCATTTGTACTAAATGTCCAACTGGGGGTCTGTATGTAGGGGAGACAGGGCAGAAACTGAGAACAAGGATGAACTCTCATCGCCATACAATAAGAGAAACTGATGATGACCTTTGACACTCTTAGTGGAGGAATGAATGTGTCGCATGCATTTATGTCTTTTTACATCAACTAAGGAACTAAGGGATTTGCCCCTCAGACCATGTGGGGTCATTACAACAGAAACAGACCCCAATCAGAGGACAATAAAACACTCCTTATCTAAGAACTGGTCCAATAATTATGGACATAACTGTTTATCACTCAAGGTAATTCTGCTTCATGTCACCTGTCTTATCCATGTTTTTTTCTGTTTTTTTTTCTGTGATGTGTTGCGCATAAATATGTGATTCTCCAGAATTTCTTTTAGTCTATGCCTGATGAAGAGACCTGTGTAGTCTCGAAAGCTTGCAATTTGTTACCATCTTTTCAGTTAGCCATTAAAAGGTATCAACTACTGAGGACTCTCAATTCTAAATATTTTTCTATCCACTGGCTAACACGGTACCAAGATATACATATTTCCTGTATCAGCCCTCTTACAGCTTCCAAAAAAGGTTTTACTAACCAGATTACTAAAAAAAATAAATGGAGAATGGCTATCAGTATGGTACATATAAAAAAGGATTATTCAGAATTAGAAAAACATGGCTGTTTTATTCCAAAAGCAGAACCACACCAGTCCATGAGATTTTCATGCTATTTCAACCTAACCTTTGTTTCAAGGAGCTGAGCAGCAAAATACAAACTCAAGCAATGACCAGCGTGGTCCAGTTTATGAAATAAAATATCCAAGTTTTCCAGTTACTGTTATGATTCCTGGAGTGGACCCAGTGGATCGCTGTGATGACCGTTCCCAGGCGAGCTGACCAGGTGGAACTGACCCCTATACAGGGACCGTTAGGGTCAAGCCTAGGAGGGAGATACACCGTGACAGCTTGTGCCAGAGGGGCGGCTCGAGGACAACGAGGAGAATCAGGGTACTCACTGAGGACCAGACGGGCGGAACAGCCACAGAGAAAACCCGCAACTCAGGACACGGCAGGGTTCACGCAGGGTTCACGCTGAGGGTACCAGAGTTTGCATTGGAGGAGTATAGGGATGGAGCAGAGCAGATCACACACTGGAAGCGTGCAGGGACAGAGCAAAAGCGCGCACTGAAAGCTTACAGGGACTGAGCAGAGCACGCACCCACTGGAAGCGTGCAGGGACAAAGCAGAGCATGCACTAGAAGCATACAGTACAGGGACTGAGTAGAGCACGCACACACTGGAAACGTACAGGGACTGAGCAGAGCACGCACGCACTGGAAGCGTGCAGGGACAGAGCAGAGCACACACTGGAAGCATACAGTGACTGAGCAGAGCATGCACACTGGAAGCATAGAGGGACAGAGAAGAACATGCACACACTGGAAGCATACAGGGACCTGACGTACAGAAATCTAAGTGGACCAGGAGGAAGCACAGAGAGGCACAATAACAATCAGGTGCTTCCTCTAGCAGGAAGCGACCTGATATACCCGGAGGCTGATGTCCAGGCAGGACAGCGCTTCCGGTTCAGTACAACCCAGCATTATAAAGAAGTCGGGAGTGTGCAAGACCGCGACCTAAGTGGCCTAGCGCACATGCACGGGGAACGGGATCCCCAGTGCGGCTGAGGACCTGGAAGAGGAGGTGGGACACGGCAAGGGATGCGGAAAGCAAGGGGAGTATCTGCATGCAGCATAATAGTACCCCCTCCCTTACATCCCCCTTTCCTAAGGCTGGAAAGAAATCTAAAGACACGAGGAGCGTTGATGTTCTCCTGTGGTTCCCATGACCTCTCCTCAGGCCCATACCCCTTCCAATCAATCAAGAAGAAGGTTCTCCCCCTAGCCTTTCTCCTTGCTAGTATATCTATTACTTCAAAAACATTATCAGTGCTAACAGGTGGTGGAGAAGAACCAACAGAAGAATGATGGTGGTTAAGGACCACAGGTTTAAGGAGAGACACATGGAAGGAGTTGGGGATACGGAGCGAGGCAGGCAACCTCAACCTGTAGGCTACGTCATTGACTCGAGCCAGGCTCTCAAAGGGACCAATGAAGTGAGGACCCAATTTATAGGAGGGAATCTTAAAACGAATATACTTGGACAAAAGCCAGACCTTATCGCCGGGTGGATAAGGAGGAGCATCCAAACGCCTTTTGTCAGCATGCTTTTTCATCATAATGCAAGACCTCTCAAGTGCATCCTTGGTCTCCTCCAAATCTTAGAGAATTACAAGGACAGGGAGTCAGCAGCTGGCATAACCCAAACCAGGGGAAACTGGAAGAGGCTGGTTGGGATGTTGACCAGAGACGATGAAGAACGGGGACTTGGTAGAATAGTAACCAGAGTGATTGTTATAGGCAAACTGAGCCCAAGGGAGGAGGTCAACCCAATCATCCTGGTGGGCATTAGAAAAATGTCGGAGATACGAGGTCAAGACCTGGTTAATCTGCTCCACTTGACCGTTGGACTGGGGATGATAGGCTGAAGAGAAATCTAAAGTCACGTTCAAAAGTTTGCAGAGAGCACTCCAAAATTGGGAGGTGAATTGGACTCCCCTATCTGACATGATGTGTTGCGGGCAACCATGGAATTTGAAGATGTGATGAATAAAAATTCTTGCCAACTCAGGAGCTGAGGGCAAACCAGGCAGAGGACAAAGTGGGCCATCTTAGAAAACCGATCCACAACCACCAGGATAGTTGTGCAACCCAAGGAAGATTGGTGACAAAGACCATGGCAATATGCTGCCAGGAGACCGAGGAAGGAAGAGGATGCAGGGTCCCAGAGGGTAGTTGTCTCAGAATCTTTTTCCGGGTGCAGGCAGGACCGGAAAATTCTTTGACATCCTGGGGCAGGGATGGCCACCAGTAGTGGCAAGAGATAAAGAAGTATGTCTTCTTAGTTCCAGCATGACCGGCAATTTTTGAAGAGTGTCCCCAGTGCAGCATCCTCTCCCTGTCTTTCTCAGAGACGAATGTCTTACTCGACGGTAAGGTAGCAAACCTCAGGGGAGCCACCGAGATGATTTTGTAGGGATCAATTATGTGGGATGATTCCTCTTGAAAATCAGCCAACTGGAAAGACCTTGACAGCGCATCAGCCTTAACGTTCTTTTCGCTAGGTCGGGCCACCGAGCTTGCATAGGGTTGAGTCTTTGGGCCAACTGAATATAAGCCAGATTCTTGTGGTTGGTGAAAATTATGAAGGGGTGTACTGCACCTTCCAGAAGATACCACCACTCCTCCAACGTTAACTTGATGGCCAGTAGTTCTCTGTCACCGATGGAATAGTTGCGTTCCGAAGAAGAAAATGCCTTGAAGAAGAATCCGCAAGTGATCAAACGACCGGACGATGACCTCTGGGAGAGCACAGCGCCGGCCCCTCAAGAATGATGGTCTATTAGTGTTTGGGCGATGAAGTACTGGCGCTTGTGCAAAGGCTTGCTTCAGAGTCAAAAAGACATCCTTGGCCTCCGAAGACCAAAAACTGGGATCAGCTCCCTTGTGGATAAGTGACGAGAGGTGCATGGTCAACGAGGAGAAGTGGGGCACAAACTGCCTGTAATAGTTTGCGAAACCAAGGAATCTTTGGATGGCCTTCGCCCTGAGGGCTCGCAGCCAGTTGAGGATGACAGACACCTTCTCGAGATCCATCTTTAAACCGGAATCAGAAATGATGTACCCCAAAAATGGCAGGGATGTCTGTTCGAAGATACACTTTTTGTACTTGGCGTAGAGACGGTTCTCTCTCAAAAGAAGTAACACTTGACGAACATTCCGTATATGGGTAGGCAGATCCGGAGAAAAAATGAGAATGTCATCGAGGTACACCACAATGCAGGAATGTAAGAGATCCCGGAAGGCGTCATTTATAAACTTCTGAAACACTGCAGGAGCATTGCAGAGACCGAAGGGTATGACCAAATATTCGTAGTGCGTAGTGTGTTGAATGCGGTCTTCCACTTATCTCCAGCACGGATGCGGACCATATTGTAGGCCCCACGGAGGTCAAGCTTAGTAAAAATTCTTGCTCCTCGTAGGCGATGAAAGAGCTCAGGGATGAGCGGCAGTGGGTACTTGTTCTTGATGGTAATTTCATTGAGCCCTCTGTACTCAATGCAAGGATGAAGTGGCTGTCTTTCTTCTTGACAAAGAAGAATCCAGCGCCAGCGGGAGAAGGAGACTTTTGGATAAAGCCTTTGGCCAGATTCTCCTTAATATATTCCAACATTGCTTGCGACTCAACTGGAGAGAGCGGATAGATTCTACCCCTGGGAGGCGTAGAGCCAGGAATGAGTTCATTCGGGCAATCATATGGTCAATGCGGAGGAAGACTCTCTGCCTCCCTCTTGCAAAAGACATTCGCGAAGGAGCAATAAGCAACTGGTAATCTGGCCAGAGCGGAGATGGGACGAGAAATTTTGGCAGGGCGAACTGATAACAGGCATTGATCATGGCAGTGCTGGCCTCGACGAAGAACGTTCCCCGAGCGCCAGTCCAGGATAGGTTCATGCACCCTCAGCCAAGGTAGCCTGAGAAGAATTGCATGGGACAAATTGGGCAAGACGTGGTAAGCGATTCTCTCACGATGCAGAGCCCCCACCTGTAACTCCACCTCTTCCGTAACCTTCATGACTGTCTCTTGTAAAGGCCTTTCATCCACAGAGGAAATCAGATGTGGCTCCTTCAGAATCCTGACCAGAATCTGGTGCTTCTTGACCTCTTCCAGACTAATGAAGTTGCCTGCCGCTCCCGAATCCAAATACGCCAACACCGAGTAGCGCCCATTCACAGAAGTTATCTGGACAGAGATAGTTAAAGCTAGAAAGGAGTCACACACACCCAGGGAGGCCTCTCCTACCTGACCTAGGTGGAGGAGTTTCTCGGCCAAACGGGGCAGGAATGGAGTAAATGCAAGGCACTACCACAATAAAAACAAAGCCTTTGTGCAACCCTCTCTTTCTGACCCTGATCAGCCATCTTGACCTGATCCACCTTCATATGCTCAGGTGTGGGAACAGAAGAGGATGCCACAGATCACGGGCTGAGAGATCTGTTAATGGAGGAAACCCGACAATGGTACCTCCTCTCCTGGGCAGACTTCCAGGAGCGCTCCTGGAAGCGTAGGCCAATACATGTGGCCAGGGAGATCAAATCCTCTAGGGAGGTTGGAGTATCCTGACCCGCCAATTCATCCTTAATTCGACCTGACAACCCACGCCAGAATGCTCCGACCAGTGTCTCCTTTTTCTACCCCAGCTCTGAGGACAGAGTACGAAAACGAATAGCATATTGCCCAACCGTAAGGCAGCCTTGCTTGAGAATAAAGAGAGCCTCACTGGCTGAGGCTACATGACCAAGCTCGTTGAACACTTTGCAAAAGTTCTCTAAAAAGGTAGACAATTGAGAGGTTATGGGATCATCACGTTCCCACAAAGGATTTACCAAGGCCAGGGCCTCGCCCTCCAAATGTGAAACTACAAATGCCACTTTTGCCCGATCGGTGGGCTATTGGTGCTGCAATAATTCAAAATGTAGGTGGCATTGATTCAAAAAACCCCGACACAGCTTGGGGTCACCATTATACCGGGGTAGTTTACCAAGACAGGGTGGAGGATGCGGAGAGGGATCAGGGTTATGAGACTGAGCTTGGGCAGAGGCTGCGGTGGCAGACTGAAGGGAGAGTGTTGTGAGTTTGGTTTTTGGGCTCCCCCGGTGGTCACTGGTGGTACTGGACTTGTGTGCTTCACTTTCTCTGTTCACCTGTTTCCATCAGGATATGGGTGTATCCTATTTAGCCTTGCTGCTCAGTTATTCTAGTGCCGGCCATCAATGTAACCAGAGCCTTTCTGTTGCATGTTCCTGCTTCTAGACTACTATCAGCTAAGTTGGACTCTTAGTCCTAAGTTTGTTTTGCATTTTTGTTCCAGTTCACAGTTATGTTATTTTTCTGTAGCTGGAAGCTCTTGTGGGCCGAAATTGCCACTCCGGTGTCATGAGTTGACACATGAGTCTTAAAGTAATTTCGGGATGGTATTTTGATAGGGTTTTCAGCTGACCGTGAAGTTCCCTATTGTATCTTCTTGCTATCTAGTAAGCGGACCTCGCTTTGCTGAACCTACCTTCATACTGCGTATGTCTTTTCCTCTGAACTCACCGTCAATATATGTGGGGGGCTTCTGTCTCCTTTTTGGGGGAATTTCCCTAGAGGTAAGCCAGGTCTGTCTTTTCCTCTATTAGGGTTAGTTAGTCCTCCGGCTGGCGCTAGGCGTCTAGGGATAAAACGTAGGTACGCCACCCGGCCACTGTTAGTTGTGTGGTAGGTTTAGCTCACGGTCAGCTCGAGATTCCATCACCCAAGAGCTGTTCTGTTATTTATGTTCTCTGACGTTCCCTTGCCATTGGGAACCATGACAGTATGGCCGGCCCAGTGTTAAAACCGTTGGCAGAAGAAAGGAGAGAAAAAGAAGTCTGCAGATTTTTTTTTTTTTTTCCTCTGAGCTTGCTCTATAGTTGACTTAGTTGCATTTCTGCTCTAATTACAGCCTTTGTCTCTCTCTCTCCTTCTAATCCTTGAATGGTTCTGATCTCACCTGATTAAAATGGATCCTCAGAGTTTGGCTACAGGTTTGAATAATCTTGCTACGAAGGTTCAAAATTTACAGGATTTTGTTATTCATGCTCCTATATCTGAACCTAGAATTCCTATACCAGAATTTTTCTCCGGGGATAGATCTCGTTTCCTGAATTTCAAAAATAATTGTAAATTATTTCTTTCCCTGAGATCTCGCTCCGCTGGAGATCCCGCACAGCAGGTTAGGATAGTAATTTCCTTGCTGCGGGGTGACCCTCAAGACTGGGCATTTGCATTGGCACCCGGGGATCCTGCGTTGCTCAATGTGGATGCGTTTTTTCTGGCTTTGGGGTTGCTTTATGAGGAACCTAACTTAGAGATTCAGGCTGAAAAAGCCTTGATGGCCCTATCTCAAGGGCAAGATGAAGCTGAAATATACTGCCAAAAATTTCGTAAATGGTCTGTGCTTACTCAGTGGAATGAGTGCGCCCTGGCGGCGAATTTCAGAGAGGGTCTCTCTGATGCCATTAAAGATGTTATGGTGGGGTTCCCTGCACCTACAGGTCTGAATGAGTCCATGACAATGGCTATTCAGATTGATCGGCGTTTGCGGGAGCGCAAACCTGTGCACCATTTGGCGGTGTCTTCTGAGAAGGCTCCAGAAAATATGCAATGTGATAGAATTCTGTCCAGAAGCGAACGGCAGAATTTTAGGCGAAAAAATGGGTTGTGCTTCTATTGTGGTGATTCAACTCATGTTATATCAGCATGCTCTAAACGTACAAAAAAGGTTGATAAGTCTATTTCAATTGACACTTTACAGTCTAAGTTTATTCTGTCTGTGACCTTGATTTGTTCATTATCGTCAATTACCGCGGATGCCTATGTCGACTCTGGCGCCGCTTTGAGTCTAATGGATTGGTCCTTTGCCAGGCGCTGTGGGTTTGATCTAGAGCCTCTGGAAGTTCCTATACCTCTGAAGGGTATTGACTCTACACCATTGGCTAGTAATAAACCACAATACTGGACACAAGTGACTATGCGTATGAATCCAGACCATCAGGAGATGATTCGCTTCCTTGTGTTGTACAATCTACATGACGTTTTGGTGCTCGGATTACCATGGTTACAATCTCATAACCCAGTCCTTGACTGGAAAGCAATGTCTGTGTTAAGCTGGGGATGTCAGGGGGCTCATGGGGACGTACCTTTGGTTTCCATTTCGTCATCTATTCCCTCTGAGATTCCGGAATTTTTATCTGATTATCGTGATGTTTTTGAGGAGCCTAAGCTTGGTTCACTACCTCCTCACAGAGATTGCGATTGTACCATAGATCTGATTCCGGGCAGTAAATTTCCAAAGGGTCGTTTATTTAATCTATCTGTACCTGAACATGCTGCTATGCGAGAATATATTAAGGAGTCCCTGGAAAAGGGACATATTCGTCCTTCTTCATCTCCCTTAGGAGCCGGTTTTTTCTTTGTATCTAAAAAAGATGGCTCTTTGAGGCCGTGTATTGATTATCGACTCTTGAATAAAATTACAGTCAAATATCAGTATCCTCTGCCACTGCTGACTGATTTGTTTGCTCGAATGGGGCTAAGTGGTTCTCTAAGATTGATCTCCGTGGGGCGTATAATTTGGTGCGAATTAAGCAGGGGGATGAGTGGAAAACCGCATTTAATACGCCTGAGGGCCATTTTGAGTATTTAGTAATGCCTTTTGGTCTTTCAAATGCCCCTTCAGTCTTTCAGTCCTTTATGCATGACATTTTCCGTGAATATTTGGATAAATTTATGATCGTGTATCTGGATGATATTTTGATTTTTTCGGATGACTGGGATTCTCATGTCCAACAGGTCAGGAGGGTTTTTCAGGTTTTGCGGGCTAATTCCTTGTGTGTGAAGGGTTCTAAGTGTATTTTTGGGGTTCAAAAGATTTCTTTTTTGGGGTACATTTTTTCCCCCTCTTCCATTGAGATGGATCCTGTCAAGGTTCGGGCTATTTGTGATTGGACGCAACCTTCTTCTCTTAAGAGCCTTCAGAAATTTTTGGGCTTTGCTAATTTTTATCGTCGATTTATAACTGGTTTTTCTGATGTTGCTAAACCTTTGACTGATTTGACCAAAATGGGTGCTGATGTTGCTGATTGGTCCCCTGCTGCTGTGGAGGCCTTTCGGGAGCTTAAGCGCCGCTTTTCTTCCGCCCCTGTGTTGCGTCAGCCTGATGTTACTCTTCCTTTTCAGGTTGAGGTCGATGCTTCCGAGATCGGAGCTGGGGCGGTCTTGTCGCAGAAAAGTTCCGACTGCTCCGTGATGAGACCTTGTGCGTTCTTTTCTCGAAAATTTTCGCCCGCCGAGCGAAATTATGATATTGGTAATCGTGAGCTTTTGGCTATGAAGTGGGCTTTTGAGGAGTGGCGTCATTGGCTTGAGGGGGCTAGACATCAGGTGGTGGTATTGACCGATCACAAGAATTTGATTTATCTTGAGTCTGCCAGGCGCCTGAATCCTAGACAGGCGCGCTGGTCGTTGTTTTTCTCTCGGTTTAATTTTGTGGTCTCATACTTACCAGGTTCTAAAAATGTGAAGGCGGATGCCCTTTCTAGGAGTTTTGAGCCTGATTCCCCTGGTGATTCTGAACCTACAGGTATCCTTAAGGATGGGGTGATATTATCTGCTGTTTCCCCAGACCTGCGACGGGCTTTGCAGGAGTTTCAGGCGGATAGACCTGATCGTTGCCCGCCTGGTAGACTGTTTGTTCCTGATGATTGGACCAGTAGAGTCATCTCGGAGGTTCATTCTTCTGTGTTGGCAGGTCATCCCGGGATCTTTGGTACCAGGGATTTGGTGGCTAGGTCCTTCTGGTGGCCTTCTCTGTCTCGAGATGTACGAGTTTTTGTGCAGTCTTGTGATGTTTGTGCTCGGGCCAAACCTTGTTGTTCTCGGGCTAGCGGATTGTTGTTATCTTTGCCTATTCCGAAGAGGCCTTGGACTCACATCTCTATGGATTTTATTTCTGATCTCCCTGTTTCTCAGAAAATGTCTGTCATCTGGGTGGTGTGTGACCATTTTTCAAAGATGGTTCATTTGGTGCCCTTGCCTAAGTTGCCTTCCTCATCCGAGTTGGTTCCTCTGTTTTTTCAAAATGTGGTTCGCTTGCATGGTATTCCGGAGAATATCGTTTCTGACAGGGGGACCCAGTTCGTGTCTAGATTTTGGCGGGCGTTCTGTGCTAGGATGGGCATTGATTTGTCTTTTTCGTCTGCGTTCCATCCTCAGACTAATGGCCAGACTGAGCGAACTAATCAGACCTTGGAGACTTATTTGAGGTGTTTTGTGTCTGCGGATCAGGATGACTGGGTTGCCTTTTTGCCGTTGGCGGAGTTTGCCCTCAATAATCGGGCTAGTTCTGCCACTTTGGTTTCTCCTTTCTTTTGCAATTCGGGGTTTCATCCTCGTTTTTCTTCCGGTCAGGTGGAGTCTTCGGATTGTCCTGGAGTGGATACTGTGGTGGATAGGTTGCATCGGATTTGGGGACAGGTGGTGGACAATTTGGAGTTGTCCCAGGAGAAGACTCGGCATTTTGCTAACCGCCGTCGTCGTGTTGGTCCTCGTCTTCGTGTTGGGGACTTGGTCTGGTTGTCTTCTCGTTTTGTCCCTATGAGGGTTTCTTCTCCTAAGTTTAAGCCTCGGTTCATCGGCCCGTATAAGATTTTGGAGATTCTTAACCCCGTGTCCTTTCGATTGGACCTCCCAGCATCTTTTTCTATCCATAATGTCTTCCATCGGTCATTATTGCGCAGGTATGAGGTACCGGTTGTGCCTTCCGTTGAGCCTCCCGCTCCGGTGTTGGTTGAGGGTGAATTGGAGTACGTTGTGGAGAAGATCTTGGACTCCCGTGTTTCCAGACGGAAACTTCAGTATCTGGTCAAGTGGAAGGGCTACGGTCAAGAGGATAATTCTTGGGTGACAGCCTCTGATGTTCATGCCTCTGATTTGGTCCGTGCCTTTCATAGGGCTCGTTCTGATCGCCCTGGTGGTTCTTGTGAGGGTTCGGTGCCCCCTCCTTGAGGGGGGGGTACTGTTGTGAGTTTGGTTTTTGGGCTCCCCCGGTGGTCACTGGTGGTACTGGACTTGTGTGCTTCTCTTTCTCTGTTCACCTGTTTCCATCAGGATATGGGTGTATCCTATTTAGCCTTGCTGCTCAGTTATTCTAGTGCCGGCCATCAATGTAACCAGAGCCTTTCTGTTGCATGTTCCTGCTTCTAGACTACTATCAGCTAAGTTGGACTCTTAGTCCTAAGTTTGTTTTGCATTTTTGTTCCAGTTCACAGTTATGTTATTTTTCTGTAGCTGGAAGCTCTTGTGGGCCGAAATTGCCACTCCGGTGTCATGAGTTGACACATGAGTCTTAAAGTAATTTCGGGATGGTATTTTGATAGGGTTTTCAGCTGACCGTGAAGTTCCCTATTGTATCTTCTTGCTATCTAGTAAGCGGACCTCGCTTTGCTGAACCTACCTTCATACTGCGTATGTCTTTTCCTCTGAACTCACCGTCAATATATGTGGGGGGCTTCTGTCTCCTTTTTGGGGGAATTTCCCTAGAGGTAAGCCAGGTCTGTCTTTTCCTCTATTAGGGTTAGTTAGTCCTCCGGCTGGCGCTAGGCGTCTAGGGATAAAACGTAGGTACGCCACCCGGCCACTGTTAGTTGTGTGGTAGGTTTAGCTCACGGTCAGCTCGAGATTCCATCACCCAAGAGCTGTTCTGTTATTTATGTTCTCTGACGTTCCCTTGCCATTGGGAACCATGACAGGAGAGCAATCGGTCATCCACTGAAGCCATATAACTTAATATGTAAGTCTGGGTGTCACACTGCTGAAATAGCTTCTGTTGGAGACTAGCGAGCTGGAAAGCATTCCCAGGATGAGAGGCCTGTAAAGCGGCACAACAGAGATTCCATGGACTTCATGAACGAAATTATACGCGTCTGATTCTCCCGCAAGTACACCAACTCCTGAGCGGCAGCTGAGGCACCAGCGGGGTCCATGGCCTGATTATGGTTCTGTTATGATTCCTGGAGTGGACCCACTGGATCGCGGTGATGACTTTCCCAGGTGAGCTGACCAGGTGGAACCGACCCATATACAGGGACCGTTAGGGGCAAGCCTAGGAGGGAGATACAACCCAATAGCTTGTGCCAGAGCACAACCCAGAACTCAGGACACGGCAGGGTTCACACAAAGGGTACCGGTTCCTGGACGGAGCAGAGCTCGCACTGGAGGAGTATAGGGACGGAGCAGAGCAAGTACTGGAAGCATACAGGGACTGAGCACAGCACGCACTGGAAGCGTACAGGGACTGAGCAGAGCATGCATATACTGGAAGCATACAGGGACAGAGAAGAGCAAGCACTGGAAGCTTACAGGGACTGAGCAGAGCATGCACACACTGGAAGCGTACAGGGCCTTAGCAGAGCATGCACGCACTAGAAGCATACAGGGACAGATCAGAACACGAACACACTGGAAGCTACAGGGACCTGATGTACAGAAACCTAAGTGGACCTGGAGGAAGCACAGAGAGGCACAATAACAATCAGGCGCTTCCTCTAGCAGGAAGTGACCTAATATACCCGGAGGCTGTTGCCCAGGCAGGACAGCGCTTCCAGGTCAGTACAACCCGGCATCATAAAGAATCCGGGAGTGCGCACCACCGTGACCTAAGCAGCCTAGCACGCATGCACGGGGAACAGGATCACCAGCATTGCTGAGGACCCGGAAGAGGATGCGGGACGCGGCGAGGGACCTGGGAAGCAAGGTGAGTATCTGCGTGCGGCGTAATAGTTACATCACAGATTTCATTGCATTATAGATGCTTCAATAGAAATATGTTCTGGAGTCAGGATAAATTTCATACTTCAATTGTACATTTCCAATCAAAATTATTCAGTCACCATTGCACAATGGATTTATTAGCAAATTTTTCAAACTTTCTGATGTTTGTAATAAACCAGTAAATAATAACAATTTAAATAGATCAACAACTAATGTAACAAGTTTCATCAAATTCACCACCAAGTACCACTTTTCCAGACTACTGCAGTCTCAAAAATCTTTAAAACCACTCTAAGGAATCCCTCATAGGAGCAGACAACTAATCAAGGGGTTTATTAGTATTTTTAGGTGTGCTGGGGACAAAACACATGAAATACCTGGACTGACTAGGGGTTGCACTGTGACATTAGATTGCATATTAGAAATAACGATAGGTCAAGAGAGTGGTCCAAATATGTAACAAATGAAATGATTGCTTTTCAAAACAAGGAAAAGGATCCAAAAAGATAGCAAAGGCGTTGCATGTTCCCAGAGATACGGTTGGAAGCATAGTTCACATGTTCAAAGTTAAAGGATTACTTGTGATACTATCTGAACTTCGCAAAGAGTTGGAGTTATCACCAGCTGTCACCAGATTCCTATGGAGACAGGTGGTCTAGAACCCATGAGTGACTGCAAAACACCTGCAGGAAGATTTGGGGGCTAGACATAGTTTCACTTAGCACACCATACCGTGAAGATCCTCATTCCTGACCTCCAACATGTTCACCAGCACTGACCAAATAGCACTAGAAAAGTTGTCTCCAAAAACATTATCAATTTTGTTAATAAACCTAATTTGCAAAGTGGGTTTTACCATTTTGTTTGGAATTGCATTTAATGCTCCCATGTGTTAGGGTTGGCGGAACGCACCGAGTATATATATATATGTATTATTAGGTGCGTTCGCAACCTGGAGTCCACCGTGCAGGAGAGGAACCTGCTGCTGGCAAATGGTGGCGCTATATGGTGGTATAAGCGAACTCTGTTAACTCCACAGAGTCGCTAGGAACAAGATGCTGTGCCCTGTTAACCTCACAGAGGTACACAGCTACCAACCAGAGCAAACTGTGGTCATGCAGTCAGAGAAAACAGACAAACAACTCCTCACCGGAGGTGCCGGTATTCTAGCGGCTTATTTCAGCCAAGGCCCTGAATACACTCATACAAACTCCTCACCGGAGGTGCCGGTATTCTAGGGGCTTATTTCAGCCAAACCCTAACCGCATCCAGACATGACCACACTGGCGCTGAGCTCATAGACATTGGTTTAATACTAGCGCATTGCCGTGCGGCCATGCAAACCTTTTATAGCTGCAGCAACTTCAGGACCTTCCTAGAGGACCAATGGGAGCTGCTACAGTACCTAAGCAACTTCAGGACCTTCCTAGAGGACCAATGGGAGCTGCGGCAGTATCTGAGCATGTGACCCCCGACCTAAAATGAGAGGTCTTACCCTCGGCATGCTGAGAAGGGGAAAAGCAGGACTTAGTCCTAGAGACATCTGCTCGCCGCTGACCAGTACTGGCTACAAAAGCAGAGCCTGGAAGAACAGTAGAAACCAGTCGCCCAGTATAAGCCTGAGCCAGATGCTGGGACCGACGTCTCCGCTGAGCAGGCTCCACTGCGGCTGGAGAAGAATGGGAGACAGCAGCGGAGGTGGTTCGAGATTCCCCCTGTGCAGAGGCGGGAACTTGACACCTAACATTACCCCCCTTCCTAGGGCCCCCCTCCTTGGACCTCGCTACGCTTGAAGGCAGCAATGAGCTGCGGAGCTTGAATGTGCTCAGCAGGCTCCCAGGACCTGTCCTCTAGGCCATAACCTTTCCAGTCCTCCAAATAAATTTTTTTGCCACGTACCACCTTGCACCCCAAAATAGCGTTCACCTCGCAATCGTCTGAAGACGAACTCGATGTCCCAGCAGATGACTCGGAAAACCAGGACATGTACACGGGCTTCAGGAGGGACACATGAAAGGTGTCGGTGATACCTAGGCATGGAGAAAGGGCCAGATGGTAGACCACTGGGTTAACCTGTTCGAGGACCTTGAAGGGACCCAAGTAGCAAGGTGCAAACTTAGTGGACTCAACTCGCAGCCTGATGTTATGGGCGGAGAGCCACACTAAGTCGTCAGGAGCAAAGGTCGGAGCAGGGCACCGATGTGCATAGGCAAAGGACTTCATTCTCTCCTTGGAGGCCCAGATGGCATTCTGAGTGCGGTCCCAAATGTCCCGTGCCTCCACAGCCCAGCCTGCCACCCTGGAGTCGGAGGAAGACACGGGCATAGACACAGGGACCTGCGGATGCTGGCCGTAATTAAGGAGGAAAGGAGTCTGACCAGTGGAGTCGGCTATGCATTGTTAAGTGCAAACTCTGCCCACGATAGCAAGGATGCCCAGTCATCCTGCCTGGCAGAAACAAAATGTCGCAGATCTGTGACCAGGGTCTGGTTAGCCCTCTCTACCAACCCATTCGTCTCGGGATGATATGCTGAGGAGAGATTCAACTCAATGCTGAGTAGACGACAAAGCTCTCTCCAGAATCGAGACACAAATTGGGGACCCCGGTCACTGACAATTTTGTCTGGCATACCATGTAGGCGAAATATGTGTTAGATAAACAACGCCGCCAGAGTCCGTGCAGAAGATAGCCAAGGAAGAGGCACCAAGTGTACCATTTTGGAAAAATGGTCGGTGATCACCAAAATAATGGTGCAGCTATGAGACGTGGGTAAGTCCACCACAAAATCCATCCTGACCATCTCCCAGGGCCTGTCTGCCACTGGCAAGGGGTGAAGCAACCCAGCTGGCCGTTGACGAGGAAACTTGTTCTTGGCGCAGGAGACACATGCCCGAACATAGTCTGTGACGTCACGTGCCATATGCAGCCACCAATATGTCCTCGCCAGTAGCTCAGATGTCCTTTTGGTCACGAAATGTCCACCCACCCTAGATGAGTGAGCCCAAGAGGGAACCTCTGGATGCAAACTGGATGGTACAAAAGTCTTGCCCGGAGGCACAGACTCTAGTGAAACCGGGGCCACAGTTCTCAGGCTCTCGGAAGGGACAATAAGCCGAGGCTCCTCCTCCCCAGATGATACAACGGAGCAAGAGAGAGCATCGTCACGAATGCTCTTCTCCCCGGAAAGAAAATGGAGCGTGAAATGGAACCGAAAGAAGAACAAGGACCATCTGGCCTGGTGTCAGGACTCTGAACATTTTTTATTACCTTTTGTGCATTACTGCCCTTTTCCAAGATGGCGTCTTTGGCCTCATGTGCACTGTGTCTTCCTGCTATAAAAATCCACCCCAGCCTTCAGTCTGTGCTAGAGTATTCTGCCTTGCATCCAGCTCCTGACCTCTGGTGACTCCCTGGCTATATACCTGCTCCTGTGAACCTGTGGGGTTATCCTGCTACTCTGCTCTGAGTTCCTGCTGCATACACCAGTTCCAGTAATCCTCCTTCATCTGCTGCTCGTGTTTGCTTCCATCTGCATTTGCTGGACATGTAAGCTGTTGCTGCTCTGCAAGAACCTGAGACTATTACCCAGGCCTCACTGGTTGAGCTAAGATATTAGTTGAACTGCCTTATAAGCATATCTATCTGTGTTTTGGACTAAGCAAGGACTTATTCGTGTTGAGTATCCTCAAGAATAATTGTGCTTCATAGATTTTCTGCGTGATTGCATTTTCCTCTGAAGTTTCCTATAGACTGCTAAGCTGCATTTAATATTTACTCCAAGTGTTGTGGACTTGAGTTTCTCTCTGCACCTGTTTGAATCACCGTGTGATAATATAGACTTTACCACTTATAAAACTGTGTCCTGTAGTTGTCTTGTTCCACGCAAAGAGTCTCCTGAGTTATCCCCTATAATTATTACAACTGGTGAGAATTTAGCCGCTGGGCGGTCCGTAAATAAACCAAACTCTTGTGGTCTGTGAATACTTGGAAGGGAAAGTGAGCCCCCTCCAAGAGATGTCTCCACTCTGAGAAGGCCAACTTCATTGCTAGCAACTCCCTGTCCGCGATGGAATAATTCCTCTCCACTGGTGTGAAGGTTTTGGAAAAGAAGAAGCAAGGATGCTTCTGACCTTGAGCATACTTTTGGAAGAGGACTGCTCCAGCACCAACGGATGAGGCATCCACCTCCATTATAAATGGCTTATCTACATCGGGGCGATGTAGGATGGGAGCGCTAGCAAAATGAGATTTAATAGAAGTGAAGGCCTTGGAGACCTCCTCAGACCACAATTTGGGATTTGCTCCCTTCTTGGTGAGGGCTACCAAGGGAGCTACCAAAGTTGTGAAATGAGGGAAGAACTGGCGATAATAGTTAATGAACCCCATAAAGCACTGCACCGCTTTAAGAGAATAGGGTTCTTGCCAGTCCATCACAGCCTGTAGTTTGGCAGGATCCATAGCCAATCCCTGGCAGATATGATATAGCCAAGGAAAGGTAAGGACTCCTAGTCAAACACACACTTCTCCAACTTGGCATAGAGGGAGTTAATCCGTAAGAGGTGGAAGACTCTGCAAACATCTCTCCGGTGGGAGTCAATTTCTGGAGAGTAGATGAGAATATCATCCAGATAGACTACAACCGAGGTGGAGAGCATATCCCAGTAGATATCATTTACAAAGTCTTGGAAAATGGCTGGAGCATTACAGAGCCCAAAGGGCATCACTAGATATTCATAGTGCCCATCCCTGGTGTTAAAAGCCATCTTCCATTCATCTCTCTCACGGATGCGAATCAGGTTGTAAGCACCCCGCAGATCTAAGTTAGTAAATACCCTTGCTCCCCGTAGCCTATCAAAGAGCTCAGATATCAGGGGTAGTGGGTACTTATTCTTAACGGTGATGACGTTAAGACCCCTGTAGTCTATGCATCGATGTAGTTCTCCACTCTTCTTCAGCACGAAGACGAACCCAGCCCCTGCAGGTGACACTGACTTTCTAATGAATCCTCTTGCCAGATTTTCCTTGATGTACTGAGACATTGCCTCCATCTCCGGGAGAGATAATGGATAGACTCGACCCCGGGGAGGCTCAGCACCATACAAGAGGTCAATAGGACAGTCCTAGGGGCGGTGAGGCGGAAGGGTCTCCGCAGCCCTTTTGGAGAACACGTCCGCATAGCGCCAATATTGCTTGGGCAGAGAGGATAGATCTGCGGGTACCTCAGTTGTAGCAACCTGAATGCTCTCTCTCTGACATCTACCCCCACAAGATTCACCCCATCCCAAAATTCTGCCTGTGGACCACTCGATATGAGGAGAGTGATACCATAGCCAAGGCATCCCTAACAGGACCTCATCAATTCCCTCAGGAATGATGAGCAGAGATATAATCTCCTGATGAGATGGCGACAAGGGCAGAGTGAAAGGGATGGTCTGGTGTGTAATCTGTGAGGGCAGTGTCGACCCATTCACCATTCGTACAGTTACTGGCTACTGGAGCTAGCATTACCAGGGGTATTGCGTGACATTGGGTGAAGGCAGAAGACATAAAATTGCCCTCTGCCCCAGAATCCACGCAGAGCTCTACCAAGTGAGTGAATGAGCCTATTGTAATTGTCCCCTTAAAGGTCAATTTGGAGGAAAACGTCGCCGTGTCTAGTGTACCTCCACCTACTACCACTAGACGCTGACATTTCCTCGACCACTGTGAACATCTGGTGGCAGGATGTCCTGACTGCTGGCAAACATGGCAGACCTTGAGTGGAAGGACTTAAATCCCGCTCGTGACACTTCCATGGCCTCTGTGACTCAGGGAACAGGACCGGAGATTCCAAAGGATTAGCGAAGGTGGGAGCCAGCCGAAACCTCTGCCTACACTGGGCCCGCTCTAACCTCCGCTCGTGAAAACTGAGGTCAATATGGGTAGACACAGCTATTAACTCCTCCAGTGTGGCGGGAATCTCCCTTGTGGCCAGAGCGTCCTTCATGTGGTCAGCCAGCCCCCTCCAAAATATAGGGATAAGGGCTTTATCCGACCACTCCAGCTCAGATGCTAGGGTGCGGAAGTGGACGGCAAAATGGCTGACCAAGGACAAGCCCTCAGTCAAAGCCAACAGTTGGAGCGCCGTATCATGGGTGACTCGAGGCCCTAAAAATACCTGTTTCAGAGTGCTCAAGAACAGTGGAGCACTCTGCACCACATGATCACCATGCTCCCACAGCGGCATAGCCCACTCCAATGCCCTGTCCAACAGGAGAGACACAATAAATCCCACCTTTGCGCGCCCTGTGGGAAAGGTGCCTCCAGAAGCTTGAGATGTATAGAGCACTGGCTCACAAAACCCCTACAAGATTTACTATCACCAGAAAATTTTTCTGGCAGCAGGAGGCGAGATAGAGTCTGAACAGGGGTGGCCGTGGACAAGGTTGCTGCAGCCACGCTAGCAGCCTGAACAGCAACCGCGGTAACATCCACAGCTGAGGTTCTGCGCTCGAGAGCCGCCAACCTACCCTTCAGCTGCTAGATGTACCACAAGGATTGCTGTTTATCCACCATTTACTAGCCAGACCCTGGCGCTAGTATTATGTTAGGGTTGGCGGAACGCACCGAGTATATATATGTATTACTAGGTGCGTTTGCAACCCGGAGTCCACCGTGCAGGAGAGGAACCTGCTGCTGGCAAATGGCGGTGCTATATGGCGGTATAAGCAAACTCTGTTAACTCCACAGAGTCGCTAGGAACAAGATGCTGTGCCCTGTTAACCTCACAGAGGTACACAGCTACCAACCAGAGCAAACTGGATGAGAGAGGATCTTGGTGCAATTAACTGGGACGATATCCTGAGACACAAAAATACACAAAGAAAATGGGAGACGTTTATTAGCATCCTGGATAGGACCTGTGCACAGTATATACCGTATGGGAATAAACATACTAGAAATAGGAGGAAACCAATATGGCTAAATAGAGCTGTAAGGGGCGCAATAAGGGACAAAAAGAAAGCATTTAGAGAATTAAAGGAAGTAGGTAGTGAGGAGGCATTAAATAAATACAGAAAATTAAATAAATTCTGTAAAAAGCAAATCAAGGCAGCAAAGATTGAGACAGAGAGACTCATTGCCAGAGAGAGTAAAAATAATCCCAAAATATTCTTTAACTATATAAATAGTAAGAAACTAAAAAATGACAGTGTTGGCCCCCTTAAAAATAATCTGAGGGAAATGGTGGATGAGGATGAGGAAAAAGCCAATATGCTAAATGACTTTTTTTCATCAGTATTTACAAAAGAAAATCCCATGGCAGACAAAATGACTAGTGATAAAAATTCCCCATTAAATGTCACCTGCTTAACCCAGCAGGAAGTACAGCGGCGTCTAAAAATAACTAAAATTGACAAATCTCCGGGCCCGGATGGGATACACCCCCAAGTACTGCAGGAACTAAGTACAGTCATTGATAGACCATTATTTTTAATCTTTAAAGACTCCATAATAACAGGGTCTGTACCACAGGACTGGCGTATAGCAAATGTGGTGCCAATATTCAAAAAAGGGGCAAAAACTGAACTCGGTAATTATAGGCCAGTAAGCTTAACCTCTACTGTGGGTAAAATCCTGGAGGGCATTCTAAGGGATACTATACTGGAGTGTCTGAAGAGGAATAACCTTATGACCCAGTATCAGCACGGGTTTACTAGGGACCGTTCATGTCAGACTAATTTGATCAGCTTCTATGAAGAGGTAAGTTCCGGACTGGACCAAGGGAACCCAGTGGACGTAGTGTATATGGACTTTTCCAAAGCTTTTGATACGGTGCCACACAAAAGGTTGTTACATAAAATGAGAGTAATGGGGATAGGGGAAAATATGTGTAAGTGGGTTGAGAGCTGGCTCAGGGATAGGAAACAAAGGGTGGTTATTAATGGAGCACACTCGGACTGGGTTGCGGTTAGCAGTGGGGTACCACAGGGGTCAGTATTGGGCCCTCTTCTTTTTAACATATTTATTAATGACCTTGTAGGGGGCATTCAGAGTAGAATTTCAATATTTGCAGATGACACTAAACTCTGCAGGGTAATCAATACAGGGGAGGACAATTTTATATTACAGGAGGATTTATGTAAACTAGAAGCTTGGGCTGATAAATGGCAAATGAGCTTTAATGGGGATAAATGTAAGGTCATGCACTTGGGTAGAAGTAATAAGATGTATAACTATGTGCTTAATTCTAAAACTCTGGGCAAAACCGTCAATGAAAAAGACCTGGGTATATGGGTGGATGACAAACTCATATTCAGTGGCCAGTGTCAGGCAGCTGCTACAAAGGCAAATAAAATAATGGGATGTATTAAAAGAGGCATAGATGCTCATGAGGAGAACATAATTTTACCTCTATACAAGTCACTAGTTCGACCACACTTAGAATACTGTGCACAGTTCTGGTCTCCGGTGTATAAGAAAGACATAGCTGAACTGGAGCGGGTGCAGAGAAGAGCGACCAAGGTTATTAGAGGACTGGGGGGTCTGCAATACCAAGATAGGTTATTACACTTGGGGCTATTTAGTTTGGAAAAACGAAGACTAAGGGGTGATCTTATTTTAATGTATAAATATATGAGGGGACAGTACAAAGACCTTTCTGATGATCTTTTTAATCATAGACCTGAGACAGGGACAAGGGGGCATCCTCTACGTCTGGAGGAAAGAAGGTTTAAGCATAATAACAGACACGGATTCTTTACTGTAAGAGCAGTGAGACTATGGAACTCTCTGCCGTATGATGTTGTAATGAGTGATTCATTAATTAAATTTAAGAGGGGACTGGATACCTTTCTGGAAAAGTATAATGTTACAGGGTATATACACTAGATTCCTTGATAAGGCGTTGATCCAGGGAACTAGTCTGATTGCCGTATGTGGAGTCGGGAAGGAATTTTTTTCCCCATGGTGGAGTTACTCTTTGCCACATGGTTTTTTTTTGCCTTCCTCTGGATCAACATGTTAGGGCATGTTAGGTTAGGCTATGGGTTGAACTAGATGGACTTACAGTCTTCCTTCAACCTTAATAACTATGTAACTATGTAACTATGTAACTGTGGTCATGCAGTCAGAGAAAACAGACAAACAACTCCTCACCGGCGGTGCCGGTATTCTAGCGGCTTATTTCAGCCATGTCAATGAATACACTCATACAAACTCCTCATCGGAGGTGCCAGTATTCTAGGGGCTTATTTCAGCCAAACCCTAACCGCATCCAGACATGACCACACTGGCGCTGTGCTCATAGACATTGGTTTGATACTAGCGCATGGCCATGCAGCCATGCAAACCTTTTATAGCTGCAGCAACTTCAGGACCTTCCTAGAGGACCAATGGGAGCTGCTACAGTACCTGAGCAACTTCAGGACCTTCCTAGAGGACCAATGGGAGCTGCTGCAGTATCTGAGCATGTGACCCCCGACCTCCAATGAGAGATCTTACCCTCGGCATGCTCAGAAGGGGAAAAGCAGGACTTAGTCCCAGAGTCGTCTGCTCGCTGCTGACCAATACTGGCTACAAAGGCAGAGCCTGGAAGAACAGTAGAAACCAGTCGCCCAGTATCAGCCTGAGCCAGATGCTGGGACCGACGTCTCTGCTGAGCTGGTTCCACTGCGGCTAGAGAAGAATGGGAGACCGCAGAAGAGGTGGTTCGAGATTCCCCCTGTACAGAGGCAGGAACACGACACCTAACACCATGTGACCGAAATTGAAAGGCAAACAAACTGAGCATTACAGCTAACACGTTTTGGAAAATGTTCCTATTCTTTCCTAAAGAAATGGATCTCTTTTATCAGACAGTGGCCATTAAACAGCGTATGGAGCTGTGGTGTACTACTCTATACACTATTCACATATGGCACATATAACAGCTGATTGGTGGGAGTGCTAGATATGAGACCACTATGATCCTTTATTGATAACCTATCCTAATGAGAAAAAAAAGGAAAATAACTTGAAGGATTTATTAAACCTTCATAATTCAAATATGTTTCAGAAATTAATTCTATCTATAAATATATTGAAACATTTCTAACCCTATGCAATGTTTATTTATGTATCTGAGCAGAAAAAAATCCACTTAATAAGAATGTCAATTGTCCTTACCTGCTTCATCAACAGTGTTACATGAGCCATTCAGGAAACTCAGGGTGTTTGGCCATTCTGCCTCAACAAATGACTTTAAAACACTTGCTTCAGTACTTGATAATTGTGTTAGCCAGCAATTTTGTATTGCAGAGACCACCGCTCTTTCCTCAAGGGTTTGCTTACTTTCCAACTCTTTTTCTTGGAAATAAAAGCAGAATCTTACAGTTAGAGTAAAAAAAAATTCTGATAGGGTAAAGCTACAGTAAATTATGAAAGTATATTAAAAAACATTACATTGCATTTGGAGTCTTTGGTATCATTATGAACGGGCTGGAGTACCATGGTCCCACCAGTAACATTGACTCTGGAGGCCCACTGTTAAACTACATGAAAATGTTACATTACTCTCAATCACATATTTACTTATTTTCTATATGATTAAGAACAGGATAGATTTGAAATCAGTTATGAGATCTTGCCCTAGTCTGTAAATAGTGAATCAAGTGTATTCTGAAAAACTACTACTCATGTAGGGTGCAGGGTCTACCTGAGGGTTCACCGGTTCCCCATTGGACCAATCCAAGCCTATTTATAAACAATAACATGAGGGCAAATACACAGAAGAGTCCAAACTATAGTTGTCACCCAATGCATGAATGGCCTGTTGCTAGGCAACATTCTTGGAAAATTCTGGTGACATTGCAACACTGGCTTGAGACATCATTATTTCAGGAGATCTACATGGGATACTTTTTTCTTCGCTTTAAGGCCTAGACTACATGGCAACATTTGTCATATGACATGTAAATCTCAGCAATACACTGCAATTGCATGTTTCCAAATGTGTTGGATTTAGTCACTGGTCACCAGTCGCATGCAACTCGCCACAGACTTCAGTGCAAGTCATAAATGACATGCGACTTGCGTACGACTTATCTGCAACTTAGCGGTTTTATTAACAGAAAATCAGAGCTCTAAAATAGTCATGTGACAGCAAGTCACAGACAAGTCGTATAAATGATTTTGTGCTGCGACATTTCAGAGAACTGCCGTTGTGCTGCAAATGTCAATGTGTAGCTCCAGCCTAACTCTTAAGTTTAAAGGGAACCTAATCGGAGGTTCAGCTGTCCAAACCACAGGCAGCATGAATCAGACACTGGCTGTTGCAGCAATCTATGCTTTGCTCTGAAAGGCTGCGTCTTACATCTGAACTGTTTAAAGTGGTTTTCTGGAACTACAAAATTCATGATGGCCTCTCCTAGCGCTAAACCATAACAATATCAGATCAACAAATTAAAAGGGCTATGCACATTTTATTGTTTACCAGGCACAGTTCTGTACTTTTGCGAGAGCTGTGCTCGGTATTACAGCTTAGTACCATATTCACTGAATCTGGGCTGCTATAAATATATATAGCCAAAGATTGTCTTCTTAAGTCGTTTGCTTTGATAAAACATCACTGTCTATTGCAATGTACAGAAGTATGGTACATAGATAGTCCTTTAATCTGCAACAGACAGACCAAAAAAAGTATAAATGGTCTAAAACAATGACCTAAATAAAATAGTAAAATTATTACTCCCCTCCACCTCTCTGCGGGGAGCTGTTTAACTGGAAATTTGTCTGAAGAGGTTTATCCAACTACAGCACCATCATTAATCCTTACACTAATTTCAGCTCAACTCAGGCTCGAAGAGACTGAACGCATGAGACTCAATCAAAGGACACAGAATAGTCTTCTCTAGCAGGTGGGAAACTACTAAATCAATGACAATTCCTAGCCATGAAAGCAGAATGGTAAATGTATATGCACTTGGGGAACAAAACCTTGTGCAGAACAGTTCTAATGAATGATGCTGCCAATAAAAAGGTTTAGTCTTAAATACCATCTTTATTATTATAAATATCTGATCCGTCTGGTGCGGCAGTATCGGATAATAAGTTGTCCTTCTTGTTTTGTGGTAATGCAATTTACTTAATGTCCTTTGTGTCTCAACACTTGAATTCTAATTCAAGGCACACATTTTTCCAACTAATTTCTGAATCACAAAGAAATTGGTCAGATTTCAAAATGTCAGTGACTGGTTAGCAATTCAAATGAAAGCCGCGGTAATTATGGCTTTTCTTTGTCTGGCATGCTGCACTGCATCAAAACTGACACAAATTCTGGCTTCCGTAATACCAGAGTGAGAAAATTAGCGTCCAAAATGATATGGAAATACACTGCTCAGAGATTAATAACTGCTCTACCAGAAAGAAAGATGGTCCTTTCAGTAGGTCTATTAAAGAGTGTGAAGGAATACGGAAAATAGCTGTGAAGCCATGTCTCACGGAGGCAGCCAGCTCTGCTTTATTACTCACAAGCTGTAATCACTTCTGTCAGTTGGATTTTGATGTATATAGAGAGAGATACATAAGTCGTGCACTACTCCAATATGCCGGCTTTTTGAAAAAAACACTATAGTTATCCGGTATTGAAGTCTTGAGTGTTGGTTGTTTATATATTTCCTTAGAGAAATTGATGCCTTACATTTAGAAGCTTAAACCTTCAAAGGAAAATTGATCCTCGATGCAATGAGAACACCAATAACATTTTAAAATTGAATGGCAAATAATGCAAAAAGGCAACACTTGGCTCAGTGAATGGTAAGTAAAGGTATTGCCATCTTTATGACTGGATGGGCATTTGCAATGGATATGATACGGTGAAATGATTAATCATTGAAGCATTTCAATCCAACATTTTAGTTTCAGATAGAAGGCTATGCTTTATACTTTACATCCAAGGCCACATTAAAGGAAATCTGCCAGCAGGTTTTTGCAACCTCATCTGAAAGATGTATAGTGCAGGCAAACAGAATGTGAATCCAATGATGTATCACTTAGTTTAGCGGGTGCAGTGGTTCTAACACAATCAGAGTTCTGAGATTTAGTTATGCAGCAGAGCTGAGAAAGCTGCCCGCGCCTACACCAGGCTCTGTATATGCAATGTCTATAGACAGTGAGCTGCTTATATTGGGAGGAGGTGGAGTCAGACTAGCCTGCAAGTGCTGCTGTAGCTGCTGTGGTCCAGCAATGATAATTACCGGTTAATAAAACGTTTAGCATAAGTAAACAACAGCACATAGCAATATATTTGACACATCAATGAAATCTGTGTTTTAACCCCTACCTTATGCTACCATCAGATTACACATCAGAAGCATGCTCACAGACTCCTTTTAAAGGGGTTTCATTGGACAAACACATTGAGGACTTATCCACATGATAGGTCATTAATATAAGATAAGTGGAGGGGTAGATAAGTTATCAATATGTAAGTGATGGACCACTACTTTAATAATAATTCACATTGCAGAGAATCGGTCCTTTCTGTTGGATGTTGGATGTTCTACAGTGAATTTACCATTCATTTATTTAGTAGGGGTACCAGGTGTTGGCCTCCCACCAATCTTATATTTATGACCTATCATATAGATAGGTTATCAATACATTTATCCCCTGCAACCCCTTTAATGTATTGGCCCCCCACCATGGGGCACCTCCTCATCTATACGTAATTGACATAACACCCCATTCAGGATATTTCTCAAGAATGGAATCTGTCAGCTCACAAATTCTTTTCGAATCAAGCACAGTTCAGGCATCAATGAAGCTGAGGATAAGCTACCTAGCTAAACCTTTGGAGGGAAAGTGCTTCGGATCACGCTTCATCGTCCATTGTGCCCAGAGCAGATCATTTGCATATAAAATTATAGAAGGATTACTGCAAAACTAGAGGTATGGTTAAAGGTATGTCTGGTGTTAGCACAGAATTCCCTACCAGGACCAGTGCTTACACTGTGTGTCGTTAAAGGGAGTATGTGACTTTCTTTAATGATAACCAATGATTTTATAGTCCATTCAGTGACATCTAAATTCAATTACAGATCCTTTCAGAATTATATATATGTGTCAGCACAACAACTACTGGAGACAAACTGGATCTTAAATTAATAGCATAATTTTATTGAAATACATAAAAAATCCATAAATGTAAAAGGAAACTAGATTATATGGCATAAAACAGCAGGGGAATAGAATAAGAATCTATAACATACACTGGTATATAAAACCAGATAGAAGGCATGTAACAACAAGCAGCAATAATCCACATATCAGATAACCCATCCACTGGGTCAGAAACCTTTTTAATGAGCATTTTTGTTAATGAGTCTTTACATGAAAAGTATATAAATGGAGCCTCTCCAATAAAGTCATTTACGATTACTTATAGAAGCAGACAGACTTCCGCTAACTATGGTGGAGTTGTGTTAGTGTTAATATGCGCTGCATAATTTGCATGGTTGTTACGCTCAAGTAGATGATTTACATAATGTGCATGGTTGTTACACTGAAGTAGATGATTTGCATAATTTGCATGGTAGTTACTCTCATCTAGATGAAATTGTTATGAATGTAGCTTGGAGTTATTGAAATTTAGGCCTATAATTTTCATATATACAAGAGGTACAGGACTTTTTTATTCTACAGACCTTGGCATTGAAGATCACAGATCCTACCTATATCATCTTTACAAATATCGCTAATGAAGTTTTGGTGCTATTAATTTAAGCAGCTTACCATATTGAAATTTACATGTACTTTTAATCACATTTCCTACATATATATGATGGATTACATCACAGATCTGGGCTTGTTATACTTCTTACCGGGGAGGCAATAGATGGCGATACATCAATACAAACAAGAAATTGTGTTTAGCTGCAAAGAAAAGTGTTTTGTGACTCATTGGAGGCAAACAATGGTACATCCGAGCGTGAAGTTATGTAGCAGCATGTCATCTGCTGAGATATACCTCTGTTTCATCAAGTACAAAGTCAATGGTCAAAGCAGAATACAAATATCTGTCACATAATATCCTTAAAGCTTTTGATGTAGTCTCTAGGAAATGTGCAACGAGATAAACAAGTCACCAATTTATGTGCACCTCAAACAGCAAGAAAAGGAGCCAACGACAGTATGTCTTTTTCTGGCGTATATATTACAGAGATATAAGCTTGTATCTGTAAATCATCCTCTTGCAGCACAATACGTATTATTATGATATAAAAGTAACAAATCCTCTTCTTGTGTCACTTGTTTTCAATTGTCTCTACTGGACTTGTTAGTTGAAAACTATAAGCTTCCTTCTTATCCACATCAAAGCTACTGTACTAATAAGTGAAAGTCGAAATAATTGAAGCCCAAGCCCCATGTTCTTCATTGATTAGCATATTGGAGGGGCTATGGTCCTCAACGTCGTGTGGCAGCTTCTTCAATGATATTCTCAGCACAATTGTGCTGCTGTGGATAGAACTAAGATATATTACCAACATGCCCCAGCGTCTAGTGCTGTAGCTTATGACTCTCCTAAATAAAGCCAAAAGTACCTGATGGAAGCATACATGGCACTTTGCAAAACATCTATTCTAGGTATCACTGACAGTAGGCAAAGAAGTAAAACACACTTAAAAGGTTATTCCTTTCCCCAAAAAACAAGTAACGGTAGTCCTTATCCATAAGGGTTCAAGTAAAAACACAAAAGACAAAAGGCTACATGAAAATTGCTGTTATATATTACATTATTATTACACACGTAATAATAATGTAATAATATAATGCTGTAAGCATTATATTATTACATTATCATTACTACATGTGTTACTCATTATTTGAGCATCATGTCCAGTACTTTGTTGTGTGTGCAGATGTCTGTGATACTTAATAACTAAACAGTCATATCCTACACACAGTCTTGTTGTGTAACATCTGACAGTCATGTGTTCAAAAAAACAGAGATTTGTGCACAGTTACTAAGCTGCAAGGATACTGTAGCCTAGACTTGGGCAACGTGAGGCCGAGGGCTGAAAAAAAGTTGTCCACGGCCGCACCATGCCCTCCCACGCCCGCCCACTGTCTCCGCTGTCGCCATCTGCACTGACTTCATTGGTGGAGGAGGGGCCACTTCCTCCACCAATCAGCATGTGAAACAGGTGACGTGATAACATCATTTCATCATGTCAGCTGTGTACTGCAGAGAGTCAGCGCATCAGAGACAGGAAAAGAAGCAGAGTGCCATGGGAACGGGACCAAGGTGAGTATGTGGTCTTTTTTTTCATGTGAATGGGATTTTTGGCTGGACATGGGGAGGCTATGGGAGCCTCATCCTGGGCATGGGGAGGCTATGGGAGTCTCATCCTGGACATGGTCAGGCTATGGGGGTCTCATTCTGGACATTGAGTAGCTGTGGGTCTCTCATACTAGACATGGGGGTCTCAGGTGGACATAGGGTGGCTAGGAGGCTCTCATGCCGGACATGAGGAGGCTGTGTGGGGCTCTCATGCAGTATATAGGGTGTCTGTGTTGGGCTCATGCAGTGTATAGGGAGGTTGTGTGGGGCTCATGTAGTATATAGGAAGGCTGTTTGGGGATCATGTATTATATAGGGAAGCTATGTGGGGCTCATGCAGTGTATATAGGGAGGCTGTGTGGGGCTCATGCAGTATATAGAGAGGCTTGTGGGGTTCATGCAGTATATAAGAAGGCTGTGTAAGGCTTATGCAGTATATAGGGAGGCTGTGTGGGGCTCATGCTGTATATAGGGAGGCTGTGTGGGACTCATGTAGCATACAGGAAGGCTGTATGGGGCTCATGCAGTATATAGAGAAGCTATGTGGGGCTCATGCAGTATATAGGGTGTCTGTGTGGGGCTCATGCAGTATATGGGGGAGGCTGTGCGGGGCTCATGCAGTATATAGAGAGGCTTGTGGGGCTCATGCAGTATATAAGGGGGCTGTGTAGGGCTCATGCAGTATATAGGGAGGCTGTGTGGAACTCCTGTAGTATATAGGAAAGCTGTATGGAGATCATGCAGTATATAGGGAAGCTATATGGGGCTCATGCAGTATTTAGGGTGCCTGTGGGGGTTCATGCAGTATATAAGGAGACTGTGTAGGGCTCATGCTAGACATGGGGGGCTGTGTAGGGCTCTCATGCAGTATATAGGGTGTCTGTGTTGGGCCTCATTTAGTATATAGGAAGGCTGTTTGGGGATCATGCAGTATATAGGGAAGCTATGTGGGGCTCATGCAGTGAATATAGGGAGGCTGTGTGGGGCTCATGCAGTATATAGAGAGGCTTGTGGGGTTCATGCAGTATATAAGGAGGCTGTGTAAGGCTTATGCAGTATATGGGGAGGCTGTGTGGGACTCGTGTAGCATACAGGAAAGCTGTATGGGGCTCATGCAGTATATAGAGAAGCTATGTGGGGCTCATGCAGTATATAGGGAAGCTATGTGGGGTTCATGCAGTATATAGGGTGTCTGTGGGGGTTCATGCAGTATATAAGGAGGCTGTGTAGGGCTCATGCTAGACACGGGGGGCTGTGTGTGGCTCTCATGCAGAATATAGGGAGGCTGTTTGGGGCTCATGTAGTATATAGGGTGGCCATGTGGGGCTCATGCTGTATATAGGGAGGCTGTGTTGGGCTCATGCTGTATATGGGGAACCTGTGTAGGGCTCATGATGTATATGGGGAAGCTGTGTGGGGCTCATGCTGCATATTGGGTGGCGGCGTGGGGATCATGCTGTATATGGGGAGGCTCCGGGCTCATGCTGTATATGGGGAGGCTGTGTGGCCCTCATACTGTATGTGGGGAGGCTGTGTGGGGTCCATGCTTTATATGGAGAGTCGCTGTGGAAATCATGCTTTATATGGGGAGGCTGTGTGGGGCTCATGCAGTATATGGGGGAGGCTGTGTGGGGCTCATTCAGTATATGGGGGAGGCTGTGTGGGGCTCATGCAGTATATAGGGAGGCTGTGCCAGCTTGTGGTGATTTTATTTGCAGCAGGATCCTACCTACCCATAAATTCAGTCTTTAGCCTAAGAGAGGGTAATACACTAGACACGTAGGTTCCCAGCAAACCAGAGATTGCCTTGACATTGGCTTGTGGGCTTGCATGATTGGCCAAATTATGTGCTAGGTATCTTAATTTTTTCTTTATTACCTAGACCAGAAATGCTATTCATATTTCATATATTTCATATTTACATGCTTTAACACTACTATTATTTGTTTGTTATATATAGAGATACAGTGTGTACAGGTGCTCCTTGTTCTCACCTGTACACACCAATTTTCTGATAAGTATGTGCCAGTCAGTTTTTTGTTTTAAAATTGATAAAGGGAATCTGTCACCACATTTTAACTATCTAAACTGTTCATATGGGCATACAGGTTATAGACTGCTGATTAGAGTGATGCCTGTATGTCTCATATTAGATGTGTTGTTGAGAAATCATCTTTTATCACTTTATTTAAATTAGCTCTTCCAGGCTATTTGGAGGATGGTGCCTGCAAGATAACTCTGCCTCCAGAGCTCAATTTACATGAAGGGAAGTTACAAGTGTGAGACAAGTAACTAACACAGAACAGGAGAAATTAAATTTGTCTTCTTGCAAACACATTTTTTCCCTTCTCTCTGAGATTGACTATTACAAAAAAGGAATTGTACTAAAACAACTAAAAAGTGATTCATGACACGCAAACTTTGTGAGGTAGATGACAGTTGTGTTAAAATTTTTGGATTGTGGAAATTTTTCTTTTCTCTTAAAAAGACAAAAACATAATGGCTTGCCTTCCTCCCAAGCCAGGAAGTACAGTTTCTGACACACAACCTTTGGTTTTAGGATTTTTCTTTAGTGAAAAAGGGGTAATAAATTGCGCTCCTTGATTGCACTGTCTGAAGAATTAAAAATATGCTATTAGTAAGGTGCTGTAGCTGCAATATATCACAGTTAGACAGATTATGCAGGCACAGCTCATTCCTATAGCAATTGAATCTTTGGATTATTAATCATACTGATTCTTCATCAGTATCTTTGTGAATCAAAAGACAAAATATTTGAATGCCAAGACACCAGCAAATTTGAGGAAATTAACTCAAAGATAATTCTCAGCTAATCGATCTGCTCATCTATAGTCAAATGTCAAAGATTCATATAAACAAATGCCCTTTAGGGTATGTTTACTCCCTCTATAGCTTTCCTTTAAGTGGTTGTCTCATAAAGGAAACTTCACATCACGGGAGCACCAATGGGTGCATAGAATGACGTGCCTCCCTGTTGGCGCGCATTGAATCTCTGAAACAGGTTAACAGCCATGGAAAGAGCTCCATTCCACCCGCAGCTATCAGAGGCAGATGATGGATGAATATCACAGCCATCATCTGCCAGGAAAGATGCTGGTCTGGCTTGCAAGCCCACTTCAAAGTCAGGGAGCTGGCATATGACACGACTGTAAGTGATATGTCAGTAAGGGGTTAAAAGTTGTCTCTGATATGACACCTGCCTTGTTTTGACTGCATTTCAGCTCTACTGTGATTAGTGAATTCAGCACTGTACTAGGCTCAGTGTACTTTATTCGAACCACAAACTTATAGACTAGTCTAATTTCTGATGATGTTCATATTGACCATATTTTCTCCTCTTCATGACCCACACTGTAACTCTGCTTGACATCTTAATCTTGTTCAGATTGACTGATTTATACAAAACAGCTGTTATATCGGTCTTAAACACCTAAACAGCCAGGGTGAATGACATATATTGCTGCACAAAAATGTGAAATATCTAAATATAATAAAATCTTTATATAAAGGACATTGTTTGCATATGTTTCATTACTGAAATTTTGTATTATCCATCATATATTACATATTTAAGAACAGAATAAATATTGAGGATCCAAACAATATTATAGTTTTAATAATGCATTTCTATGGTTTGTTTTATTTGCATTCTTTTTGGGATTTCATAAAAGCAATGCAGATTTCTGCATGTTAAAAAAAATATGTAAAGAATAAAATTACCTTGGCTCTCCATGTGGCATTTATGCAGATATTTGAAAGTCTGGCTGGCCTCATTAAGGAGATTCTGGAGCTCTGCCATTGATAAGCCACAATTTTTTCCTTCAAATAAAATAAATAAGAACAGGGGAAGAAAAACAGTATTAAACAATTCAATAAAATGGAAAAATAAATGTTAAGTTTATTGTAGATACTTTACAAAACCCACCATGGACAGATGACACATAGGCCAACAAATCTGCATCATATAACTTCGAGAAAGAATCCATTACGACACAGAGCTTTTGCGCCAAATCTGCAACATTTGAAAATCCTGTAAGCAGAAAAAGAGATCATACACATCAGTGGTTATGTACGAGCTTTATTTTTCAATCCAGTCAAAGAAAACTCTTAACAACAATATACTGATGACACCCCTACCCACACACTACCTCTATTACATAAATATACAATAGAATGTATTAGGTTAGGTTTACAAAAAAATGTTTATATGCGCGTCTGAAAAGAAACACGGCCAGGACGGAGGCCAGACAGTGTCCAAAATGATCTCATTGGCTTCATTGAAGTGAATGGATCTGTCAGGGTTTCTGTCAGAATCTTTTTTCTAGGATTCTAATAGAAACCCTGACATAGTGCTGAAAGAAGAGCACTGTATGTGTGAACTTAGCCTTAGTCACTTCAGGGGATTGAAGTTCTAGTTACTTATAATAATAAAAATAATCTTTTATTTATATAGCGCCATCATATTCTGCAGTGTTTTTCAGTTTGCACACATTATCATCACTGTCCCCGATGGGGCTCACAATCTAAATTCCCTATCCGTATGTCTTTGGAGTGTGGGAGGAAACCGGAGAACCCGGAGTAAAACCACGCAAACACTGGGAGACCATACAAACTCCTTGCAGATGTTGTCCTTGGTGGGATTTGAACCCAGGACCCCAGCGCTGCAAGGCTAACCACAGAGCCACCATGCTGCCCTACTTACTTAGTTGCTTACACTACTCCAGCATGGTCACTGTTGATGAGATAAAAGCCTACCCCACACTTATTTTTATTCTACGTTTGGCACCCACTATTGGAAAAACTACAGTCAGAGGATTGACATGAAGTTGCTGGACTCCAATGTAAAATGTATACATCTATAATACTAGTGTTTTCTTACATGACAGATGGGCTTTTTTGCCCCCAGAGTGTCCAAAGCCTAGATGTGGACACTTCCTCTGCTCGCCCTACAGTTCTGCCCTTGTGTATGCTCTGTCTGATTTCAAATGGGTTCCCCACTGAAGATCCCTAGATCATTATTATGTGTACAAGTGAATATTGTTTTGCATTCAAGAAATAAAACAATCAAGGGGCTGTGTACTTTATAAAAGTGAAAATAAAATTAGCCATCAATGAAACAATCCATCATGTCTACTTCACTAAACACCTTCCATTCAACACCGAATCTCCCATGAGGTGTGATAAGCATCTTGCCTCATGTAGTGGACTGAGGTATACCTCAGAGGATGGCATAATCCTCATGCTCCTGATTCTAATCAGCCACTCAGCTACAATCTCAGGCTGTTTTGTTCTGTAACAGGAGGATTGTACCTGCCCCATAGAGACATTATTCAGGCAATGAAAACCCACACAGAACATATGATGCTGCAGTGTTGGCTGGTCAGGAGCAGTCCTAATCAAACTCTATCCAGACTGCCGTAGCGTCATTACATTCTATGCAGGCAGACATGGCTTGAGTTACAGTGATTGTAAAACAGCACCCCAGTTACCCCTGAATGTATGTATGTATAAGACTGTATGTGTATCTGTGTGTTAAAGGGAACCTATCACCAGGTTTCTGCTACCTAATCTGAGAGCAGCATAATATAGGGGAAGAGATCCTGATTTCAATGGTGTTTAGTGTAGTTTTATACAATCACTGTTTATCAGCAGGACATTATCACTAGAGGACTAGTAGACCTGCTGCATTGTAGTCAAACTGCGCCCCCACCAGTAATTAGCAGCTTTCTTCTTGACATTTGTGCATACATGGAAGGAATATCACATTCCAATCACTGCACGTTCAATGACAGCAATTTAGAAATGACAACCTATATGAGCATAACCTCTTTGATTATCCCCTTAGGTAGATAAATTATTTTTCATAGATAGAGACATACTAGAATATCAGCAGAGCAAAAACAAACATCCCTGTGCAATATGTCTAAATTATGTTCTATAAACAATCATCAAATGAAGCAACAGGCCAAATTATAATAATTACCCGTCTTTGTAGACTAATTATGTTATCTCCTGCTAGCCAAGTACATGGCACATTTGCTAATAGATTTTTGAAGATTTATCATTATGTGCCAAGATAAGTTGCTTGTCAGACGACGATACCATAAGAATTGGTCTAGCTTACATCAGATCCATCCTGTCTACACACTCTTGTCGAAGAAAATTACAAGCGCTGATAAGGCAATTTCAAGTTTTTAAATGCTTTACAATTTATAATAACGGACATACGTATCCATGAAGAATGGTTGATAGATCTACCTAATTAAAATTCACCAAGATTTATTGGAATGCATTGGGGAAACCTACACCAAGCAAATAACATCCTAATGATAATTTGCAGCTCAATGTAAGCCACCTTCATATATTTTGATATTCTTAATAAATTGGGGTAATAGGACTAAGTGTAAAACAAAGCTGTGGTATTTTCAGCTAGCTGAATTGTAATATTTAAAATAAAATAACAATAAACACACAAAACTCAAAGTAACACGTATCAGAGTATTTGACTGAGTGCCACGCTCATTTGTAACCTTATCCCCTCTGTTGTAACACTATATACTTAATAAAAATAACTATAATATCTTTGTGATTCTAAGAAATACAGGAAATATTCTACTATCTGATGCTATGCATTTTTTTCATGGCATATAGGCAAAAAAAGTGAACAAAAAGAAAAATGGAAAGGGGTTAATTATCTTTAATTTACATGCTTGAAGGTAGAAGATGTAGTTAATATTTACTAACCAGCTTATGTTATTGTCCCACGTCAGCTCCACCGATTTTGGCCAAGCTGGGCAAAATTGGCATGAAAACACCAAAACAAAAACTTTGACACTTTTCAAAGCGACTTATGAATCACTTTGATGAATCAGGGCCTAAATGTACACACACATTTCTGCAGAATACACAGCATTGCTACATGCACAGTAGAAACACATAGCATTGCGGCAGATATAGTTGAGAACTTGAATTTATTCTGCTGTGCAATGGTGTGCTGTTGCATGTCCACTTTAGATTTCACTTCTGTCTTCTGCTAATCAGACAGATTAGTGTGCATTAAGGCTCATTCAGGGGTGCGATTTTCACGTACGAGTGCTATGTTCTGTTTGATGAATTCTGTCATGAATCACACTCTTTGAGTATCTCCAGGCTCTTTATTCACATCATGCCTCAACCTCCATTACATGAAACAAGTGAACAACAACATCCAACAAGTTGCAAACAAAGAATATAGAACACACATAAAAGTAGTGAGACCCCTAGAGGCCACATGAACATATAACATATTGCTACATCCTTTCTCTTTTAACTGGAGGAACAATAAAAGATACTAAACTAAAGTATACTATGACAAAGTTAGAAATTAACCTAGTACATCCAGTTAGATATAATCTTTGAGGTGCGCCGGCTTTTTGCTAATTCTGCCAGCTCTGGTAATATAAGATGTGTCCCTTTCTACATCTGGTATATCTGGTAGTTCTTCTGATATTGTCTGTCTCTGGCCAGAGTCCTCACCCTGATGGTCAGCTGTCACTGTTGGTGCCTGACTTGTACTTTCTGCCTCGTTGTCTTGGGTGTCTGGATACTGTTCAAAAGGCCATGAATCATCTCTTTCTCGCGTTTTCCTCAAATGTCTCCGATTCCTCCTTAGTCTTCTTCCGTCGTCTGTTAGAATTTCGTAGGACCGAGGTCCCAGTTTCTGGACAACCTTCGCCTTTTGCCAGTGTGTGTCAAATGTGCTGCTTGGCTGCAGCCGAATGTTGTCATTTCTCTGGAGCTCAGGCAGATCCTTTGCCGATTTATTGTAATAGAAAGCTTGCCTCGCTTGATTCTTCTGTAATTTAGCTTCGATGTTTCCCATCAGCTTTGGCTCTAACAGATGACACGCAGTTGGTACAAGTGTCTTTGTACGCCTACTCATGAGCCTCTGTGCCGGACTGCTGTCTAGGCCTTGGGTGGGTGTGTTTCTATGATCCAGTATAGACAGATATACATCAGCACCCGCCTGGTTAGCTTTCTGCATGAGTCTTTTGGCCGTTTTTACTGCTGACTCTGCTTTCCCATTACTCTGAGGATATCTCGGAGAAGACGTCTGGTGTTCAAATTCCCACTTCTTACTGAAAGTTTTGAATTCTTCCGACGTAAACTGTGCCGCATTGTCAGAGAAAACGATATCTGGAATGCCATACCTGGCAAAATGGGCCTTGAGTTTTTTAATCACTGTTCTCGCCCTTGTGTCCTGCACCAAATCAACCTCCCAGAAGTTAGAGAAATAGTCCACTGTAATCAGGTATTCTTTGTCATTCCATGTGAACAAGTCTGTTCCTATTTTTGACCAAGGCCTATGTGGAATTTCATGAGGTTGCAATGTCTCCTTTGGTTGCTTATCATTGCAGGATGCACATATTTCACATTGTGCTATGTAATTTTTTATGTGGTCATTCATTCCTGGCCAATAAACTGATTCTCGTGCACGACGTAGGCATCCTTCCATGCCTAAGTGAGAAGAGTGCAATGTTTTCAATATGTCTCTTCTGAGAACTGCAGGTATAACAGCCCTGTCTCCTTTAAAGATGATTCCTTGCTGCACTGACAATTCATCTCTTATGTGGAAGAATGGTGAGACTTCCCTCGGAGCATGCTGCTTGTATTTTGGCCAGCCCTGCAAGATGACAGTTTTTAAACTCTGGAGACTTTTATCCTTCTCTGTAAAAATCTGGATTTGCTTGACCTTTTCTTTTGACACTGCAAGGTAGTTACACATGTTGATGGTTTCAATGTCTTCCTCCTCATCATTTGTGCTAGGAAGGTAAGCTCTGCTTAGCGTATCTGCAATCAGTAAGTCTCTTCCTGGACAGTACCCGATGTCAACATCATATTTCTGAAGTCGCAACAGCATGCGCTGTAGTCTCTTTGGGGCATTTAGTAATGGTTTCTTTGTAATGCTCTCCAATGGTTTGTGATCCGACTGCACTGTTACCCGTCGACCATAGGTGTACTGGTGAAACTTCTCCATCCCAAATACCACAGCCAGTAGTTCCTTCTCAATCTGCGCATATCCCTGCTCTGTTGTTGTAAGGGCTCTGCTTGCAAATGTAATTGGCTGTTTGTTCTGCATTAATGTGGCTCCAAGGCCTTTTTCCAAAGCATCACATTGTACCACCACTTCTCGATCTGGATCGAAATACTTTAGGGTTGCTGTATCTGCAATGGCATTCTTTACTGCTCGGAAAGCAGTCTCCTGGCTTTCTGTCCATTCCCAGCGCACATCTTTGTGGGTTAGCTGTCTCAGTGGCTCACACATGTCTGACAGATGTCTGCAAAATTTTGAGAGATAATTCACCATGCCCAAAAATCGTTGTACTCCAGAAACATCAGTAGGGGTAGGCAAATCTTGTATTGCTCTCACCTTTTCAGGATCCACTCTGACCCCAGTTGAAGTCAGTCGATGACCAATATAGGCCACTTCTGTCATTTTCAATTTGAATTTGTCCAAATTCAGCTTTATGTTTTTTTCTCTGCATCTGACCAAAAATTGTATCATCTTCTGATCGTGATCCTTGACTGCAGATTCCATATTTTCACCTTCTCCCACTATCAGGATATCATCCGCTATTGTCTTCACTCCAGTAAGTCCTTCCAAAGCCTGCATCAATTTCTGCTGGAATATCTCTGGAGCAGGTTTTAGTCCCATGGGCATTTTCAGCCATTTAAAGCGTCCAAATGGTGAAGAAAATGTTGTCAATAAACTTGAATCTTCAGTCAGGGCCACATGCCAGAATCCATTTTTTACATCACATACAGAAAATATTTTAGCCTTTGATAAATCTGGTAGGACATCATCTAATGTTGGCATTGGGTAATGATTTCGTTTCAGCGACTTGTTGAGTGGCTTAGGATCAATACATATTCTTAACTTGCCCGATGGTTTCTGCGCTATGACCAAACTGCTGATCCAATCTGTGCTCTTATGGACTGGTGCTATCATGCCTCTTCTCTGTAGATCTTGCAGTTCTACTTTCAGCGGTTGCATTAAAGCTACAGGCACTCTTCTTGTGGGTAATCTGGTGGGCTGCACTGTGTTGTCAATTTCTAGCCTATATTTACCTTCAAAGCACCCATCACCTTCAAATACATCAGCATACTCTGCTTTTATTTTCTGCATGTCCAAGTTGTGCTCTGCATTTAGTTTTGGATTTTGTATATCCTGGGCAACTTCAACAGACATAATGTTCTGAGACTGTACTTTTATTAAGTCCATTGCCTGAACTGCTTTTACTCCCAGTAATGGTACATGGTTACCACCCCGTAACACGGTAAATTCAACTCTATAACTCTTTCTGTTACATGGGTTTCGTATTTTTAGCTTACATGTCCCCATTGGTTTCAGAACACTTTTGTTGTACATCACCAGTAACTTGTCAGTTGGCTCAATAGAAACCTGTTTGTTTAGCAGATCAAATGAAATTACATTGCAGCTTGCTCCACAATCCAGCTGAAATCTAATGGGCTTCTCCTCCAACAAGAATGTTGCATAAAGCTGCTTGGCATCCTTCACTACTGACTGCCCGACTACATTGACTTTCTCTGTTGTAGACTGCATTTGTAGCCATGTAATGTCCTCTGCACTGTCAGTGTCTGGTGTCACAGTGTGGAGCTGTCTGTACTGTTTGCCTCTTCCCTGCCTGCAGACAGCAGAGTAATTCTTCTTCTTGCCACATGACCTGCAGGTTTCCCCATATGCTGGACACTTGGTTTTGTCTCTCTCATGTCTTTTCCCACAATACTTGCAGTGGACAGTGTTTATAGGGTAGTCTGGTCCTGTCTTTCCTTTTATAGATACTGCATGTACCTTGTCATCATCATTCTCACTGGTGCCTGCCATCATCTTCAGGCTGTGCTGTGTGAGCTCCGCAGCCCTGCAGATTTGCATACATTTCTCTAAAGTCATGCCTTCCTCTCTCAGTAATCTTTCTTTGAGATGACTGTCCGTTATGCCACACACCATTCTGTCCTTGATTAGACTGTCCCTGATCTCTCCAAAGCCACATGTTTCTGCAAGTCTCCTCAGCTCTGTCAGATATCTGTCCACATTTTCACCATCCTCCTGATGTCTTGTGAAAAACTTATATCTTTCCACTGTCTCATTCTTCTTTGGGTCACAGTGTTTATCAAATGTCTGCACAATGTCTGCTAGGAGGAGGTTGTCTGTGTCTGGGAGCAAGGTGTGGGCTAATTCTCTGCCATTTTCCCCAATTAGGTAATAAAACAGCTTTACTTTCCGTTTGTCGTCAGTGGGGCCCACAGTCAGATCCACATACAGTGTAAACTCTTCCTTCCAATGTCTCCAGGTCTGGGACAGATTACATGAAGTGACATCCAGTCTCTGAGGGGGCTTCAGACCAGTCTCCATTTTGCTGTACTGTCAGGGAATCTGTACTTACAGTTGCAGTGATCTGTGCAGTTCCAGCCTCATATAAGCTCTGAGAATTTGTAGGTTCTGTGCCCGGCTGCCACCATGTTCTGTTTGATGAATTCTGTCATGAATCACACTCTTTGAGTATCTCCAGGCTCTTACATCAGATCCATCCTGTCTACACACTCTTGTCGAAGAAAATTACAAGCGCTGATAAGGCAATTTCAAGTTTTTAAATGCTTTACAATTTATAATAACGGACATACGTATCCGTGAAGAATGGTTGATAGATCTACCTAATTAAAATTCACCAAGATTTATTGGAATGCATTGGGGAAACCTACACCAAGCAAATAACATCCTAATGATAATTTGCAGCTCAATGTAAGCCACCTTCATATATTTTGATATTCTTAATAAATTGGGGTAATAGGACTAAGTGTAAAACAAAGCTGTGGTATTTTCAGCTAGCTGAATTGTAATATTTAAAATAAAATAACAATAAACACACAAAACTCAAAGTATAACACGTATCAGAGTATTTGACTGAGTGCCACGCTCATTTGTAACCTTATCCCCTCTGTTGTAACACTATATACTTAATAAAAATAACTATAATATCTTTGTGATTCTAAGAAATACAGGAAATATTCTACTATCTGATGCTATGCATTTTTTTCATGGCATATAGGCAAAAAAAGTGAACAAAAAGAAAAATGGAAAGGGGTTAATTATCTTTAATTTACATGCTTGAAGGTAGAAGATGTAGTTAATATTTACTAACCAGCTTATGTTATTGTCCCACGTCAGCTCCACCGATTTTGGCCAAGCTGGGCAAAATTGGCATGAAAACACCAAAACAAAAACTTTGACACTTTTCAAAGCGACTTATGAATCACTTTGATGAATCAGGGCCTAAATGTACACACACATTTCTGCAGAATACACAGCATTGCTACATGCACAGTAGAAACACATAACATTGTGGCAGATATAGTTGAGAACTTGAATTTATTCTGCTGTGCAATGGTGTGCTGTTGCATGTCCACTTTAGATTTCACTTCTGTCTTCTGCTAATCAGACAGATTAGTGTGCATTAAGGCTCATTCAGGGGTGCGATTTTCACGTACGAGTGCTATGTTCTGTTTGATGAATTCTGTCATGAATCACACTCTTTGAGTATCTCCAGGCTCTTTATTCACATCATGCCTCAACCTCCATTACATGAAACAAGTGAACAACAACATCCAACAAGTTGCAAACAAAGAATATAGAACACACATAAAAGTAGTGAGACCCCTAGAGGCCACATGAACATATAACATATTGCTACATGCTATCCATGTTTTTAATGGATAGCACTAGTACAGGTGATAGTCTATGCGGCCACTCACATCTTTTTCAAACCGAGTTTTCCATTGAGAATCGCAAAAACACGTCCTATTTTGATCTGAGGGTCAGATAAAAATTGTCAATGCAAGTCAATGGGTCCGTGAAAAAAATCGAAATTCAGTCTGATTTTTACAGACTATCAGAATGGAGAAGGTGGAGAAACATCTTATTTTTATTTCAACACGTATGAGAAAAAAAGGATGACTCTCAGACCACAACCTGATCAAACTCTGATCAAAGTCTGATCGGAATAATCTGTCCATTTTTCTTGTACGTGGAAAAATCAGAAGACTGAAAAATCCCTGAGGGAAAGAGACTTGGCAGTAGAGATGAACCTTTTAAGGTTCAGTTCGGCTATGTTCGCCAAACTTCCCAATGTTTGCCGTATAGTTTGCCGAAGAGTTCACTGAACATAACTGAACATAACTGAAATTCGATGGGAGGAAAAACCAAACACATAGGCAACACCTACCCCCTGTAGGTGTTGCCTATGTGTTTGGTTTTTCCTCCCATCGAATTTCAGTTATGTTCAGTTATGTTCGGTGAACTCTTCGGCAAACTATACGGCGAACATATACGGGACCAAAACTGCTCAAATTAGAGGCAGACACCAGGAAAAGTGGCATCAATTGACACATCAATTCCACTGTAAATAAATAATAAAATAAATTATTGTGGGTTCCCTGTATTTTTGATAACCAGCCAGGCAAAATTGACAGCTGTAGGTTGCAAGAACAAAGGGATCTTCACACTGATTTTTAAATCATTTAAATAACTAATTTAAAAAAAACAGCATGGGGTTCCCCCCATTGTTGACAACCAGCCAAGCTAAAGTTAACATTTCGGCGCTGGTACTCTCAGGCTGGTAAGGGGCCATGGAAATTGACCTAAACAGCCTAAACATAGCAGCCCGCAGCTTCCCCAGAAAAGGCGTATCTATTAGATGCACGAATTCTGGAGCTTTGCCCCGCTCTTCCCATTTGCCCTATGGCTGTGGCAAGTGGGGTTCATATTTGTTGGGTTGATGTCACCATTGTATTGTCTGGTGACAACAAGCACAGAGGTTAGTAATGGAGAGGCATCCATAAGATATCCCCATTACTAACCCCATAGTGATATTGTATAAAAAAAAAATACACCCAGAATAAAGTCCTTTATTTGAAATAATGACACAGACCCCTTTATTGACTTTAAATTAAACCATATTCACGTCATCGCCCAGTCCATTGAAGTCAATGTCCCCTGCAAATGAATTATAACCATATTCCTCACCTGTCCGAAGTGAAGAGATAATCCATAATGTCCCACGATGATCCTAATGACTTTGAGAGTAGTCACTGATGCAACTGCTCTACCCTGCAGCAGGCTACACACTGACACAAAAGGTAATGCAGTGCAGTGTGTAGCGCTAAGCTGAAGTGAGAAAATTCACCAGAGTTCATCAGCTGATGAGTCTTGGTGATCTCACTTATGGCACCACTGCTGCATGAGAACTTTTTCAGGCAACAGAGCCATAAGTGAGATCACTGGAGCTCATCAGCTGGTGAAATCCAGTGACCTCACTTATGGCACTTCAGCCCTACATACTGCAGGAGTGATTACATGCCCCTGTCAGTGTGTCGCCAGCTGCCAGGTTGAGCAGTCACATCAGCTGATGTGACTGCTTTATAAGTGTCTCAATTTTTTTTTTTTACAGAAGACAAGGGCTTCATCAATTAGGTGTAAGGTGAGTATACATTGTATTTCTTTTTTTTTTCAATATTTATTTCTTTATTTTAACTTTTTTTTTCTTTACTTTGAGCACAGGCGCCAGCTGATGACTACATCCATCAGCTGCCTCTTGCCCCCATTGTTATCAGTGACAGCAGACGTAGACTGATGGGAGTAGTAGTCTCTCATCAGCTCATGCCTCGATCATTTACCGAACTTTGGTAGACTTTTGACGATTTTGAGAAAAATGCTTGGGATTCCGAACACGAATCCGAATGTGTAACATTCATGCCGACTTTGAGATTGGCAAACGTTCTCCAAACAAGTTCACTCATCTCTGCTTGGCAGCTGCTCAGTTCTCTCTGGATCAAGAAGGATGCTGCATTAAGGCTCTGCTCAGTCACTAAGGAAGTTGACTGCAGGTTATAAGATGGACACACTTTTGAGAAATTGTGTTTTATTGTCCAAAAATATGGTAATTGGTTTTGGCATTCCTTTTTTGTGTATTGGAGTTGTGATTGCATTTTTAAACCTAGATCCCCTCATTTGGCCATGTCCTACTCTTTGATTTAGGCTCATAGCATAAAAGTATTTAATCCGAGGTATTTACTGGGAGTATTTCCTGCTGTACGCTACAGTGTTTTAATTATTTTACTCACCTATTTGGCCTCATTAATTCCACAGCGATTTACAGACATCAGAATCATTGTCCCCATTTGGGCTCACAATCTAAATTTCAAGTTATCTAAATCAGTATGTCATTGTAGTATAGACTTCTGTATGGAATGGAGCAATCTACCATACTATTCCATGCAGTAAGAAAGAAAAAAACTACATAAAATTGCCCTTGTCATTGTTGCAAAGGTTTAGTGGAAGCACTGACTCTGATCTCATTCATGATTTACATTGCAACCCTTCTTGCTCAGATTGGCTGCTATGCATAGATACAAACCCTTCAAGAAGCTTACAAAGTATGGTATGATAATGAATTACATGCAACTAAACCACCAATGGGAAGAAAAGCAATCAACTAGGCCTGGCTTCACACTACATTCGGCAAATCTAAACTTCTGTACAACTTTCTTCATAAAAAAGTTGGAATAGACTTGAGTACAGAAGAAAAAGGTTTATGTAAGTTTCCATTCATCTTGTACAAGGAAAATGTAATGCCTGCTTTTAATATAAAAAAGATATAAGGACAAGAGAAAGAGGGCAGATCTCTCCAGATTGTAGATGCTAAAATAGTTACTGAGCCAAATGAGCCTGAATAAGGCTGGGTTCACATTAAGTTCTAGCAGTCCGTTAGACGGACTGCGTTACACCGTGGCATAACGCGGTGTAACGCAGTTTGTTAACGCTGCCATTAAGTCCTATTTCGGGCGCATTGCTAGCGATGTGCCGTCATTGAGTGACGGACCCTTGTACGCGGGCTGCAGCATTTCCGGGTCCGTCACCGCTAGCGCAGATAGAGCATCTGCTAGCTCTATCTGCGCTAGCATGTCGGCACTTGCGTTAACGCAGCCCGTTTAATGCATGTGTTGAACGGGCTGCTTTAACGCAATGTGAACCTAGCCTAAGGAGGTATATAGAGGTCATCAATAATGATGTATACCTAAAAAATTACATAAATAGATTAAAATATACGTGATGACCTATTTGTCACGCAAGTTATAAATGGCATAAACCTTAGTTAACCACTTTGCCACTGTTTCCTTGTCGAACTGATGTATGTCGGGTATTATATGCTGATGTTGTGGGTATAGTTAGCTGTCAATCCAGTACAAACAGAAGCTTAGTGAGTGTCAGCGCTTCATCCCCAGGCTTGGATTGCTCCCCTCAATAAACACATTAGAGATGCATTGATATGTTGTGTTGGCTTAATATACTACTATCCATCTGCTATGGTGGCATACAGCCTGTTTGCTGTCTCAGACGGCCAAATGTGGTTCTTTTTGTTATATCTGTCTCATATAACTGCCAAGAATGAATTGCAATTAAAAATATTTTAAAGATCCGTTTAGCTGTACATCTACACTAACTTCAAGCACTGCATAAAGTATATTCCTTTATTTGCCAGAAATTTAGAGCAAGTAATTTAATCTATCTCAAATGAATGAATTCATTTGTAACGTTATTATTGCTCAGTAACATAAAGTTATGATAACTACCTGACATTCAGCACATTTTAACAAGGAATATTTTAGTTATACTGGATGTCAGTGGACTTCTGGTCTATACAAGCAAGTACAATTAAATTGTAGAAAAGGGCGTTTTTTAAGTGACTTTTCTTTTTTGTCTTGTGGTCTAGTTTACAATTTTTGCGGTGCCAAATCCATTAAAATGGTACATGTGATTCATGAATTTGGCGCAAAGTAAAAAATGGGCTTTTTTCTCGTCTTGAATTGTGCCAGCATATTGGCATACTCAAAATACACCAGAGGAGGGCTGGAGTGGAGATGCAACAAAGTTTGCAGATTTTTAAAAGGTTGCAGTTGATGAATCAGGCTAAAACATCTGGAAATTCTAGACTTCACCCACAAAATGAAAAAAAAAACATAAAATAGACTTAAAAAAGGAGCAAATAGAATAATGAATTGGATGCAAGCAAAAACAAAGGCACAAAACATGCAAAATTAGACAAAATAGGAGCAAATGCAATGATAAATTGGGGCCAAAGTGCATTAATATCAGGTTATTGTCATGCTTTTACTGTCTTTAAATGGAATCTGTCGGTCAATTCATGCTGCTTAAACCATGGTCAGCATTAATTAGACATTGCTGCCAGAAATGTTGTGAAGCTGCAGCGCTAACCTGGTCATTTATGCGGGGGGGTGAATTATTTTTAATTATGTGAGACGTATTGTTCATTTGTTCAGTAGGTCACGAGACATGAGCCATTGTTTCATGTGAGACTGTCCATTGACTTTTCTTGAATGTTAATTTGTGGAATGCCTGCTGATTATGTATTGCATCAGTCCCGTGCGTTGTACTAGTCTGCACAACTTGGAAAACAAATATGCAGGCTAATGAAACAATCAACCAATGAGGGATTACATCCCCCCACCTTCCTCCAATCCTATGAGAGAATGCCCTGAATGAGAGCTGTAGATATAAAAGGTATCCATCTCTGTTTTCAAAGAGACTCCACAGGACATCAGCCAAAGGAAAAACGGCTCCAGCTTATGGAATACAGATCTGCTCCACTGCCAATCACTGAACCCATAAAGACATTTGGAGAACCCAGGTTGGGAAAATCAGGTCACCTGGCTGCAAACCTCACTGTGCTCGGTCAGTTTCCTAAACTTGCTGCTACCTCCTCTCTGTGGGTGTCCAACAAAAGTGGGTTGCTACTGGTTGGGGTAGTTGGACCTGGATGCTCTGAAGTTGCAGTGTTTCTAATCCGCGAGCCAATGGAAGAGTGAGACTGTCATTTGCACCACCTTGTGTACTTGCTAGGAATATACTATATGTTGTTGACTGTTGGTGATCAAATAAAATATTACTGCAGTGTGTTATCCTCACCTTGTGTTGTGTGAGTAGGATTCTGCCACGGGGAAGAAGTATGTGGGCAGTGGGCAGTGGAAAGAGCACGGGCTCATGCGGTCCTTCTAAAGACATCTAGGCTAGTGGACAAGAGCACCCACTGAATCATGTCTCTACATATGTTTTCTCTGCATCTCTCTGCACGGCTCTAGTTGATTGACAGGTTTCTCCTATGTGTGTGCAAAGGTAGAGACCTGTGAAACAGCTAGAGCAGCGCAGGAAGAAGCCGATCAGGGACAGCACTGGACTAGTCAGGTCTCTCCCAATAGTTCCCAGCCAGCTCTTCAAACTTTTTTTCTCTGAAAGAAGAGTTTTAGAGAAAAACATGCCTGGCTGCAATTAGGCAGCATGAATCGAGTGACAGGTTCCCATTAATCTGGTAATTATGCTTTAAATACCTTTCAGAAGGAGCTTTGCTTCAAGAATAAACCTGACGGGAAATTCACCAACTCCAACCATTCGAAAGCAGTTCAGAAGGTTATCAGGCAGCTTATACGAGCTAGAGCAGTCGTCTGTAGACAATGTGGCCCTAGGAGGCCTAAAGTTAAATAAAGCGGAATACAACAAAAGTAAGTTACAGATCTCTGTATGGTAACAAAACAAATGTATGTAAGAAAAAAGCATTATTATCATCATTCCTGGCATATAATGATTAGCAACTGTCAATGGAATCGAAACAACCATAAAGTAAAAAATATCAATCAAGACTGTATTATACTGGATACAATATGTTAAGAAGTGAGAATACACTGTCCATGACAAGGCAGTAAAATCCATCCATCCATCAAAGTATCAATCCATTCTTCACAAAGACAGGCTAAACATTTGACTCCACTATATACAGTAGTGACATATAACACCTACTATGCCACATTGCTTAAAGCATTATTAACCCCTTAGTGACAGAGCCAATTTGGTACTTAATGACTGAGCCAATTTTTACAATTCTGACCACTGTCACTTTATGAGGTTATAACTCTGGAACGCTTTAACGGATCCCGCTGATTCTGAGAATGTTTTTTCGTGACATATTGTACTTCATGGTAGTGGTAACATTTCTTCGATATTACTTGCAATTATTTATGAAAAAACAGAAATATGGCAAAAAAATTTAAAATTTAGCAATTTTCAAACTTTGAATTTTTATGCCCTTAAATCGGAGAGATATCTCACACAAAATAGTTAATAAATAACATTTCCCACATGTGTACTTTACATCAGCACAATTTTGGAAACAAAATTTTTTTTGTTAGGAAGTTATAAGGGTTAAAAATTGACCAGCAATTTCTCATTTTTACAACAAAATTTACAAAACCATTTTTTTTAGGGACCATCTCACATTTAAAGTCACTTTGAGGGGTGTACATGACAGAAAATACCCAAACTTGACAGCATTCTAAAAACTGCACCCCTCAAGGTGCTCAAAACCACATTCAAGAAGTTTATTAACCCTTGACGTGCTTCACAGCAACTGAAACAATGTGGAAGGAAAAAAATAACATTTAACTTTTTTTTGCAAACATTTTACTTCAGAACCAATTTTTTTTATTTTCACAAGTGTAAAAAGAAAAAATGAACCACAAAATTTGTTGTTCAATTTCTCCTGAATACGCAGATGTTCAATTTCTCCTGAATACGCAGATACCCCATATGTGGGGGTAAACCATTGTTTAGGCGCACGGCAGGGCTTGGAAGAGAAGGAGCGCCATTTGACTTTTTCAATGCAGAATTGGCTGGAATTGAGATCATACGCTATGTCGCATTTGGAGAGCCCCTGATGTGACTAAACAGTGGAAACCCCCCACAAGTGACACCATTTTGGAAACTAGACCCCTTAAGGAACTTATCTAGATGTGTGGAGAGCACTTTGAACCCCCAAGTGCTTCACAGAAGTTTATAATGTAGAGCCGTGAAAATAAAAAAAAATCAAATTTTTTACACAAAAATGATCTTTTTGCCCACAAATTCTTATTTTCACAAGGGTAACAGGAGAAATTAGACCATGAAAGTTGTGGGGCAATTTCTCCTGAGTATGGTGATACCCTATATGTGGGGGTAAACCGATGTTTGGGCGCACGGCAGAGCTTGGAAGAGAAGGAGCACCGATTGACTTTTTCAATGCAGAATTGGCTGGAATTGAGATCGGACGCCATGTCGCGTTTGAAGAGACCCTGATGTGCCTAAACAGTAGAAACCCCCCACAAGTAACACCATTTTGGAAACTAGACCCGTTAAGGAACTTGACTAGATGGGTGGTGAGCACTGTAAACCCCCAGGTGCTCCACAGAAGTTTATAACGTAGAGCCTTGAAAATAAAAAATCGCATTTTTTCTACAAAAATGATCTTTTCGCCCCCAAATTTTTATTTTCACAAGGGTAACAGGAGAATTTAGGCCAGGAAAGTTGTTGTGCAATTTGCCCTGAGTATGCCGATACCCTATATGTGGGGGTAAACCACAGTTTGGGGCGCATGGCAGAGCTTGGAAGAGAAGGAGTTCTGTTTGACTTTTTCAATGCAGAATTGGCTGGAATTGAGATCGGACGCCATGTCGCGTTTGGAGAGCCCCTGATGTGCCTAAACAGTGGAAACTCCCCACAAGTGACCCCATTTTGGAAACTAAACCCATTAAGTAACTTATCTAGATGTGTGGTGAGCACTTTGAACCCCCAAGTGCTTCACAGAAATTTATAACGTAGAGCTGTGAAAATAAAAAATCCTTTTTTTTCCCTCAAAAATTATTTTTTAGCTCACAATTTTTTATTTTCTCAAGGGTAACAAGAGAAATTGGACCCCAAAATTTGTTGTCCAGTTTGTCCTGAGTACGCTAATACCCCATATGTGGGGGGGACCACTGTTTGGGCACATATCAGGGCTCGGAAGGGAAGTAGTGACGTTTTAAAATGCAGACTTTGATGGAATGGTCTGCGGGCGTCATGTTGCATTTGCAGAGCTCCTGATGTACCTAAACAGTAGAAACCCCCCACAATTGACCCCATTTTGGAAACTAGACCCCCCAAAGAGCTTATCTAGATGTGTGGTGAGCACTTTGAACCCCCAACTGCTTCACAGAAGTTTATAATGTAGAGCCATGAAAATAAAGAAAATCATATTTTTTCAACAAAAATGATCTTTTCACCCCCAGATTTTTACTTTCACAAGGGTAACAGGAGAAATTGGACCCCAAAATTTATTGTGCAATTTATGCTGAGTACGCTGATACCCCATATGTGGGGGAGGACCACTGTTGGGCGAATGGCAGAGCTCGGAGGGGAAGGCGCGCCGTTTTGGAATGCAGACTTTGATAGAATGGTCTGCGGGCGTTATGTGGCGTTTGCCCCTGATGTACCTAAACAGTAGAAACCTGTTGTGGATTCTGTTTTTGGGCTCCCTCTGGTGGTTCCAACTGGTGCTGGGTGACTTTGGTGGGTTGCGGTTTCTGGTTTCCACCTGTCCATCAGAGGCTGGGTGTTTCCTATTTAACCTGGCTTCCCTGTCTTTCCCTTGCCGGCTATCAATGTTCTCAGATGTTCTCAGTTTGGTTCTGACTACCTGCTTCCAGATCTCTCAGGATAAGCTAAGTTATGCTTTTCAGTTGTTTTGTTTTTTTGTCCAGCTTGCTAAATATTACTCTATGCTAGTTGGAAGCTCTAGTGGGCTGAGGTGCTCCCCATGTGCCATGAGTTGGCACATGGGTGCTTGTAATCTCAGGATGGTTTTTGATTAGGGTTTTTTGCTGACCGCTCAGACCCCTTTTGTATCATTCTGCTTTCTAGTTATAGCGGGCCTCGTTTTGCTAACTCTATTTTCATATCTATGTGTGTGCCTTCCTCTCATTTTCACCGTCAATACATGTGGGGGGCAACTATACCTTTGGGGTTTATTTCTCTGGAGGCAAGCTAGGTCTTTATTTCCTCTGCAGTGCTAGTTAGCTCTTAGGCTGGCGCGAAGCGTCTAGAATCAACGTAGGCACGCTCCCTGGCTATTTCTAGTTGTGTTTGTCAGGAGTAGGGCAGCGGTCAGCCCAGGTTCCATCACCCTAGAGCTCGTCCGTTATTTATGTTATTTTTGCTTGTCCAGTGCGATCCCCTAGCCATTGGGATCCATAACAGTATAGCCGGCCCACAAAGTGTTAATTGTTTGGGCTGAAGCAGGAGAAAAAGAAGTGTTGAATGGAAATTTTTTTTTTTTTTTTTCCCTCAGAGTTTTGCTGCCTAGCCTTTAATTGCTGTCTAGCTGCTTCTTACCTCCTCTTAACCCTTGAATGGCTCTGACCTTAGCTGTTTAACATGGATGTCCAGAGTTTGGCTTCCAGCCTGAATAATCTCGCTGCAAAAGTTCAAAACATACAGGATTTTGTTGTTCACACTCCCATGTCTGAACCTAGAATTCCTATTCCAGAGTTTTTTTCTGGAGATAGATCTACCTTCCTGAATTTCAGGAACAATTGCAAATTGTTTCTTTCTTTGAAATCTCGCTCCTCTGCAGACCCTGCTCAGCAGGTTAAGATTGTAATATCTTTCCTGCGGGGCGACCCTCAGAATTGGGCATTTGCATTGGCACCAGGGGATCCTGCATTGCTCAGTGTGGATGCGTTTTTTCTGGCACTGGGATTGCTCTATGAGGAACCTAACCTGGAGATTCAGGCTGAAAAGGCTTTATTAGCCCTCTCTCAGGGGCATGATGAAGCGGAAGTATATTGTCAAAAATTTCGGAAATGGTCGGTACTTACAGAGTGGAATGAGTGCGCACTGGCTGCAAACTTCAGAGATGGTCTTTCTGAGGCCATTAAGGATATTATGGTGGGGTTCCCTGCGCCTACAGGTCTGAATGAGTCTATGGCTATGGCCATTCAGATTGATCGGCGTTTATGGGAGCGCAAACCTGTGCACCAGTTGGCGGTGTCTTCTGAACAGGCACCTGAGACTATGCAATGTGATAGAATTCAGTCCAGAAGTGAACGGCAAAATTATAGGCGGAAAAATGGATTGTGTTTTTATTGTGGTGATTCAGCTCATGTTATATCAGCATGCTCTAAACGCACAAAAAAGGTTGATAAATCTTTTGCCATTAGTACTCTGCAGTCTAAGTTCATTTTGTCTGTAACTCTGATTTGTTCACTGTCATCCATTTCCGTCGATGCTTATGTGGATTCGGGCGCTGCCCTGAGTCTTATGGATTGGTCATTTGCCAAACGCTGCGGTTTTAGTCTGGAGCCTCTGGAAGTTCCTATCCCTTTAAAAGGAATTGACTCTACACCATTGGCTATGAATAAACCGCAGTACTGGACACAAGTGACCATGCGCATGACTCCCGTTCATCAGGAGGTGATTCACTTCCTTGTACTGTATAATTTACATGATGTACTAGTGCTTGGTCTGCCATGGTTACAAACTCATAATCCAGTCCTGGATTGGAAAACAATGTCTGTGTTAAGCTGGGGATGTCAGGGGGTTCATGATGATGCACCTCTGATTTCAATCGCTTCATCTACTCCTTCTGAGGTCCCTGCGTTTTTGTCTGACTATCGGGATGTTTTTGAGGAGCCTAAGCTCAATTCGCTCCCTCCTCATAGGGATTGTGACTGTGCTATAGAATTAATTCCTGGCAGTAAGTTCCCTAAGGGTCGTTTATTTAATCTGTCAGTGCCAGAGCATACTGCTATGCGGAATTATATTAAGGAGTCCTTGGAAAAGGGACATATTCGTCCATCTTCGTCCCCTCTGGGAGCAGGTTTTTTTTTCGTGGCTAAAAAAGATGGTTCCCTGAGGCCTTGTATAGATTATCGCCTTCTGAATAAGATTACAGTCAAATATCAGTATCCATTGCCATTATTGACTGATTTGTTTGCTCGCATTAAGGGGGCTAGGTGGTTCACTAAGATAGATCTTCGCGGTGCGTATAATCTTGTGCGGATAAAGCAGGGTGATGAGTGGAAAACCGCATTTAATACGCCTGAGGGCCATTTTGAGTATTTGGTAATGCCTTTTGGACTTTCTAATGCTCCTTCAGTCTTTCAGTCCTTTATGCACAATATTTTCCGTGAATATCTGGATAAGTTTATGATTGTGTATTTGGATGATATTTTGGTGTTTTCTGATGACTGGGAGTCTCATGTTCTACAGGTCAGGAAGGTGTTTCAAGTTCTGCGGGCCAATTCTCTGTTTGTGAAGGGCTCGAAATGTCTCTTCGGAGTCCAGAAGATTTCTTTTTTGGGGTACATTTTTTCTCCTTCTACTATTGAGATGGATCCAGTCAAGGTTCAGGCGATTTGTGACTGGACACAACCTACATCTGTTAAGAGTCTTCAGAGGTTCTTGGGTTTTGCTAATTTTTATCGTCGGTTCATTGCTAATTTTTCCAGTGTTGTTAAACCTTTGACTGATTTGACTAAAAAGGGTGCTGATGTTGCTAATTGGTCTCCTACGGCTGTGGAGGCCTTTCAGGAACTTAAGCGCCGGTTTTCTTCTGCTCCTGTGTTATGTCAACCAGATGTTTCACTTCCTTTTCAGGTTGAGGTTGATGCTTCCGAGATTGGAGCGGGGGCGGTTTTGTCACAGAGAAGTTCCGATGGCTCGGTGATGAAGCCATGTGCGTTCTTTTCTAGAAAATTCTCGCCCGCCGAGCGCAATTATGATGTGGGTAATCGGGAGCTTTTGGCCATGAAGTGGGCATTTGAGGAGTGGCGTCATTGGCTTGAGGGTGCTGGACATCGTGTGGTGGTCTTGACTGATCACAAAAATCTGATTTACCTTGAGTCTGCCAGGCGTCTGAATCCTAGACAGGCTCGTTGGTCGTTGTTTTTTTCTCGTTTCAATTTTGTGGTTTCATACCTGCCAGGTTCAAAGAATGTGAAGGCAGATGCTCTTTCCAGGAGTTTTGTGCCTGACTCTCCTGGAGACTCTGGGCCTACTGGTATCCTTAGGGATGGGGTAATATTGTCCGCCGTCTCCCCAGACTTGCGACGTGCATTGCAGGAGTTTCAGGCGGATAAACCTGATCGTTGTCCATCAGAAAGACTGTTTGTTCCGGATGATTGGACCAGTAGAGTCATCTCCGAGGTCCATTCTTCTGTGTTGGCTGGTCATCCGGGAATATTTGGTACTAGAGACTTGGTGGCCAGGTCTTTTTGGTGGCCTTCCTTGTCAAGGGATGTGCGTACCTTTGTGCAGTCTTGTGAAGTGTGTGCTCGGGCTAAGCCTTGCTGTTCTCGGGCCAGTGGGTTGTTGTTATCCTTGCCTATCCCGAAGAGGCCTTGGACGCACATTTTCATGGATTTTATTTCAGATCTCCCTGTCTCACAGAAAATGTCCGTTATCTGGGTTGTGTGTGACCGCTTTTCTAAGATGGTTCATTTGGTACCCTTGCCTAAGTTGCCTTCCTCCTCTGTGTTGGTCCCTTTATTTTTTCAGAACGTGGTTCGTTTGCATGGGATTCCGGAGAATATCGTTTCTGACAGGGGATCCCAGTTTGTGTCTAGATTTTGGCGGACGTTTTGTGCTAAGATGGGCATTAATTTGTCTTTCTCGTCTGCATTCCATCCTCAGACGAATGGCCAGACGGAGCGAACTAATCAGACCTTGGAAACTTATTTAAGGTATTTTGTTTCTGCTGATCAAGATGACTGGGTTGCCTTTTTGCCACTGGCCGAATTTGCCCTTAATAATCGGGCTAGTTCTGCTACTTTGGTTTCTCCTTTCTTTTGTAATTCGGGGTTTCATCCTCGTTTTTCCTCTGGTCAGGTGGAGCCTTCGGATTGTCCTGGAGTGGACGTGGTGGTGGACAGGCTACATCAGATTTGGAATCAGGTGGTGGACAATTTGAAGTTGTCTCAGGAGAAGGCTCAGCAGTTTGCTAATCGCCGTCGCCGCGTGGGTCCCCGACTTCGTGTTGGGGACTTGGTGTGGTTGTCTTCTCGTTTTGTCCCTATGAAGGTCTCTTCTCCCAAGTTCAAGCCTCGGTTCATCGGTCCTTATAAGATCTTGGAGATTCTTAACCCTGTATCTTTTCGTTTGGATCTCCCAGCATCGTTTGCTATTCATAACGTGTTCCATCGGTCGTTATTGCGGAGGTATGAGGTGCCCGTTGTTCCTTCGGTTGAGCCTCCTGCTCCGGTGCTGGTGGAGGGAGAATTGGAGTATGTTGTTGAGAAGATCTTGGATTCTCGTGTTTCCAGACGTAAACTCCAGTATTTGGTTAAGTGGAAGGGTTATGGTCAGGAGGATAATTCCTGGGTGGTCGCCTCTGATGTTCATGCGACTGATTTGGTCCGCGCCTTCCATAGAGCTCATCCTGATCGCCCTTGGGGTTCTCGTGAGGGTTCGGTGACCCCTCCTCAGGGGGGGGGTACTGTTGTGGATTCTGTTTTTGGGCTCCCTCTGGTGGTTACAACTGGTGCTGGGTGACTTTGGTGGGTTGCGGTTTCTGGTTTCCACCTGTCCATCAGAGGCTGGGTGTTTCCTATTTAACCTGGCTTCCCTGTCTTTCCCTTGCCGGCTATCAATGTTCTCAGATGTTCTCAGTTTGGTTCTGACTACCTGCTTCCAGATCTCTCAGGATAAGCTAAGTTATGCTTTTCAGTTGTTTTGTTTTTTTGTCCAGCTTGCTAAATATTACTCTATGCTAGTTGGAAGCTCTAGTGGGCTGAGGTGCTCCCCATGTGCCATGAGTTGGCACATGGGTGCTTGTAATCTCAGGATGGTTTTTGATTAGGGTTTTTTGCTGACCGCTCAGACCCCTTTTGTATCATTCTGCTTTCTAGTTATAGCGGGCCTCGTTTTGCTAACTCTATTTTCATATCTATGTGTGTGCCTTCCTCTCATTTTCACCGTCAATACATGTGGGGGGCAACTATACCTTTGGGGTTTATTTCTCTGGAGGCAAGCTAGGTCTTTATTTCCTCTGCAGTGCTAGTTAGCTCTTAGGCTGGCGCGAAGCGTCTAGAATCAACGTAGGCACGCTCCCTGGCTATTTCTAGTTGTGTTTGTCAGGAGTAGGGCAGCGGTCAGCCCAGGTTCCATCACCCTAGAGCTCGTCCGTTATTTATGTTATTTTTGCTTGTCCAGTGCGATCCCCTAGCCATTGGGATCCATAACAGAAACCCCCCACAAGTGACCCCATTTTGGAAACTAGACCCCTCCAAGGAACTTATCTAGATGTGTGGTGAGCACTTTGAAAACCCAAGTGCTTCACAGAAGTTTATAATGCAGAGTCGTGAAAATATATATTTTTTTCCACAAAAATGATTTTTTTAGCCCCCAATTTTTTATTTTCCCTAGGGTAACAGGAGTTGTTCTGAGTATGCTGATACCCCATATATGGGGGGGACCACTGTTTGGGCACACATCAGGGCTCGGAAGGGAAGTAGTGACGTTTTAAAATGCAGATTTTGATGGAATGGTCTGCGGGTGTCATGTTGCATTTTCAGAGCCCCTGATGTACCTAAACAGTAGAAACCCCCCACAAGTGACCCTATTTTGGAAACTAGACCCCCCAAGGAACTTATCTAGATATCTGATGAGCATTTTGAACACCCAAGTGCTTCACAGAAGTTTGACGCAGAGCCATGAAAATAAAAAATCTTTTTTTTCCCCACAAAAATGATTTTTTTTTAGCCCCCAATTTTTTTATTTTTGCAAGGGTAACAGGAGAAACTGGACCGCAAAAGTTGTTGTCCAATCAGTCCTGAATACGCTGATACCCCATATGTGGGGGTAAACCACTGTTTGGGTGCACGGCAGAGTTCAGAAGAGATGGAGCACCAATTGACTTTTTGAACGCAAAATTGGCTGTCGCGTTTGGAGACCCCCTGATGTACCTAAACAGTGGAAACCCCCCAATTCTAACTCCAACCATAACCCCAGCACACCCCTAATGCTAATCCCAACCCAATCCATAACCCTAATCAAAACCCTAACCCCAAAACACTTTTAACCCTATTCCCAACCCTAACCATAACCCTAACCACAACCCTAATGCCAAAACACCCCTAACCGTAATCCCAACCCTCGCATCGGGGGAGATGGGTGAGTAACGGGGGGCTATCGGGGACCCCATTTCTCTGTACTCTGATGTGTGATCACATAGGAGGACAGAGAAATTAAATGGGAAATCGCGGTTTGTTTGTTTTTGCGGCAGCCGGTAAACGGTTATTTAACGGCGATCACAACCTGGGGGTCGGTAAAAACCGACCCGAATCATGTTCTCTGGGGTCTCGGCTACCTCTGGCAACCGAGACCCCAGAGAAATTCCGACTCTGGGGGGCGCTATACACTTTTTCCACAGCGCCCTTAATTAACGGCGCTGTGGTTTAAGTACCTTTAACTGCTGCCCTTAAAAGGCGTATTGGCGGTCGTTAAGGGGTTATGATGTCAACCAATATAGTGAGTAAACCTTTTTGTTATGAATGAAGGATAGACTTGCTTGCTTTTCATTATTTAATATAATAAAGTTATACTTTATTACGTGTTCAGCCAGATGCAAACACAGATCTAGGTTATTCAGAATAATGGCCTTCTCTATTTCGGCATCTTTCTAAATGATAAACTAAGGGTTCAAATATCTGCTCGTACAAAAATGTATACCGTCTGGCCACGTTCAGATGTTCAGTATTTGTTCAGTATGTTACACCAGTATTTGTAAGCCAAAACCAGGAGTGGGTGAGAAATACAGAAGTGGTGACCTGTTTCTATTATACTTTTCCTCTGAATGTTCCATTCTTGGTTTTGGCTTACAAATACTGATGTAAAATACTGACCATATGCTGAACGTGTTAAAGTGGCATTTATGTACTGTAGTTATTTTCCGACTTCTTTTTTTAGTTTGCCAATACTGGGAACATTAGACATGAAAGTCTTTCTTTAGCTTTGGGGCTTATACATCTCTGAGCTCTCCAAATGTAAAACAGATTGCAAACAGATCGTTGCAGGTCAATGGAGTAGTTCACGTGAGTGTTTTTACAGACCGATGGGACGCATCTAAAAGAATTGAAGCATGCACCAGTCTGATCCACTTTTTGGATAAGACTTACCTATTAAACTCATTGGGTTTGTTAAAAAAAGCAATTCTATATATGCCATAGAGATCCATTTTTTATTTATCCATTGCAATTATTAACGTAGACAACTGTATTTGACTTTTTATAATTTTTTAAATTGCTGATATATAAAATGGATGCTATACCGTTGTAGAGAATAGACATACAGATAGCATACAGATGACACTACAAATGTAAAATTATCCATTATTTTTTATATGAAAAATGGATAATTTTACATATTCTCGTCTGAACTCAGCCTTAAATAAAGATGGGAATTAGAGCGTGGCAAATTTCTCAACTTTTAAAGAGGTTATCCACTACGATCACATTGATGACCTATCTGTAGGATAGATTATCGATGTCTATTAGGTGTTCGAAACCAGGCAAACCCTCTGATCAGCTGTTATCGGTGTCAGCGGCAGCCGCTGACGGCCGGAAGTTCTCACTTGCCGAGTTCTTCCGTCTACTTGCAGTGTCTTGGGGCTTGGTGCTGAACATCCGCCTCCTATTCAAATCAGAGGTGCCACTACAAGTAGAAGGAGCAACTCGGTAAGTGGCCGGCGGCCGACGCTAACCCCAGCCGATCACACATTGATGACCTATCCCAAGGATAGGTCATCAATGTAAAAGTAGTGAACAACCTCTTCATATAATCATAAGCAATTTGTAGATGGTTTTTGCCATACAGAAGCAACCATAACTATATTCACAACTTTTCCACAAATATGTAACCATATGTGAACCAAAAGTTGACAATGTTTTTCAATTGGCATAGTACTTCTCTGCTCACAAAACAGCAGTTACAGATTGCTGTTTTTTTTTTCGATCCTCTCACACAGTGTTGTTTCTGCAATCTAGAGATGAAATATCACACTAGAGCAACATATTAACAGAACTGATTGCTCAACAAAATTTTGTAGCAGTATTTGGCAGTGCAGTGTAATGTACTTGTAGGCTCAAAAAGGCTACTTCAGACAGACTTGGTGTTACTCTGTTTGACAGATTCCAGGGGAACCTCAAATTTCAGCCTTTATTCTCTGCACAGATATCTGTTCTTACAATAGGGTCCACTGGACTGCTTCCGCGGAAAGGCTGCTGGCCGGAGGAGAAAACCAGAGACAAGAGAAGTGAAGGTAGCCGAATCAGAACCAGGAGGGCAATCAATGTATAAAATTAGAAGCCAAAAGAATAGTCAGGAAATAGGCCACAGTCTACAATAGGAATTCAAACAAGAAAGGCAGGAGCTGAACCAGATAAGAATTTTAACTGGCAGTGAGAATCAGAGGTTCAGGGGTTTCAATACAAATTAGGCTCACAGAAAGTATCAAAAGACCCAGGAACTAAATAGTACAGCCTTGTCTCGCCGAATAAAAAGGTGTGACACCACCCAACCAACAAAGTGGAAACAAAGGGGACAAGAAATAGCCAGGACATTACAGGTAGTTGCTAAATATTTACTTTTGTGATTAAGCTGACGAAACTGAAAACAGCCCAATTACCTTTTAATGGTTGCAATGCATGCACCTGCTGGATTTAGAGGGACTTCTTCTAACTGTACAGTGACTGCTTCTTTCCCCAAACATATTGATGACTGAATTTGTTGAAGAAACTGTGCTAGTAGCATCATACTAGGTAGAGTTAGCTGTTCAATTCCATTCATGCAAACCCATGCTCCTGAAAGAAAAAAAAAACTGCAGTTATAAATGCTGTAAACTAAAAAAGAATTATACTTACCTCTCAGACTGGAGAAGAAGTATCAGTCTGTCATGTATCAATCTTTTTTTTAACCTACTTGACCCATTAACATGTGGTTGTCCAGTAGTGCAAAACTATTTTTTTATATACTGTATATATATATATATATATATATATATATATATATATATATATATATATATATATAGACTGTATTTAAAGGGAATCTGTCACCACATTTGACCTATCTAAACTATTAATAAGGGCATATAGGCCACAGAATATTGAAAACAGTCCTACCTGTGTGTCTCATATCAGCTGTGTTGTTGCTGAAAAATTATCTTTCATCACTTTATATAAATGACCTCTTCTAGGCTCCGGTGTGGATGGTGCCTGGAAATAACTCTGCCCCCAGAGCTTATTTTACATGAAGGAGGTGTTCCCAGTATGAGACAAGTAACCAACACAACAGGAGAAATGAAATTTGTCTTCTTGCAAACACATTTTTTATTCTCTCTCTGATCTGCTGTAATGAAACAATATTGCAGCCCTATATACCTGTGAGCTGGAAACTAGTGTTGAGCATTCCGATACTGCAAGTATCGGGTATCGGCCGATACTTGCGGTATCGGAATTCCGATACCGGGATTCCGATACTTGCCGCGTATCGGATACCGGAATCGGAAGTTCCACGATTCAAAATGCAGAAATTCAGCCAATGAGAATGATTCCAAGTGTGGGCACATCCTGTTTAGCATGGAGGGCATGAAACTACTGGCAAGGCTGTGATTGGCTGCTGAAATGATGTCATGCTGCAGTTTAAAAGTCGCTGGCGCCATTTTGCGATCACTCTGCTGTGAATTCAGTTAGTGACAGGACGCTGTTTGCTGACTGAGGGACAGTTTAGAGAGAGCGATTTGCTTCTTTGTGCTTTCCAAAGGCTAATTTAGCAACCGCTGTGTTCACCTACTATTCACCTTGCTTTTGCCTTGTAGCGCTGTTTTCACAGCGATCTGCAAGGTCTGTGTGTGTGTGTGTGTGAGTGCAGCCCACTCTCTAGTCTGAGTGCAGCCACATAGGCCATCCATAGCTGGTTGTATTCAGTTCAGGGAGGGTGGTTCATTGCCTCATACTGTTCTTTTTTTTTTTTTTTTTTTTCAAGTAGTGTAGTCTGCTGCTAATTTTTTCAAAAAATTCCTATTAGTGTCTTTCCACCCGTCTCCAGCTAATTTGTGGAAAAACACTACATAGGATAACGTAGAGGAGTGTTTTTGGGCCTTGCAGCGCCGTTTACGGCTGTCTGCACGGTCTCCGTGTGACTGCAGCTCGCCCTGTAGTCTGTGAGCAGCCATAGCCTGGTTGTCTCCAGCTCAGGGTTGTTCACTGCGTCATACCGCAAAATCAATTTTCATTTTGTTTTAAGTAGTGCAGGCTGCTGCACATTTTTTCAAAAAATTCCTATTAGTGTCTTTCCACCCGTCTCCAGCTAACTTGTGGAAAAACACTACATAGGATAACGTAGAGGAGGGTTTTTGGGCCTTGCAGCGCCGTTTACGTCTGTCTGCACGGTCTCCGTGTGACTGCAGCTCTATCCGTTGTCAGTTCAGCCCCCAAAAAATAAATAAATAATAAAGTTCACCAAACACACCAGTTACACCACTTTACATTTGTGTAGGCCACATTAGCTCATATTAAAGTCTAGTCCACACTTTAGAAAATTAGTGTTTCTTATACCTGTTAGGAGGAGTTGCTCAGGAATAAGCACACAAAGCCGTTAGTACTTTTCTGCTTATCTTTATCAGTCAACCAAGATGAAGAAGGCAGTGAGTAAGGCACGTGGGCGTGGGCGTGGGCGCGGAGCAGGGAGGGGACGTGGGGATTCTGTGCCTGCTGCGGGCACCGGTGACTCATCAGAACCCACATTCACCAGGCAACAGTCGTTCATGCGCAGCTTTGTGTCAGAGCGCCGTACACCGCTGCTGCGTGAAGAACAAATTGAAGCCGTTGTCGGATAGATGGCAGCTAATGCATCAACTTCAATTAGTGCCACATCCTCTCAGACACAGAGCACTGGAGAGCAGCCATCTGTCTCTTCACCACCTGCCAAATTGCCCAGGCAGACAGAGAGCCCAGGACAGGAGCCGTCTCTACTTCTGTTCTCTGAATCTCTTGGCTTGGAAACAGGGGGCCAGCCAAGCAGCATTGGAGAAATGGAAGAAGAGGCAGGGTGCAGTGATGCCCAACAGCTTTTTCTCTCTTCCTCTGAAGAGGCGGGTGGGCCAGTGGCTCCGGTCACCACATCGCAGGCCGCATCAGCTGATGATGACACTCAGGTGCCACTTACTGGTGCGTGCTCTGCTGCTGAGACTACCCAGGAGGAGCAGTTGGGGGCAGAGGGTAGTGTAGATGATGAGGTCCTTGACCCATCTTGGCGTGAGGGACAGGAAGGTGGTGGGAGCAGCTCTGAGGAAGAGATTCCCCGTACGGCCCAAAGAGGGAGAGGGAGGGGGAAGACTGCGGATCCTGCAGCCTCCGCTTTGGCACCCGTTAGGAGCATGTCTCTTCCAAAAGCCAAAAAGGGCGCTCCCAAGACTTGCAGTGCCTGGCCCTTTTTTGACACAGTTGCAGATGACATTTGCTATGTCAGATGCAAGGTGTGTCATCAAAAAGTCAAAAGAGGTCGAAATGTCAGCAACCTCAATACCTCCAACATGTGGAAACATGTGCGCAACAGGCACCCGGCGGAGTTAGAAAAACACACTGAAGAGCTAGGCCAACCAACAGCGGCAGCTACCACCTCTTCAGCTCGTGTTGCCTCTTCCTCTAGCTCACACGCAGCTGGTTCGGCTTCCTCCCAGGATCGCCGTGGAAGAACCTCTGGCCCTGTTGTCCAGAGACCCACTGTAATTCCACCCGCAGCACCACTTTCCCAGTCATCCACACACTCCCAGCCCAGTCTACAGCCATCGGTAGTACAGGCATGGGAGAAAAGGCGGCCTTTCTCGTCAAACCACCCACGAGCACAGGCTCTGACTGCAGGCATTGCCAAACTTCTTTCACTGGAAATGCTGTCATTCAGGCTGGTGGAGACTGACAGCTTCCGTGACTTGATGTCATTGGCAGTCCCACAGTACAATGTGCCCAGCCGCTTTTACTTCAGCAGGCAAGCCGTCCCTGCCCTGCACAAGCATGAGGAGGGACACATAAAACACGCGCTACTGAACGCCGTCAGTAGCAAGGTCCACCTCACCACCGATGCGTGGACCAGTCAACATGGACAGGGGCGATACCTTTCCCTCACTGCCCATTGGGTTAATGTCGTTGAGCCGGGTACAGACCGTGCGAGTGGTGCAGGACGTGTCCTGCCCACTCCAAGGATTGCAGGAATCCATTCTGTACGCATTGACTCCTCCTCTTACACCAGTTCCTCAGAATCATCGCTGCAGGAGCCGTCACAGTCCACCTCCACATGGACCCGTGATGAACGTGTACCTGTTACGACCGACATGAGCACAGCCGTGGCCAAACGTCAACAGGCCGTCTTGAAATTAATTTTTTGGGGGAATCGTAGCCACACAGCGCAGGAGCTCTGGAATGCCATCAAGCAGGAGAGCGATGTGTGGTTTGTGCCAGCGAATCTCCAGCCAGGCATGGTAGTGTGTGATAATGGCCGAAATCTGGTGGCAGCTCTGGGCCTCGGCAACCTCACTCACATCCCATGTCTGGCACATGTGCTCAATTTGGTCGTGCAGAGCTTTTTGGGGGACTATCCGGATCTTGATGCACTGCTGCACAAGGTCCGCCTAGAGTGTGCTCACTTGCGGCGTTCCAGCACGGCAAAAGCACGCATTGCGGCTCTGCAGCGCCGACACCGCCTGCCGGAACATCGCATCATATGTGACCTACCTACCAGGTGGAATTCCACGTTACATATGTTGGAGCGGTTGTGTGAGCAGCAGCAAGCTGTAATGGAGTACCAGCTGCTTCAGGCGCAAAGAAGTCGCAGTCAGCGCCGTACAGACTTCACAACCACAGAGTGGGCCACTATGAATGACGTCTGCCAGGTTTTGCGTCCCTTTGATTATTCCACGCGGATGGCGAGTGCAGATGATGCACTAGTCAGCATGACTGTCCCCCTTATCTGCCTGCTTGAAAAATCACTGCAAGCGCTAAGGGATGATGTTGTGGAAGAGGTGGAGGATGAGGATTCACCATTTCCATCATCTTCTGGACAGTCAGCGCCACGTGGTTCCTCACAAACGCGTAGGCAGGGGACAGTTTGTGAGGAGGATGAGGAGGAGTCAATGGAGGAGGAAGACATCCGTCCAGAGGAGGGAGTTACCGAATTGTCCAGTACTCAGTGTGTACAGCGAGGGTGGGGTGATGACGAGCGGGCAGAGACCACGCCTCCAGCAGGGGACAGCGTTTCTTGGGCAGTTGGCAGTCTGCAGCACATGGTGGATTACATGCTGCAGTGCCTGAGAAACGACCGCCGCATCGCCCACATTCTCAACATGTCTGATTATTGGGTGTTCACCCTCCTCGATCCTCGCTACCGGGACAACGTAGAAAGCCTCATCACACCGTTGAACCGGGAGCGAAAAATGCGGGAGTACCAAGACACACTGGTCAATTCCATCATCTTCTCCATTCCAACTGAGAGAAGTGCTGCTAGTGCATTCCAAAGCAGCTCAGTGTGTCCAGGCAGTGGTGGAGGCTCTGCACAAAGAGGGAGCAGAAGCAGTGCCTCTGCCCAAGGCAAGACCAGTATGGCCCAACTGTGGCACAGTTTTCTGTGCCCCCCACAAAAGTCTACACCATCACAGACGGCTCCAGTCAGCAGGAGGCAACGGTTCCGTCAGATGGTGACAGACTACATGTCTTGCCCTCTTGCTGTACTCCCAGACGGCTCTTCCCCTTTCAAGTTTTGGGTCTCAAAGCTGGATACATGGCCAGAGCTAAGCCAGTATGCATTGGAGGTGCTGTCTTGCCCTGCGGCCAGTGTATTATCGGAACATGTCTTTAGTGCTGCAGGTGGTGTACTAACTGACCGTCGCATGCGACTATCCTCCGATAACGTTGACCGGCTTACTTTCCTGAAAATGAACAAGGCCTGGATCTCGCAGGAATTTGCCACTCCTCCTCCTGATTAAATAATTAGGTCACTGTATACGTTATCCAGGTCTCCTGTTGTGTTCATCTTTCTACCACCTGAACTTAAATTCCTGGGCTCCAACACCGCCAGTTGAGGCTCAGAAGTGCCGTCTGCACAGTCAAAACATACGACCCAGTGTTATTGGGTTTCAGTAACGTCAGCTGATCCCCAGCTGTGTAGCCGGCAATGTGTCATGCGACCGCCACGCTGACACAACAACTGAAATGTAAGGGAATCAGTCCCCCCCCCCAAGGCGTTTGTTACTGAAAGAGCCACCTTGTGCAGCAGTAATGCTGCACAAGGAAAAGGTAGCTATTTTGGTTTAGCTCCTTGCACACGCAGAACTTAACACTTATAAAATGTGTCCACTGATACCGTAAAACCGTCCCGGAGGTGGGACTTTCCTTCGTAATATGACGCAGCACAGCCGTCATTCCTACCCCCCCGGCGCCGCGCCCCGGCTCCTCAGCGTTGTTTGATTCCGTCCCGGAGCCTGCGCTGTTATGTTATCCCGTGGCCAGGCACACTTAGCGCTGCCCGTCTTCTGGCATCATTTGGTGTCAGGATGGCTGCGCCTGTGCGGCCGCGCTGGCCGAGAGCCCGCCTCGCAGTGTCTTCTGATTTAATCCCACTGGGGGCCTGGGATCCATGGACATGCGCATTGCATATCTGAACCTCCACCTCTCACTCATCTCCCTATGGCTTCTTCAGACTGTTTGGTGTCAGCTGGTCCCTAATAGCATGCCACGGTCGTGACACCGCACAGTCTTAAGAAGCCGTAGGGAGGGGAGTGAGAGGCGAGGATATGCACTGCGCATGGCCATGGATCCCAGGCCCCCAGTGGGATAAAATCAGAAGACACTGCGAGGCGGGCTCTCGGCCAGCGCGGCCGCACAGGCGCAGCCAGCCTGACACCAAATGATGTCAGAAGATGGGCAGCGCTAAGTGTGCCTGGCCAAGGGATAACTTAACAGCGCAGGCTCCGGGACGGAATCAAACAACGCTGAGGAGCCGGGGCGCGGCGCCGGGGGGGTAGGAATGACGGCTGTGCTGCGTCATATTACGAAGGAAAGTCCCACCTCCGGGACGGTTTCACGGTTTCAGGGGACACATTTTATAAGTGTTTAGTTCTGTGTTTGCAAGGAGCGTGATGAAAAGAGCCACCTTTTCCTTTTGCATCTTTTGTGCTGCACAAGCTGGCTCTTTCAGCTACAAACGCCTTGGGGGGGGGTTAAAGGTTCCCTTTCGACTTTCTCAGGCTTCGGCCTACATTGTGTTCCTCTGCTTTTCCACCTGTCCCTGGGCTCCAACACCGCCAGTTGCCGTCCAGAAGTGCTGTACGCACAGTCAACAGTCCCTCCTCTGTTATTGGGGTTCAGTAACGTCAGCTGTTCCCCTGCTGTGTGTGTGGCAATCCCTCCTACCTCCTCCTACCTCCTCCTCCTCCACCTGTCCCTGGGCTCCAACACCGCCAGTTGCCGTCCAGAAGTGCTGTACGCACAGTCAACAGTCCCTCCTCTGTTATTGGGGTTCAGTAACGTCAGCTGTTCCCCTGCTGTGTGTGTGGCAATCCCTCCTACCTCCTCCTACCTCCTCCTCCTCCACCTGTCCCTGGGCTCCAACACCGCCAGTTGCCGTCCAGAAGTGCTGTACGCACAGTCAACAGTCCCTCTTCTGTTATTGGGGTTCAGTAACGTCAGCTGTTCCCCTGCTGTGTGTGTGGCAATCCCTCCTACCTCCTCCTACCTCCTCCTCCTCCACCTGTCCCTGGGCTCCAACACCGCCAGTTGCCGTCCAGAAGTGCTGTACGCACAGTCAACAGTCCCTCCTCTGTTATTGGGGTTCAGTAACGTCAGCTGCTCCCCAGCTGTGTGTGTGGCAATCCCTCCTACCTCCTCCTACCTCCTCCTCCTCCACCTGTCCCTGGGCTCCAACACCGCCAGTTGCCGTCCAGAAGTGCTGTACGCACAGTCAACAGTCCCTCCTCTGTTATTGGGGTTCAGTAACGTCAGCTGTTCCCCTGCTGTGTGTGTGGCAATCCCTCCTACCTCCTCCTACCTCCTCCTCCTCCACCTGTCCCTGGGCTCCAACACCGCCAGTTGCCGTCCAGAAGTGCTGTACGCACAGTCAACAGTCCCTCCTCTGTTATTGGGGTTCAGTAACGTCAGCTGTTCCCCTGCTGTGTGTGTGGCAATCCCTCCTACCTCCTCTACCTCCTCCTCCTCCACCTGTCCCTGGGCTCCAACACCGCCAGTTGCCGTCCAGAAGTGCTGTACGCACAGTCAACAGTCCCTCCTCTGTTATTGGGGTTCAGTAACGTCAGCTGTTCCCCAGCTGTGTGTGTGGCAATCCCTCCTACCTCCTCCTACCTCCTCCTCCTCCACCTGTCCCTGGGCTCCAACACCGCCAGTTGCCGTCCAGAAGTGCTGTACGCACAGTCAACAGTCCCTCCTCTGTTATTGGGGTTCAGTAACGTCAGCTGTTCCCCTGCTGTGTGTGTGGCAATCCCTCCTACCTCCTCCACCTCCTCCTCCTCCACCTGTCCCTGGGCTCCAACACCGCCAGTTGCCGTCCAGAAGTGCTGTACGCACAGTCAACAGTCCCTCCTCTGTTATTGGGGTTCAGTAACGTCAGCTGTTCCCCAGCTGTGTGTGTGGCAATCCCTCCTACCTCCTCCTCCTCCACCTGTCCCTGGGCTCCAACACCGCCAGTTGCCGTCCAGAAGTGCTGTACGCACAGTCAACAGTCCCTCCTCTGTTATTGGGGTTCAGTAATGTCAGCTGTTCCCCTGCTGTCTGTGTGGCAATCCCTCCTACCTCCTCCACCTCCTTCTCCTCCACCTGTCCCTGGGCTCCAACACCGCCAGTTGCCGTCCAGAAGTGCTGGACGCACAGTCAACAGTCCCTCCTCTGTTATTGGGGTTCAGTAACATCAGCTGTTCCCCTGCTGTGTGTGTGGCAATCCCTCCTACCTCCTCCACCTCCTCCTCCTCCACCTGTCCCTGGGCTCCAACACCGCCAGTTGCCGTCCAGAAGTGCTGTACGCACAGTCAACAGTCCCTCCTCTGTTATTGGGGTTCAGTAACGTCAGCTGTTCCCCAGCTGTGTGTGTGGCAATCCCTCCTACCTCCTCCTACCTCCTCCTCCTCCACCTGTCCCTGGGCTCCAACACCGCCAGTTGCCGTCCAGAAGTGCTGTACGCACAGTCAACAGTCCCTCCTCTGTTATTGGGGTTCAGTAACGTCAGCTGTTCCCCAGCTGTGTGTGTGGCAATCCCTCCTACCTCCTCCTACCTCCTCCTCCTCCACCTGTCCCTGGGCTCCAACACCGCCAGTTGCCGTCCAGAAGTGCTGTACGCACAGTCAACAGTCCCTCCTCTGTTATTGGGGTTCAGTAACGTCAGCTGTTCCCCAGCTGTGTGTGTGGCAATCCCTCCTACCTCCTCCTACCTCCTCCACCTGTCCCTGGGCTCCAACACCGCCAGTTGCCGTCCAGAAGTGCTGTACGCACAGTCAACAGTCCCTCCTCTGTTATTGGGGTTCAGTAACGTCAGCTGTTCCCCTGCTGTGTGTGTGGCAATCCCTCCTACCTCCTCCACCTCCTCCTCCTCCACCTGTCCCTGGGCTCCAACACCGCCAGTTGCCGTCCAGAAGTGCTGTACGCACAGTCAACAGTCCCTCCTCTGTTATTGGGGTTCAGTAACGTCAGCTGTTCCCCTGCTGTGTGTGTGGCAATCCCTCCTACCTCCTCCTACCTCCTCCTCCTCCACCTGTCCCTGGGCTCCAACACCGCCAGTTGCCGTCCAGAAGTGCTGTACGCACAGTCAACTGTCATGGTTCCCAATGGCAAGGGAACGTCAGAGAACTTAAACAACAGACTAGCTCTTGGGTGATGGAATCTCGAGCTGACCGTGAGCTAAACCTACCACACAACTAACAGTGGCCGGGTGGCGTGCCTACGTGTTATCCCTAGACGCCTAGCGCCAGCCGGAGGACTAACTAACCCTAATAGAGGAAAAGACAGACCTGGCTTACCTCTAGGGAAATTCCCCCAAAAAGGAGACAGAAGCCCCCCACATATATTGACGGTGAGTTCAGAGGAAAAGACATACGCAGTATGAAGTTAGGTTCAGCAAAGCGAGGTCCGCTTACTAGATAGTGAGAAGATACAATAGGGAACTTCACGGTCAGCTGAAAACCCTGTTAAAATACCATCCCGAAATTACTTTAAGACTCATGTGTCAACTCATGACACCGGAGTGGCAATTTCGGCCCACAAGAGCTTCCAGCTACAGAAAAATAACATAACTGTGAACTGGAACAAAAATGCAAAACAAACTTAGGACTAAGAGTCCAACTTAGCTGATAGTAGTCTAGAAGCAGGAACATGCAACAGAAAGGCTCTGGTTACATTGATGGCCGGCACTAGAATAACTGAGCAGCAAGGCTAAATAGGATACACCCATATCCAGATGGAAACAGGTGAACAGAGAAAGTGAAGCACACAAGTCCAGTACCACCAGTGACCACCGGGGGAGCCCAAAAACCAAATTCACAACAGTCAACAGTCCCTCCTCTGTTATTGGGGTTCAGTAACGTCAGCTGTTCCCCTGCTGTGTGTGTGGCAATCCCTCCTACCTCCTCCACCTCCTCCTCCTCCACCTGTCCCTGGGCTCCAACAACGCTAGTTGCCGTCCAGAAGTGCTGTCCGCACAGAGCCAAACACCTCGCCAATGTGTTAGTGGGGTTCAGCACCGCCAGCTGTTCCCCTGCTGTGCAGCCGGCAACGTGTACTGCGACCGCCACGCAGGCACAACAAGTTAAATTTAAGGGAACCTGTCCCCCCCCCCCCAGGCGTTTGTTACTGAAGGAGCCACCTTGTGCAGCAGTAATGATGCAAAGGGAAAAAGTGCCTCTTTTCGTGGTGCTCCTTGCACATGCTGATCCTAACACTTATGAAAAGTGTCCCCTCCTACCGTGATACCGTCCGGTTGGTGGAACTTTCCTTTGTGATGTGACGCAGCACAGCCGTCATTCTTACCCCCTTGGCGCCGTGCGCTGCCTCCTCAGCGTTGTTTGAATCAGTCCCGGAGCCTGCGCTGTTAGGTTAGCCCTTGGCCATGCACACATTTTGCGCTGCCCGTCTTCTGACATCATTTGGTGTCAGGCTGGCTGCGCCTGTGCGGCCGCGCTGGCCGAGAGCCCGCCTCGTACTGTCTTCTGATTTAATCCCACTGGGGGCCAGAGATCCATGGACATGCGCAGTGCATATCTGAACCTCCACCTCTCACTCATCTCCCTACGGCTTATTCAAACTGTGCGGTGTCAGCTGGTCCCTAATAGCATGCCACGACCGTGACACCGCACAGTCAGAAGAAGCCGTAGGGAGATGAGTGAGAGGTGGAGGTTCAGATATGCACTGCGCAGGTCCATGGATCTCAGGCCCCCAGTGGGATTAAATCAGAAGACAGTACGAGGCGGGCTCTCGGCCAGCGCGGCCGCACAGGCGCAGCCAGCCTGATACCAAATGATGTCAGAAGACGGGCAGCGCAAAATGTGTGCATGGCCAAGGGCTAACCTAACAGCGCAGGCTCTGGGACTGATTCAAACAACGCTGAGGCGGCGGCGCACAGCGCCAAGGGGGTAAGAATGACGGCTGTGCTGCGTCACATCACAAAGGAAAGTTCCACCTACCGGACGGTATCACGGTAGGAGGGGACACTTTTTATAAGTGTTAGGTTCAGCATGTGCAAGGACCATAATTAAAAGAGCTAAGTTTACCTTTTCCATCATTAGTGCTGTACACGATGGCTCTTTCAGCTACAAACGCCTGGGGGGGGGTTAAAGTTTCCCTTTCAACTTGCTCCAGTGCAGGCTTCGGCCTACACTCTGCTCCCTCTCCTCCTCCTGCTGACCCTGGGCTCTAACACCGCCAGTTGGGGCCCAGATGTGCTAGCTGCACAGAGCCAAACACCAGCCAATGTGTCAGTGGGGTTCAGCACCGCCAGCTTTTCCCCTGCTGTGTAGCCGGCAACGTGTCCTGCGACCGCCACGCAGACACAAGAACTGAAATTGAAGGGAACCTGTCCACCCTCCCCCAGGTGTTTCTATGTTTTACAGCCACCTTGTACAGCAGTAATGCTGCATGTGTGCAAGGTGGCTCAGAAACGTATTCTCCTTGCACTCGTGGAACTGAACACGTCTAAAATGTGTCCTCTGTGACCATTAAAACGTCCCTCAGGTGTGATTTTCCTTTGTATTGACACGCAACAAGCTCCTTGGTAACGCTGCCCGTCTTCTGGCATCATTGTTTGGCTGGGTGCGCCTCTGCGGCCGCCTTGCCCCACACAACGGCCCTCGGTGTCTTATTTATTTTGACTGCGAGGGTGTGATTGACGGGCATGAACAGTGCATTTCTTCGCCTGTCCCTCATCTCCTTTCGCCTTCTTCGGACTGTGCGGCTTCATGGCCGTGGCATGCGATAAGGGATCAGCTGACGCCACATAGTCTGAAGCAGGTGTAAGAACCCAAGCGAGAGGCGAACATATGTACTGCGCCAGGCCATGAATCCCAGCCCCGCAGTATTTTAACTATGTCAAGACACTGCGGGGCTGGGATTCATGGGCATCGCGAACCGCACCGGCCGACATCAAATGATGTCAGAGGACGGGCAGCACTAACAGCGCAAGGCCAAGGGATAACACGACAGCGCAGACTCCTGTGCAACAAATAACGATGCTCAGGAGGCCGCGCAAAGCACCAAGGTGGCATTTTTGCCAGCTGTACTGCGTCTCTTTACGAAGGGAACTCACGCCTCAAAATCAGTTTGACTGTATAAAGGGCTAAATGTTATACGTGTTCCTTTCAGCGTGTGCAAGGAGCAAAATTAAAAGAGCAACCTTTGACTTGTGCAGCACTACTGCTGCATAAGCTGTGGCTCTTCTACTTTGTAACCCCTGACGGGGGGGTTAAAGGTTACCTTTGAAATTGGTTCAAGTAGGCATCGGCCTACACTCTGCTCCCCCTGCAGAGCCCGGGCTCCAACACCGCCAGTTGGGGCCCGGTACTGCTAGCTGCACAGAGCCAAACACCAGCCAATGTGTCAGTGGGGTTCAGCACCGCCAGCTGTTCCCCTGCTGTGCAGCCGGCAACGTGTCCTGCAACAGCCACGCAGGCACAACAGACCCAAAGCTGCCGCCAGTGCAGGCTTCGGCCTACACTCTGCTCCATCTCCTCCTCCTGCTGACCCCGGGCTCTAACACTGCCAGTTGGGGCCCGGTACTGCTAGCTGCACAGAGAAAAACACCAGCCAATGTGTCAGTGGGGTTCAGCACCGCCAGCTGTTCCCCTGCTGTGCAGCCGGCATCGTGTCCTGCAAAAGCCACGCAGACACAAGAACTGAAATTGAAGGGAACCTGTCCCCCCTCCCCCAGGCGTTGGTACGTTTTTAAGGCCACCTTGTACAGCGGTAATGCTGCATGTGTGCAAGGTGGCTCATAAACGTATTCTCCTCGCACATGTGGAACTGAAAACACGTCTGAAATGTGTCCTCTGTGTGACCATTTAACCGTCCCGGGGGTGTGACTTTCCTTTGTAATGACACGCTGCAACCCCCTTGGTAGCGCTGCCCGTCTTCTGGCATCATTGTTTGGCTGCCTGCGCCTCTGCGGCCGCCCTGACCCACACAACGCCCCTCGGTGTCTTATTTCTTGGACTGCGAGGGTGTGATTGATGGGCATGAGCAGTGCATCAGTTCGCCTGTCCCTCATCTCCTTCCGCCTTCTTCAGACTGTGCGGCTTCATGGCCGTGGCATGCGATAAGGGATCAGCTGACGCCGCACAGTCTGCAGCGGGTGTAAGGACCCGAGTGCGAGAGGCGAACATATGTGCTGCGCCAGGCCATGAATCACAGCCCCGCAGTGTTTTAACAATGTTAAGACACCGCGGGGCTGGGATTCATGGTCATCGCGAACCGCAGCGGCCGACATTAAATGAGGTCAGAAGATGGGCAGCGCTAACAGCGCTAGGCCAGGGGATAACACGACAGCGCAGACTCCTGTACAGCAAATAACAACGCTCAGGAGGCTGCACCCAGCACCAAGGTGGGATGCTTGACATCTGTGCTGCGTCTCATTACAAAGGGAACTCGCGCCTCCAACACAGTTTGACTGTATAAAGGGCTAAATGTTATACGTGTTTCATTCAGCGTGTGCAAGGAGCAAAATTAAAAGAGCAACCTTTGACTTGTGCAGCACTACTGCTGCATAAGCTGTGGCTCTTCTACTTTGTAACCCCTGACGGGGGGGTTAAAGGTTACCTTTGAAATTGGTTCAAGTAGGCTTCGGCCTACACTCTGCTCCCCCTGCAGAGCCCGGGCTCCAACACCGCCAGTTGGGGCCCGGTACTGCTAGCTGCACAGAGCCAAACACCAGCCAATGTGTCAGTGGGGTTCAGCACCGCCAGCTGTTCCCCTGCTGTGCAGCCGGCAACGTGTCCTGCAACAGCCACGCAGGCACAACAGACCCAAAGCTGCCGCCAGTGCAGGCTTCGGCCTACACTCTGCTCCATCTCCTCCTCCTGCTGACCCCGGGCTCTAACACCGCCAGTTGGGGCCCGGTACTGCTAGCTGCACAGAGAAAAACACCAGCCAATGTGTCAGTGGGGTTCAGCACCGCCAGCTGTTCCCCTGCTGTGCAGCCGGCATCGTGTCCTGCAAAAGCCACGCAGACACTTGCTCTTGTACCTTCTGCTCCCCATCCTGGTTCCAGTACCGTCAGCTGGTTCCGGGCAGAGCCTTTGGCTTAGGTGCCTCCCTCTGGGTATCCGAGTTCCACCAACGTCAGGTGGTCCTTGGTAGTGCTTTCAGGCACGGGTACCTCCTGCTTAGTAACCGGGTTCCAGTAACGTCAGCTGGTCTTCGGTAGTTCCATTGGCTCTTGGACCTTCGGGTAGCCATCCGAGTTCCAGTTCCATCAGCTGGTTCTCGGCATTTTCTCAGCCTTCTTGTACCTTCTGCTACATTTCCAAGTTCAAGAGACTAAACACGATGACCCGGAAGACCACCCCTAAGATGACGACGACACCAGAGACGACAACCACCGTGATGACGACGACCCTGGAGACGATGACCCCGAAGACCACCCCGATGACGACGACCCCGGAGACGACGACCCTGAAGACCACCCCGATGACGACGACCCCGGAGACGACGACCCTGGAGACGACGACGACCTGGAAGACCGAGAAGCAGAAGAACAAGAGGCTGCAGAACAAAGAGCAGAAGAACATTAAGCATAACACTAAATATCAGAGCAAAAAATATTATCTAAATTATAAGCAGAAGAAGACTAAGCAGTGTATGGGGGTGAGTCCGTTCCTCCTCGTGGTGCCCCTGGATAAAGCCTGATGCTGCAGGCCAAACTGAACGCGGACAAATGTAACTCTTTTGTGACAGGCAGAACGGAAGGTGTAATCTTCAAACTTTTATAGATAACAACTACGGGAATGCCTGTCACAAATAAGAATATGATGAAGAAGTAGAATATGATGAAGATAATAGTAAAATAAAAAGAATAGGAACAATGTAAGAAAAAAAATAATAGGTAGAAGATGAAGAAGAAGATGAATAAGGTGAAGAAGTTGATGTCAAAGAAGCTGATGATGAGGATAATGAAGAAGAAAGTGTGGGAGAAGTAAAAAAGAAGGTGAAGGGCGTGGAAGTAGTGAAACATCAATATCTGACAAAATAAAAAAAAAATTAACATAGTCAAAATCTTTCTACCGCCGAACGTCATAAAAAAAATAAAAAACCTGCTATTCTATTACATTGGGCTAAACCTCTGTGCCTTTAATGTCTCCGCCATGTCCCCCAATACATCCTACATTAATCTTAGTTGTTTTCCTTCATGTAGAATGAACCTACAAGTTTATAAAGGGTTTATTTTAATTCCGATATTTTCGTCCCATTGACTTGCATTGGGATCGGGTATCGGTATCGGATTAGATCCGATATTTTTTGACGGTATCGGCCGATACTTTCCGATACCGATACTTTCCGATATCGGAAAGTATCGCTCAACACTACTGGAAACTGAAGCTGAGAGGAAGCTGCAAGATGTGTCATTACACATCACACTGGTAACAGTGGTAACCATGTCACATCACTGGTAACTCCCAATTATATTTAAAATAAGGTTGGGAGGCAGAGTTATCTCCAGGCACCATCCGCCCCGGAGCCTGGAAAAAGGTCATTTATATAAAGCAATAAAAGATGATTTCTCAGCAATAACACAGCTGATATGAGACACACAGGTAGGACTGTTTTCAGCATTCTATAGCTTGTATGCCCATATTAATAGAGTAGATAGGTCAATGTGGTGACATATTCCCGTTAAATGATATTTCATGTGCAGTATACGTCTGCTCTTATCAGGGGTGGAAGTGAAGCCATTGGGAACAGAATTTATCAAAAGATAAACTGCAATGTTATGCTCCCAGTGTTCTCCTGCTTGCAAAAAAACTTTGCACTACTCAAATACTAGTGACTCGCTGACAACTGCGCAGAAGGAAAGTGATGCTTATGCACATAGAAGAGCGAAAAACTAAGGAGGTATGATGGGAAATGGAATGCACTGGTGTAGGGGTCAGCCCCTGTCAAGAACTGAAGTACACTGTCACTTTGAGAGACGATGCTCCCCTCTGATTTGTGTAAACTTAGACTAGTCCTCTTCCTCCCTACAACTTGCTGTGTGTTGGTTTGAGCAAGAAGCAGGAAGTGTCTGATCAGGAAGTGTAGAGTCAAACTCATTCATGGGTGAGAGAGACAGGACAATTAGTGTGTCCTAACACTGAGAAACTAGTAAATTAACTAACAGCTTCAAGGGAGCAGACAGTGCCCGATAACCACAGGATTCATCATCCAGACCACTTCAGAAGGAAAAAGTCACATAGCACAGTCAAAGTGGTTCTCCATGAGCACCTGCAGCCTGAGAGAGAAAGCAATGCTGTGTTACCAGTAATCTTTCAGCATTAAAATTGGGAATGAGATTTGTTTACACCCAGAAAAAGATGGATCCGTTAAACTGAAGGAATCAGAACAACAATCTCGGCTCCACTACATCGGGACTAAGCAGAAGCAATCAGCCTTTTTCCAAAGTGCTATAGAAGCATGAGTGTGACACGGGTGTTCAAATGTGCTAGGATGTAGAGCAGAGTTCTTTAGCTAGGGCCCTGTAGCAGCCAGCACGATTATCGGAAGCCAGGTAGGAAGTTAGAAAAGAGTAGTTTGTATAAATTGTTTATACTGTTTGTATTGGACTTTGCACTGCCATAGCTGGAGCGCAGCTCCTATGACAAGCTCCAGCTATCACTACTTGTATCTATTAGATACAGTTTGGGATAATTGTGTATTAGATACAGTTTGGGATAATTGTGGTAAATTTCTGCGCTGCTGAATCACTGGAATTCCAGAATTATTAGTACATGTGGCTATATTATTCTACGCGTTTCAGAGTTCAAGACTCCTTCATCAGGAAACACCACAGGAACCATCTCATACAGATGTCTGTCCAGCCTGTGTTTGAAGACTTCCATTGAAGGAGAACTCACCATCTCTCATAGCAGCCTGCTCCATCCATTGATCATCCTCACTGTCAAAAAGTTTTTTATAATATCTAATTTGTATCTTCTCCCTTTCAAGTTCATTCCATTACTTCTCATGTTTCCATGTGCAAATGAGAATAAGAATGATCCCTCTACACTGTAACACTCCTTCAGATATTTGTAGACAACTATTAAATCTTCTCTTCGCCTTCTTTGTTGCATGCTAAACATTCCCAGATCCTTTAACCGTTCTTCGTAGTACATACTCTGCAGTCCGCTCATCATTCTGGTAGTTCTTCTCTAAACCTGCTCCAGTTTTTTAAAATGTGGTACCGAGAACTGGACACAGTATTCTAGATGAGGCCTGACCAAGGAGAAGTACAGGGAAATAATTACATCATGTGATCTAGACTCTATGCTTCTCTTAATACATCCTAGAACTGTGTTTGCCTATTTTGCTGCTGTATCACACTGTTGACTCATGTACAGTCTGTGATCTATTAGTATACCTAAGTATTTTTCACACGTGCTGTTGCTTAGTTCTATTCCTCCCATTCTGTAGATGTCATTTTCGTTTTTCTTGCCGAGATGTAGAATCTTGCATTCTCCTTTAAATGCCATTCTATTAGTCGCTGACCATCGTTCAAGCTTATCCAGATCATTCTGAATCTTTTCTCTGTCTTCTCTAGTGTTAGCTATCCCTCCTAGCTTTGCATCATCTTCAAATGTGATTAGTTCTCTTATCTAAATCATTTAGATAACCTGGTGGTACCTCACTTGAAACACTCTTCCAATTGTATGTGCAACCATTTAATTACCACTCTTTGAGTACAAGTCAGTTATGAATCTTCTTAACAATAGCCTTGTCAATCCCATACTTGGTCATCTTTTCAATAAGGATAATATTAGGTACTTTATCAAATGCTTTGCTGAAGTCAAGATACAGTTGTGGCCAAAAGTATTGACACCCCTGCAATTCTGTCAGATAATACTCAGTTTCTTCCTGAAAATGATTGCAATCACAAATTCTTTGGTATTCTTATCTTCATTTAATTTGTCTTAAATGAAAAAACCCAAAAAGAATTGTCCTCAAGCCAAATTGGATATAATTCCACACCAAACATAAAAAAGGGGGTGGACAAAAGTATTGGCACTGTTCGAAAAATCATGTGATGCTTCTCTAATTTGTGTAATTAACAGCACCTGTAACTTACCTATGGCACCTAACAGGTGTTGGCAATAACTAAATCACACTTGCAGCCAGTAGACATGGATTAAAGTTGACTCAACCTCTGTCCTGTGTCCTTGTGTGTATCACATTGAGCATGGAGAAAAGAAAGAAGACCAAAGAACTGTCTGACGACTTGAGAAACCAAATTGTGAGGAAGCATGAGAAATCTCAAGGCTACAAGTCCATCTCCAAAGACCTGAATGTTCCTGTGTCTACCGTGCGCAGTGTCATCAAGAAGTTTAAAGCCCATGGCACTGTGGCTAATCTCCCTAGATGTGGACGGAAAAGAAAAATTGACAAGAGATTTCAACGCAAGATTGTGCGGATGTTGGATAAAGAACTTTGACTAACATCCAAACAAGTTCAAGCTGCCCTGCAGTCCGAGGGTACAACAGTGTCAACCCGTACTATCCATCGGCGTCTGAATGAAAAGGGACTGTAGGGTAGGAGACCCAGGAAGACCCCACTTCTTACCCTGAGACATAAAAAAGCCAGGCTGGAGTTTGCCAAAACTTACCTGAAAAAGCCTAAAACGTTTTGGAAGAATGTTCTTTGGTCAGATGAAACAAAAGTAGAGCTTTTTGGGCAAAGGCATCAACATAGAGTTTACAGGAGAAAAAAAGAGGCATTCAAAGAAAAGAACACAGTCCCTACAGTCAAACATGGCGGAGGTTCCCTGATGTTTTGGGGTTGCTTTGCTGCCTCTGGCACTGGACTGCTTGACCGTGTGCATGGCGTTATGAAGTCTGAAGACTACCAACAAATTTTGCAGCATAATGTAGGGCCCAGTGTGAGAAAGCTGGGTCTCTGTTATGACCTGTTGGTTACGGAGTGGTACTGAGATGACCTGGTGGGTAAAACCAATCATGGACAAGCTCAGAGGAGGTGGCAACTCTACAGACAATAATCACCTATATGACCTAGTGACCTAGTGATTACGGAGCAGCACCTAAATGACCTAGTGGGTAAAACAAATAATGTACTAGCTCTGAGGAGGTGGTAACTTTACTGACCGCAATCCCTACTCCTAACACCAACACTAGAAATAGCCGTGGAGCATTCCTATCTCTGCCTAGACGCCTCTTCACAGCCTAAGAACTAGCTACCCCTGAAGATGGAAACGGAAAACTATCTCGCCTCAGAGAAACCCCCAAAGGAAAGATAGCCCCCCACAAATATTGACGGTGAGTGAAGAGGGTAATGACAAACTCAGAAATGAAACTAGATTTTAGCAAAGGAGGCCACTACTATCTAAATAGACAGAGAAAGAAAAGGCTACTGTGCGGTCAGTATAAAAACTAAATGTCCATGCAGAGTTTACAAAAATAAGCTCCACACCGACTCACGGTGTGGAGGGGCAAATCTGCAACCCCAGAGCTTCCAACTAGCCGGAATATTTCATGATGACAAGCTGGACAAAAGAGACGTAACTTAAACTGAACAAAAGGTCATAGGGAAACACCCAAAAACTAGCAGAACTTATCTTAAGCTGAAATGGACTGGCCAACAGAGAACTTCCAGGAAAGGACTGAATCCACAGGAAGGAACATTGACAGCTGGCATCCACTACAGCCCAAAGCCCAGTTAAATAACAAGGCCAGGGAACCGATTAGTGAAAGCAGCTGCTAAGTTCCACTTGAAACCACCAGAGGGAGCCCAAGAGCAGATCTCCCAAAAATACCATTTGCAACCACAGGATGGAGCCCAAGAACGGAACTCACAACAGTACCCCCCCCTTGAGGAGGGGTCACCGAACCCTCACCAGAGCCCCCAGGCCGATCGGGACGAGCCAAATGAAAAGAACGTACCAAGTTGGCAGCATGAACATTGGAGGCAAAAACCCAAGAGTTATCCTCCTGGCCATAACCCTTCCACTTGACCAGATACTGAAGTTTCCGCCTTGAAAGACGAGAATCCAAAATCTTCTCCACCACATACTCCAGCTCCCCCCCAACCAACACCGGAGCAGGAGGGTCAACGGAGGGAACCACGGGCACCACATATCTCCGCAACAAAGATCTATGGAACACATTATGAATGGAAAACGAAGCTGGAAGGGCCAAACGAAAAGACACCGGATTGATAATTTCCGAAATCCTATAAGGACCAATAAAACGAGGTTTGAACTTAGGGGAAGAGACCTTCATAGGAACATGACGAGAAGACAACCAGACCAAATCCCCAACCCGAAGCCGGGGACCAACGCACCGACGGCGGTTAGCAAAACGTTGAGCCTTTTCCTGAGACAATGTCAAATTTTACATAGTTATTAAGGTTGAAGGAAGACTGTAAGTCCATCTAGTTCAACCCATAGCCTAACCTAACATGCCCTAACATGTTGATCCAGAGGAAGGCAAAAAAAACCCATGTGGCAAAGAGTAACTCCACCATGGGGAAAATAATTCCTTCCCGACTCCACATACGGCAATCAGACTAGTTCCCTGGATCAACGCCTTATCAACGCCTTATCAAATTGTCCACCACATGAGTCCAAATCCGCTGCAACCTGTCCACCACAGAATCTACCCCAGGACAGTCCGAAGGCTCAACCTGCCCTGAAGAAAAGCGAGGATGAAAACCAAAATTACAAAAAAAAGGCGAAACCAAGGTAGCCGAACTAGCCCGATTATTAAGGGCAAACTCGGCCAATGGCAAGAAGGTAACCCAATCATCCTGATCAGCCGACACAAAGCATCTCAAATAGGTCTCCAAGGTCTGATTGGTTCGCTCCGTCTGTCCATTTGTCTGAGGGTGAAACGCCGAAGAAAAAGACAAATTAATTCCCATTCTACCACAAAAGGACCGCCAAAACCTAGAAACAAACTGGGTACCTCTGTCAGACACAATATTCTCCGGAATACCATGCAAACGAACCACATGCTGGAAAAACAAAGGAACCAAATCAGAGGAGGAAAGCAACTTAGGCAAAGGTACCAAATGGACCATTTTGGAAAACCGGTCACAAACCACCCAGATGACAGACATCTTCTGAGAAACAGGAAGATCAGAAATAAAATCCATGGAAATATGCGTCCAGGGCCTCTCAGGGATAGGCAAGGGCAAAAGCAACCCACTAGCACGAGAACAGCAGGGCTTAGCCCGGGCACAGATCCCACAGGACTGCACGAAGGAACGCACATCCCGTGACAAAGAAGGCCACCAAAAGGACCTGCAACCAAATCTCTGGTACCAAAGATCCCAGGATGACCAGCCAACACTGAACAATGAATCTCAGAAATCACCTTACTAGTCCATCTATCAGGAACAAACAATTTCCCCACAGGACAGCGGTCGGGTCTATCAGCCTGAAACTCCCGAAGCACCCGCCGTAAATCAGGGGAGATAGCAGAAAGAATCACCCCCTCCTTGAGAATACCAGCCGGCTCACGGACTCCAGGAGAATCAGGCAAAAAACTCCTAGACAGGGCATCAGCCTTCACATTCTTAGATCCCGGAAGATACGAGACCACAAAATCAAAACGGGAGAAAAACAAAGACCACCGAGCCTGTCTAGGATTCAACCGCTTGGCCGATTCAAGGTAAATCAGATTCTTATGATCGGTCAAGACCACAACACGATGCTTGGCTCCCTCAAGCCAATGTCGCCACTCCTCGAATGCCCACTTCATAGCCAACAACTCCCGATTGCCGACATCATAATTACGCTCAGCAGGCGAAAACTTTCTGGAGAAGAAAGCACACGGTTTCAACACAGAGCCATCAGAACTTCTCTGAGACAGAACAGCTCCTGCCCCAATCTCAGAAGCGTCAACCTCAAAATGAAAAGGGAGAGAGACATCTGGCTGACGCAACACAGGGGCAGAAGTAAAACGACGCTTAAGCACCTGAAAGGCCTCCACAGCCGCAGAGGACCAATTCACCACATCTGCACCTTTCTTGGTCAAATCGGTCAGAGGTTTAACCACAGTAGAAAAATAAGCAATGAAGCGGCGATAAAAATTAGCAAAGCCCAAAAACTTCTGAAGGCTCTTCACAGATGTGGGCTGCGTCCAATCATAAATAGCCTGGACCATAACAGGGTCCATTTCAATAGCCGAGGGAGAAAAAAGGAAACCCCAGAAAAGAAACCTTCTGAACTCCAAAAAGGCACTTAGACCCCTTCACAAACAGTGTATTAGCACGAAGAATCTGAAATACCATCCTGACCTGCTTCACATGAGACTCCCAATCATCAGAAAAAAACAAAATATCGTCCAAATATACAATCATAAATTTATCCAGATACTCCCGAAAAATATCATGCATGAAGGACTGAAACACAGATGGGGCATTAGAGAGCCCGAAAGGCATCACAAGATATTCAAAATGGCCTTCGGGCGTATTAAATGCTGTTTTCCATTCATCACCCTGTTTGATGCGGACCAGATTATACGCCCCTCGAAGGTCAATCTTGGTAAACCAGCTAGCCCCTTTAATCCGAGCAAACAAATCAGAGAGCAAAGGCAAAGGGTACTGGAATTAGACCGTGATCTTATTGAGAAGGCGATAATCTATACAGGGCCTCAAGGAGCCATCCTTCCTGGCAACAAAAAAGAATCCCGCTCCCAACGGTGACGAAGACGGGCGAATATGCCCCTTCTCCAAGGACTCCTTTACATAAGTCCACATAGCGGCATGCTCTGGCACAGACAGATTGAAAAGTCGACCCTTAGGGAACTTACAGCCAGGAATCAAATTAATAGCGCAATCACGGTCCCTATGAGGAGGCAGAGGACTGGATTTAGGCTCCTCAAATATATCCTGGAAATCCGACAAAAACTCAGGAACTTCAGAAGAAGGGGACGAGGAAATTGACATCAGAGGAATGTCACTATGTATCCCCTGACAACCCCAACTAGTCACAGACATAGATTTCCAATCCAGTACTGGATTATGTACCTGTAACCATGGAAACCCCAGCACAACCACATCATGCAAATTATGCAACACCAAAAAAAACAATATTTTCCTGATGTGCTGGAGCCATGTTCATGGCTAACTGTGTCCAGTACTGAGGTTTATTCTTGGCCAATGGCGTAGCATCTATCCCCCTCAAGGGAATAGGACTCTGCAAAGGCTCCAAGGAAAAACCACAGCGCTTGGCAAATTCTAGGTCCATTAAGTTCAGGGCAGCGCCAGAATCCACAAATGCCATTACAGAAAAGGACGACAATGAGCAAATCAGGGTAATAGACAAGAGAAATTTAGGCTGTACAGTACTGATGGTAACCGAACTTGCAACCCTCATAGTTCGCTTCGGGCAATCAGAGATAGCATGAGTAGCGTCACCACAGTAAAAACACAGCCCATTCTGACGTCAGAACTCCTGCCATTCTGCTCTTGTCAAAACTCTATCACATTGCATAGGCTCAGAACTCTGCCCAGAGGACACCGCCATATGGTGCACAACCTTACGTTCACGTAGGCGCCGATCAATCTGAATGGCCAGAGACATTGATTCGTTCAAACCAGCAGGCGTGGGAAACCTCACCATAACATCTTTAAGAGCTTCAGAAAGACCCTTTCTGAAAATAGCCGCCAGGGCATCCTCATTCCATTTTGTAAGCACAGACCACTTTCTAAATTTCTGACAATATATCTCTGCCGCTTCCTGACCCTGACACAGAGCCAGCAAAATTTTTTCTGCCTGATCCACAGAATTGGGTTCGTCATAAAGCAATCCAAGTGCTTGAAAAAATGAATCTACATTGAGCAATGCAGGATTCCCTGGCTCAAGGGAGAATGCCCAATCCTGAGGGTCACCACGCAGCAGAGAAATAACAATCTTCACCTGCTGAATGGGGTCACCAGAGGAATGGGGTCTCAGAGCAAAAAACAATCTGCAATTATTTTTAAAATTCAAAAACCTAGATCTATCCCCAGAAAACAAATCAGGGATAGGAATTCTAGGCTCAGAAACAGGAGTTTGAACAACATAGTCTTGGATACTCTGTACCCTTGCAGCAAGATGATCAACACGCGCAGACAGACCCTGAACCTCCATATCAGTACCAAACTCCTGCACCATCCAAAAATCAAGGGGAAAAAAAAAGACGAAACAAGCAACAAAAAAAAACAAACTATGACTCAGAACTTTCTCTTCCCTCTTTTGAGATGCATTTAACACTTTGTGGGCCAGCTGTACTGTTATGACCTGGTGGTTACGGAGTGGTACTGAGATGACCTGGTGGGTAAAACCAATCATGGACAAGCTCAGAGGAGGTGGCAGCTCTACAGACAATAATCACCTATATGACCTAGTGATTACGGAGCAGCACTGAAATGACCTAGTGGGTAAAACAAATAATGTACTAGCTCTGAGGAGGTGGTAACTTTACTGACCGCAATCCCTACTCCTAACACCAACACTAGAAATAGCCGTGGAGCGTTCCTATCTCTGCCTAGACGCCTCTTCACAGCCTAAGAACTAGCTACCCCTGAAGATGGAAACGGAAAACTATCTCGCCTCAGAGAAACCCCCAAAGGAAAGATAGCCCCCCACAAATATTGACGGTGAGTGAAGAGGGAAATGACAAACTCAGAAATGAAACTAGATTCTAGCAAAGGAGGCCACTACTATCTAAATAGACAGAGAAAGAAAAGGCTACTGTGCGGTCAGTATAAAAACTAAATGTCCACGCAGAGTTTACAAAAATAACCTCCACACCGACTCACGGTGTGGAGGGGCAAATCTGCAACCCCAGAGCTTCCAACTAGCCGGAATATTTCATGATGACAAGCTGGACAAAAGAGACATAACTTAAACTGAACAAAAGGTCATAGGCAGGGAAACACCCAAAAACTAGCAGAACTTATCTTAAGCTGAAATGGACTGGCCAACAGAGAACTTCCAGGAAAGGACTGAATCCACAGGAAGGAACATTGACAGCTGGCATCCACTACAGCCCAAAGCCCAGTTAAATAACAAGGCCAGGGAACCGATTAGTGAAAGCAGCTGCTAAGTTCCACTTGAAACCACCAGAGGGAGCCCAAGAGCAGAACTCCCAAAAATACCATTTGCAACCACAGGATGGAGCCCAAGAACGGAACTCACAACAGGTCTCCCTCAGAGGTCATGTCTTCCAGCAGGACAATGACCCAAAACACACTTCAAAAAGCACTAGAAAATGGTTTGAGAGAAAGTACTGGAGACTTCTAAGGTAGCCAGCAATGAGTCCAGACCTGAATCCCATAGAAAACCTGTGGAAAGATCTAAAAATGGCAGTTTGGAGAAGGCACCCTTCAAATATCAGGGACATGGATCAGTTTGCCAAAGAAGAAGAATGGTCTAAAATTTCAGCAGAGCATTGTAAGAAACTCATTGATGGTTACCGGAAGCGGTTGGTCGCAGTTATTTTGGCTAAAGGTTGTGCAACCAAGTATTAAGCTGAGGGTGCCAATACTTTTGTCTGGCCCAGTTTTGGAGTTTTGTGTGAAATGATCAATGTTTTGCTTTTTGCTTCATTCTCTTTTGTGTTTTTTCATTTAAGACAAATTAAATGAAGATAATAATACCAAAGAATTTGTGATTGCAATCATTTTCAGGAAGAAACTGAGTATTATCTGACAGAATTGCAGGGGTGTCAATACTTTTAGCCATAACTGTATACTATATCTACCACATTTCCCTGGTCCACTTAGTCAGTGATTCCATCATAGAAGGAAACTAGATTAGTCTGGCATGACTTGTTTGCTACAAGCCCATGCTGGCTCTGGTTAATTGCTGTATTCTGTACTTACATACATGCTGTTTAAAAATTTGTTCAAAGATCTTTTCTGCTATAGAAGTGAGGCTCACTGGCCTTTAATTTCCTGGCTCTGTCTTCTTTCTTTTTTTAAAGATAGGGACAACATTTGGCCTTCTCCAATATTCTGGGACTTCTGTTTTCCAGGATTTTTCAAAGATTCTAGCTAGTGACTCTGCAATTTCTTCTGCTAACTCTTTAAGTACCCTAGGATAGAATTCATCTGGAGCAGGAGATTTAAATTCATTTAAATGAGCTAAGTGTTACCTCAACATCTCTCTGTTTATAGATAGTTTGGATTATTTTATTCCTTTCATGTCACCATGAAGATCAGTTGATGTTACAATTGCTTTCTTAGAGAACACATATGCAAAATAGGAATTTAAAGGTTTGGCCTTCTCATAATTTTCTACCACTTCACTCTTTTCATCCTGTAAAAATCCTATAGCATCTTTGACTTTTCTTTTGCTTTTGACATACCCCTAAAATCCTATTTTACTGCTTTTGGTCTCCTTTGCAAGCCTCACTTCATTACTGGCTTTAGTTATTCTAACACTTGCCCTGCATTCCCTGCAAACAGCATTATAATATTCTTTAGATATGCCCCCTCCTTCCATTTAATATACATTTTGTTTTCCTTTTTAACAAGAGTTTAAGTTGGGTTCATCCATCCTGGTCTCTTTAAATGCTTCCAATTCTTCCTTCTTTTCGAGATTGTTACTGATTGTGCAGTGAGAAATTAATTTAGCAAAACCTCCCATCCTTCTTGGACATTTCTGTTCTTTAGAACATTGGACCATTGGACCTTTCCTACCCTTTTTCTGAGTCCATTAAAATCGGCCTTTCTTAAGTCCATCCTTAAAGTCTGAGTCTTCAATGGTCTTCAGTCTCATGTAATCCAAAATTTGAGGATAACATGATTGCTGCCTCCTAAATTCCCAGCCACCTTTACTTCCTCAACCATTTTGTCCCTGTTGGTAAGAATTAGGTCCAAGATTACAGATCCTCTTGTTCATTCATCTACCTTTTGAAAGATAAAGTTGTCAGCAATAGAAGATAAGAATTTTCTGGACCCATTACTTTGGCCTGAGAGTGATTCCCAACAAATATCTGGATAGTTAAAATCTCCCATGGCCATGATCACTATGTCGTACTTTTTTGAGAATAGAGATATCTGATGTAAAAACAGTTCATCCATATCTTCAGTCTGTCCAGGTGGCCTATAGTAAACACGTACAATAGTGTCCTTTCTCCTTGTATTCTTACCCACACAGTTTCTGCAGAGCTACCATTCTCTGAAGCTTTAATCTCTGTGGAGATAGTTGGAGCACCCCCACTGCCGCAGGGCCGAGGGGTACCCGGTACCAGGCCTCTCTGTCTCGATTCTGGGATTGTCACGGTGGCTAGACCCGGTCCGTAACCCTGCTGAGGGGCGTCCAGTGAAAGTTGAGAGTGATGATGGTGTGGTGCAGGTCGCGATGAATAACGAGGACACTAAGTTGCAGTCTCTTTACCTCTTTACTGAAGGCTTCAGGATCCTCAATCCGAAGTACGGTTAACAGGGCTGGCTGAGACCGGCCGGTCCGATGGCACCTCCAGAGTTCCCTTTGCAGGTGGAAATCTGTGCCTACCTTCTAGCGCTTGTGTGTTGTAGTCCTTCCCTGCTTAGCACCACGGGATAGTCCTCACAACTGTTGTGTCTGTTTCTGAAGTTCCCTCACAACTGATTCTGATGTTCTTCTCCGTCCCCCAGATGATATGGCTAGGACGCACCCGTATGACGGGTAGGCCTGGAGGTCTTCCGGGACCCTAGAGTCGCCCCTCTCCAACTGTTGCCCCCTATGTCTGCTTAGGTGATTTGGGTGAGACAGCCCGCCTATAACTGACTGTCCTGCCGTAGGTTTGAAGTAAGGCCTGGAGCTCAATACTTCCTCGGCGTTTCCGGCCACCGGCTACGCGCCTCAGTAGGATGTTGCCTCGGTCTTACAGCACAACTCCTACTGGTGTTTTCTCCTTGTTGCGTTGATCTCGTTTCTCACTCTTCACAATAAACCTCGCTTCTTGTCCTTTCTTGGGGTACCGCTGCAATGAAGTGCAGGCGCGGTCCCGTAACGTTCTTTCTGTTCGCTAGGCCTCTGTCAGGATCCCACCCCTGACAGGGACCCCCCTGAATCTTCCCCTGCAACACCCTCTGCCACAGGATGTTGCCTGGTTCCAACCCAGTCAGCTTCTGTCTAACTTCCTATCTAACCCCCAGTTTTACCAGATTGTGAGGAGTGGCCTAATACATAGCACCCTTAGCTCCCCCTGGAGGCCAGACTGTGAAGTGTATTGGTGTCTGTGATACCTGGTCAGGTGAACTCCTTCAGTGCCATCAGACGTACCAACACCCCCCATAGCGGCGGAGCATCAGTACTGCAACGACCAGGACTCTGGGGCGCTGCATATACGTTTTCCTATCATGCATTCTATATTAACAAACAGCTTAACAATAACACCTAATCAGAAAATAACATGAACAGTGAATCTTGACTGATTTCAGAAGTGATATTAGGGGTTCTCGTAATTACACTGATGGTCTCAGAGCTGTAAGAGTTTATCAGACTTCTGGTACACTAATGTGAATGGACATTCTCCCGTTACACAACATGGACATATTATATGGGCGGAGACTAAAAATATGTTTGATTCCCTGTCAATTTTGGAGATGTCACAAATGGGAGACAGAATGTATTTCACTTTCTGTTACACTCACAAATAATCCTCCCTTCTGGCCTAAATATCTCTTCCCTATAATCGTTAGAGGAGAGACAGTGTTTATTACTGTAGTGCTTTTTGCAATGATGTAATAATTATGCTATGCACTTAGTCACATTTATTTTTTCATGGAATTATTTTAACCCCTTCATGACCTTGGGATTTTCCGTTTTTCCGTGTTCGTTTTTCGCTCCCCTCCTTCTCAGAGCCGTAACTTTTTTATTTTTCTGTCAATTTGGCCATGTGAGGGCTTATTTTTTGCAGGACGAGTTGTACTTTTGAACGACATCATTGGTTTTACCATGTCGTGTACTAGAAAACGGGAAAAAAAATTCCAAGTGCGGTGAAATTGCAAAAAAAAGTGCAGTCCCACACTTGTTTTTTGCTTGGCTTTTTTGCTAGGTTCACTAAATGCTAAAACTGACCTGTCACTATGATTCTTCAGGTCAGTACGAGCTCATAGACACCTAACATGACTAGGTTATTTTTTATCTAAGTGGTGAAAAAAAATTCCAAACTTTCCTAAAAAAAAAAAAATTGCGCCATTTTCCGATACTCGTAGCGTCTCCATTTTTCATGATCTGGGGTCGGTTGAGGGCTTATTTTTTGCGTGCCGAGCTGGCGTTTTTAATGATAGCATTTTGGTGCAGATACGTTCTTTTGATTGCCCGTTATTGCATTTTAATGCAATGTCGTGGCGACCAAAAAAACGTAATTCTGGCGTTTCGAATTTTTTTCTCGCTACGCCGTTTAGCGATCAGGTTAATGCTTTTTTTTATTGATAGATCGGGCGATTCTGAACGCGGCGATACCAAATATGTGTAGGTTTGATTTTTTTTTTTTATTGATTTATTTTGATTGGGGCAAAAGGGGGGTGATTTAAACTTTTATATTTTTTTTATTTTTTTCACATTTTTTTTTTACTTTTTTTTTACTTTTGCCATGCTTCAATAGCCTCCATAGGCGATCGCCTCTGCTACATAGCAGCGATCTGATGTTCGCTGCTATGTAGCAGAAATGCAGGTGTGCTGTGAGCTCCGACCACAGGGTGGCGCTCACAGCTGCCAGGGATCAGTAACCATAGAGGTCTCAAGGACCTCTATGGTTACCATTCAGAAGCATCGCCGACCTCCGATCATGTGACGGGGGTCGACGATGCGCTCATTTCCGGCCGCCCGGCCGGAAGCGGTAGTTAAATGCCGCTGTCTGCGTTTGACAGCGGCATTTAACTAGTTAATAGGCGCGGGCAGATTGCGATTCTGCCTGCGCCTATTGCGGGCACATGTCAGCTGTTCAAAACAGCTGACATGTCCCGGCTTTGATGCGGGCTCATCGGGGCTTCTGACCTCGGACGTACTATCCCGTCCGAGGTCAGAAAGGGGTTAAAGTATTTAAAATAAAGTAATATTTTTATAAGTATCCCTCTATAGATACAGTATATAATGTTCATTCTGTTTTAAAGGGAATCGGTCAGTAGGATCAACCCTTCCAAGCCGTCTATATGGGCATGCAGATCATAGAAAGTTGAAAATAATTATACCTTGATTTCTGCGATCTGACATTTTATTTCAGAGTACTACCACATTTTTCCTAATATGTTAATAAGCTCTTGAGTTCTAAAGGCCAGGCATAGATCTCCCTGAAAATCTGACTCCAGGACTTATTTTAAATGAAAGGGGCAGTGTGAGACATGAAATGACTGACAATCTACCCTCCTGATTTACATATCTCACACTGGTAATGCCCCCTTTCATTTAAAATAAGCTTTTGAGGCAGATTCTCAGGGAGATTTATGTCCAGTCCATAGATCTTAACGGCGCAATTATATATTAAGAATATCATGTTTTTTTGGGGGGAATAAGAAATCGGATCACAGATATCAAGGTATAATTCTATTCAACTTTCTATGACCTACATGCCCATTTAGACTATTTAGGAAGGTCAATCCTAAGGTATCATAAAAAGAGCCTCTTATTGAGAACCTCTTACTGATAAATCTCATGGGGTAGAATTTATTTAGCTGTGATGACAAAAGTACATGTCAACATTATGTAGATAGGAGGACAAGGAGTTTTACTGAAAATATTTATTTATTGAATCCAAAAGGATATACACAATAAAAAATGGATAATAAATATCGAATACATGTTATATAAACAGTGAACTACCCAGGTGAGTATTACATGACCTATGGACCATACAGGGAAGCAACGAAAAAACTTGCATGTGCACAATGGTTATAACATACCTATGCCTCAGTGTCGTTAATGCAGTTGGGCCTTTCACCTTGTGCTAAACATTGCACCATTGGGCCACTAAACACTGCATGTCAGTGTGATTGACTACATTGGTATATATATAAATCAAGTTTTAATGGTAATAATTACCCATGTGTAGTTTTTCCAGTTCCTGTGAGGGCCTCGGTCTCCCCAATGCGCATTTCGCGTGCTATCAATAGCCTCGCTTCCTCAGGGGGCGTCCGAGGCCCTCACAGGAACTGGAAAAACTACACATGGGTAATTATTACCATTAAAACTTGATTTATATATATACCAATGTAGTCAATCACACTGACATGCAGTGTTTAGTGGCCCAATGGTGCAATGTTTAGCACAAGGTGAAAGGCCCAACTGCATTAACGACACTGAGGCATAGGTATGTTATAACTATTGTGCACATGCAAGTTTTTTCGTTGCTTCCCTGTATGGTCCATAGGTCATGTAATACTCACCTGTGTAGTTCACTGTTTATATAACATGTATTCGATATTTATTATCCATTTTTTATTGTGTATATCCTTTTGGATTCAATAAATAAATATTTTCAGTAAAACTCCTTGTCCTCCTATCTACATAATTTATGTAGGAGTAGTCTGAATGGTTGGATAGTGTTATTCTGCTGGTACTCTTTTCTAACATGTCAACATTAGTCAACAATATTATTGGGAATACAGGAAGCAGATTTATTAAAGTTATCTAACAAATACAGGTGCTTCTCACGAAATTAGAATATCATCAAAAAGTTAATTTATTTCAGTTCTTCAATACAAAAAGTGAAATTTATATATTACATAGAGTCATTACAGACAGTGATCTATTTCAAGTGTTTATTTCTGTTAATGTTGATGATGATGGCTTACAGCCAATGAAAACCCAAAAGTTATTATCTCAGAAAATTAGAATAATGAACAAAAAATACCTGCAAAGGCTTCCTAAGTGTTTAAAAATGTCACTTAGTCTGTTTCTGTAGGCTCCACAATCATGGGGAAGACTGCTAACTTGACAAGTGTCCAGAAGGCAGTCATTGACACACTCCACAAGGAGGGAAAGCCACAAAAGGTCATTGCTAAAGACACTGGCTGTTCACAGAGTGCTGTATCCAAGCATATTAATGGGAAGCTGAGTGGAAGAAAGTGTGGTAGAAAAAGGTGCACAAGCAACTGGGATAACAGCAGCCTTGAAAGGATTGTTAAGAAAAGGCCATTCAAAAATTTGGGGGAGATTCACAAGGAGTGGATAATGCAAGAAGCGTCTTAACTAGGCCAAGTAGAAAAAAAATTGGACTATTGCTCAGTAGTCCAAGGTGTTGTTTTCAAATGAAAGTAAATCTAGCATTTCATTTGGAAATAAAGGTCCCAGAGTCTGGAGGAAGAGTGGAAAGGCACACAATCCAAGCTGCTTGAGGTCTAGTGTGAAGTTTCCATAATCAGTGATGGTTTGGGGAGCTGTGTCCACTGTGTTTTATGAATACTAAAGTCAGCGCAGCCATCTACCAAGAAATTTTAGAGCACTTCATGCTTCCCTCGGCCGACAAGCTTTTTGGAGATGGAAATTTCATTCTCCAGCAGGACTTGGCACCTGTCCACACTGCCAAAAGTACCAATACCTGGTTTAAAAACCACAGTATCACTGTGCTAGATTGGCCAGCAAACCTGCCTGACTTTAACCCCATAGAGAATCTAAAGGCTTTTGTCAAGAGGAAGATGAGAGACACCAGACCCAACAATGCAGACGACCTGAAGGCTACTATCAAAGCAACCTGGGCTTCTATAACACCTCAGCAGTGCCACAGGCTGATTGCCTCCATGCCACGCCACATTGATGCAGTAATTGATGCAAAAGGAGCCCTCACCAAGTATTGAGTGCATTTACTGAACATACATTTCAGTAGGTCAACATTTTGGATTTTAAAATAATTTTTCAATTTGCTATTATAAAGTATTCTAATTTACTGAGATAATGATTTTTGGGTTTTCCTTGGCTGGAAGCCATAATCATCAACATTAACAGAAATAAACACTTGAAATAGATCACTCTGTTTGTAATGACTATATATACTATATGAGTTTTATTTTTTGTATTGAAGAACAGAAATATATTTGATGATATTCTAATTTTGTGAGTAGTGCCTGTATCTTTATTGGCCATAATACCCAATCATTAGAGTATCTGTTATTTTACCAGATCTGTTAAAAATGAAAGTTGAGCTCTAATTAGTTACCATGTACATCAAAAATACTCCTTCTTTTAAAAAGCTTTGATAAATGAACTATGTACTCTTTCCATGCACTTTGTTACCTTAGCATGTTTAATTATTATTTTTATCATTATCATGTCACTGTAAGGAATTTCCCAAATTGTATATCTTTCCTTGGCGAATAAACAAGGTATTAGCTGCAGAGGATTGTAAATTGTCTAAAATTGTTTAGGTCAGGTTAAAATAATTATTAATAACCAATTTTATTCTAAATTAGTATGAATTCTTAGTATATTAGATACTGGAATTTAGTAACTTAAATACAATTAGCATTTAATTGCTGGTTTCTAAATGATTTTAAAACACTATCAAATTGCAATGTTTCTTGGTGTAAATGCAATTAAGCATCACAACCTCTGCTCAATTAATCCTAGTGACCAATTACCATCTGCTTTCTTTGTGTGCTTCCATGATAATCAGATATGCACTGTACACAATTAGCATGACATAGCACCCATGTTCAATCTAAAATGTTATTTTATTATGAAAAGATTTCATCTGCACTCTCGCCCCACAGCTGCCAACATGTCCACAAGACTTATTCGTAGTTCTGGAAAAGCTAATTGAAATTGTATTACAATAATGGAGAGGACTCCCTTTAACATTAAATCACTATAGCAGGAGATTTTACAAATTAGCTTGTGGACTCGGCCTTAGCTGGAATCACATTCTACATAGAATAATGTAATCTTTCATATTAACAGAGACAGCACTGTTACAAAAGATTTACTGCTACAATTAGGTTTTTCAAGTCATTTTATTTTTGCCTAGCAAAAGTGTAACTGCTATTGTGCAAAAATTCTGCCTTTGATCAGACCTTTTTAGTTGTTCGGATTTAATGAAAAACATCTCTCAGTAAACTAATCCTCAAATGCTGATAAAAACTTCTTCTTAACACTGTATATAGATTACTGTCACGGGGAGACTAGGTGGGCAAGAGCTAATAACCCGGGCCCCTGCAATTTCCCTCAGACTAGGGAAATCCTGACTGACCCTCTACCTAGAGTTTACACTGATGGTGTGCATGTCTAGGCCTCGACCCTCGCCCTGTCTCCTGTTTCAACCCTAGGCTGAAACCACTGCCCACCACCCAGTGAAAAGATCATACACCAATACCCACAGTTAGAACAGACAAGGATAACGGAAAATATACACCACGCCGCAGTCACTCAGGAATACACTATAAATGCGCAGGGCAAAATAAATACAAATATAGGAAGGAGTAAATAAGACAAAGGGAAATACACCACCAGCAACGATACTCCAACTTCTAGCTCACCACTCCAGACCGAGATAACAACGCACAAGACAGAAGCTATAATCGGCGACGCCCAATGTTCAGGAGAACTATTTAAAGGCAATTGGCATGGCCCAGCTTCCAATCCGAGCATCAGGTAAATTAACCCCGGAACAGCAAGATAAAATCTAGCCGACGCCAATGAGCACTGTGACAAAACACTCCGGGATCGCCTTTGCTGGGGTCAAAGGTCACGTGGTTTGTGCATTGAATCTGAGGCGTACAGCAGGTTTCTTTAGCAGGCTGACTTCAGGTCAGATTTATTAAGGTGATAGCAACATAGATAAAACAAAGCATAAAAATAAATCCTAGCCTGTCCGGCACTAACTAAACAAATACGCTGCTATCTAACAACTGGGGGGGCTTCTCCCACCCAGCTAACAACACACAGTGCTTGAGCACGGCTCTCACTCACGTTTGTCTCACACAGACAGGCAATCTGTGTGCCCCAGGCTGACGCTGGAAACCCTCAGCTGGTCATCCTTTATTCCCGCACTCATTAACCCATCATTATCCTGAAAATACTGAGCGGCCTAATTCCCATAGGACAAATACCTGGGCGAGATATACCTGCCCCCGACTACCAGACCGACATGATTCTTACAGCACATAGTGGTCAAAAGTGGAATTACCGCTGTCTGTCGAATGACCTGGTCTGAACAGCGTCCGACATGACAATTACTCTCTCTTTTCACTGTTAAAAACAAATGCTGAATCTGTTGTGTGGTTCCAACGTGTTTTGAGCCCAAGAAATACCAAAAACAAAGAGGTGATCATACTATACGATAGGGAATAATTCCATAGGCTGTAAAGCAATAGAGACATGGTTTTCATGTTCAGCACAAAGCTTCTCAGCAGTGCAAAATAAAAGAATAAGTTCTAATCTGTCCGAGCTTTACAAATGCCTTTGATTTTGTCCAAGTCTTGGTTATTGTACTTTAATTTTTGGCATATATGGTATACTATGGCTTGCACAATCTCTGTGTTGTACAAAAGTGTAACATAGGACATATACAGGGCCCTACTGTATATTCGTATGCCTCCAATTTTATATAAAGGCATATGGAGAATTACGTTTAGCTTATAAAATCTATCTTACTGTCCCTTTAAATAAAGTGATAGGACTGTCATATGAAATAGGGATCCACTCTGTGGACACAGTCCATTCGTGCATTACATGGCCATTGGCTGACCATTTATAGATGTCATGTATTACAAAATTTTTCTACCATTGCCCACATAGACAGACATATCTCCCCAGCAGGCTGAACGGCAGGAGTTAGAGAAGTCAAATAACTGCTTTAGGGATCATACAGACGTCTGTATTAAGTGGACATGTGCCATTCTATTTTTGATCGGACAGCACACAGATCCATGTTATTTAATAGGATTCTTCAGATTTTTCTCCCAGCTGACTGTAGTAAAAAAAATCGCAGCAGACATCTCAGACTTTCTTCTTAGTCTAGGATGAGACTCACCCATTCACGACGATGGGTTTGTAAAAAGAAAAAAAATCGAATCATAATGGACAGTCTGAGTGGCTTCCAATTTTTATAGATACATTTCTATTATAAGGAAAACTGCATTTGATCATGTGCACGTTTTAATGTAGTTGTATGAAAATGGATCAAACATAGGTATCACACAGACATCACACGGATGTCACGCGAACTTAAAAAATGGAAACACAGGTGGCACATGGATGAAAATCTAGTGACAAAAAACAATTGTCTGACTTTTCTGGATGAATGCAGGGGCACTAAATGACACAAATACTACCTGAGGAGGCAAGTCCTTTGCAGAGATCTTTCAAAATGTTGTGATCTGAGGACTTTGTGAAATGAAAACTGTACAGAGGTTTTCCCAGAGCAAGAGATAATTCCTGGATGGTAGACTTTTTTCCACAGGCCTAAAAAATAATGAAGAAAGTAAGGAAAACATTTACAATTTTTCGTGCTGTTAAACCTACAGTATACTCTCCTTGAGGATTTACTGAAATCTAGCTTACTGTTAAACAACAATTATTGTCCTAATGGTACTGCCAAGGCGGTAGTCATGGCAACGAGCTGTAGTGTTTCCACACCCTGGCGCCTCACAAATGAAACAATATGTCCCTTCTGCTGTGTGTGTAGTGTGCGCAACAGGACACTCACATTAGTTGCTGGAGTCCCCTCATTTTCTGTCACTCCGTCTCCAGATCCACAGGTCTCACAAACCACTCCAGACTCATTGTTCATTCCAAACAGTTCAACTTTAGTAATTAACAGGGTATTCAGTACATAAGCAGGACAGTGTATACAGAGTGGCATCCCTAAGACTTTCCCTGCTTTCCCAGCAACCTCTATTCTTCTTGGCAATCTCTGCCTTGCTTCTGGCAATCCCTGCCTCTCCGAGCAATTGCTGCTCTTTCCGGACAATTCCTGTCCTGTTCCAGCAATCACTGCTCTTTCCTGGACAATCTCCGTCCCTTCTTAGCAATCTCTGCTCTTCCTGGAAATCTCTGTCCCATCTTAGCAATTTCTACTCTTCTCGGACAATCTCTGTCCCATCCGTGCCTTTAGGCCCACCAGCTTCCTGCCATTCACCTGGTCTTGCTTCGAATTATAGGGTAAAAGGCTTGCCGTCTCAGCTTCAACTAATCCCTGCCGTAAGCTTTGGATCCTCTTGGAACAGTCCTAATTAAGCTGGTGACCGCCTGCACAACACCCAGCTTGGGGTCAATTCTTGCTGAAGCAACCTTATCTCCACGGCTGTCAGACTGTCCCAATTCACTGCTGCATCACAACTTGCCCTGGGCATGGATGCCCTGGCTCTGCTCACTAAGCAGTAAGTATCTTCTCTATATCCCCACTGCTCTGCACTACACTACTCTGTAACTCCTCCCAGTCTGAAAAACCCCTATGCTGCCTATACCTAAGCTAATGCTCTTACGCCCTATCTCTAGTATGCCCCCTCTATTCTAATCCCACTATTGTCCTATACTACCTTCTATTCTCTCTCTAATTCTGTACACGACACATATCAAATACATTCACATTGCAGTACATAAACACATTAACACTTATAAACGCTCTGGAACAGCACGCATCAAATGTGAGCAATGTTCAAAGGGAGGGAAGTATATGATGAACTCCGTCATCTCCTTACAACTCAATAATATACAGTACTAACAGGGTATACATTGTGCTGTTAGATCAGCAGGAGAAATGAGCAGTTTGATTGCACACCATTTTCTACACGGATGAGTTACATAACTACAGATTATTAGAAACATCAATAATAAACTCAAACAATTTTTATTATGTATTTAAATTTAAAGGTGTCATAACATAAAACCCACTGAAACAGAAGTTAGTAGATGTGGGAAAAGGAATATTGGTTATCTCCTCGTATTACACAAAAAACTATTTGAGAGTAAATATTATAGTCACTTTTAATGCTTATTACTTAGTACCTAGTAAAACTCACAGATTCCTGGATCCTGTCACTATGACCCTGATTCATCAAACTGTTTTCCAGATAATTCTGGCATAAAGTTCTTTGAATAGTCATGCAGAAATTTTGTGACTTTTACAATTTTTACACCAGTCAGCTCTTCCAACCTATTAAAAAGTAGGTTGTGTGATCCTGAGTGTGGCCGGCAAAGTCATTATAATTTTTGCCACAAAAGTGGTGTAAATTAAGGCAGAAATGTACTCCAGTTAGCACGTCTTACTCCACTCCACTTACTTGCACTGTTCATCAAAACTGATATGCAAAACACCAGTCTTGACGAATCAGGGCCCATATATATATATATATATATATACATATATATATATATATGTATATATATATACTAGCTATTGAACCCGTTCTACGCCCGGGTGGCGAGCATTTATATTGGAATATGGTCTCCATCCTGGTATGTGCTGCTCCCATCCTGTCATATGCTGCTCCATCCTGCGCCCCCATCCTGTCATGTGCTGCTCCCATCCTGTCATGTGCTGCTCCATCCTGCGCCCCCATCCTGTCATGTGCTGCTCCACCGTGTCATGTGCTGCTCCATCCTGCATCCCCATCCTGTCATGTGCTGCTCCATCCTGCGCCCCCATCCTGTCATGTGCTGCTCCACCGTGTCATGTGCTGCTCCATCCTGCGCCCCCATCCTGTCATGTGCCACTCCACCGTGTCATGTGCTGCTCCATCCTCATCCCCATCCTGTCATGTGCTCCTATCCTGCGCCCCCATCCTATCACGTGCTGCTCCATCCTGCGCCCCCATCAGTGCGGGCGGCTGTGCTGAGTGCGGGCGGCTGTGCTGAGTGCGGGCGGCTGTATGTGGCTGTGCTGAGTGCGGGCGGCTGTATGTGACGTGGCTGTGCTGGGTGCGGGCGGCTGTGCTGGGTGCGGCAGCTGTGGACGGCTGTGCTGGGTGCGGTGGCTGTGCTGGGTGCAGCGGCTGTGCGTGGCTGTGGGAGGCTGTGCGTGGCTGTGCTGGGTGTGGCGGCTGTGCGTGGCTGTGGGCGGCTGTGCTGGGTGCGGCGGCTGTGCTGGGTGCGGTGGCTGTGCTGGGTGCGGCGGCTGTCCGTGGCTGTAGGCGGCTGTGCGTGGCTGTGCTGGGTGCGGAGGCTGTGCGTGGCTGTGGCGGCTGTGCTGGGTGCAGCGGCTGTGCTGGGTGCGGCGGATGTGCTGGGTGCGGCGGCTGTGCTGGGTGCGGCGGCTGTGGGTGGCTGTGCTGGGTGCAGCGGTTGTGCGTGGCTGTGCTGGGTGCGGCGGCTGTGCGTGGCTGTGGGCGGCTGTGCTGGGTGCGGCGGCTGTGCTGGGTGCGGCGGCTGTGCTGGGTGCGGCGGCTGTGCTGGGTGCGGCGGCTGTCCGTTGCTGTGGGCGGCTGTGCGTGGCTGTGGGCGGCTGTGGGAGGCTGTGCTGGGTGCGGCGGCTGTGCGTGGCTGTAGGCGGCTGTGCGTGGCTGTGGGCGGCTGTGCTGGGTGCGGCGGCTGTGCTGGGTGCGGTGGCTGTGCTGGGTGCGGCGGCTGTCCGTGGCTGTAGGCGGCTGTGCGTGGCTGTGCTGGGTGCGGAGGCTGTGCGTGGCTGTGGCGGCTGTGCTGGGTGCAGCGGCTGTGCTGGGTGCGGCGGATGTGCTGGGTGCGGCGGCTGTGCTGGGTGCGGCGGCTGTGCTGGGTGCGGCGGCTGTGGGTGGCTGTGCTGGGTGCAGCGGTTGTGCGTGGCTGTGCTGGGTGCGGCGGCTGTGCGTGGCTGTGGGCGGCTGTGCGTGGCTGTGGGCGGCTGTGCTGGGTGCGGCGGCTGTGCTGGGTGCGGCGGCTGTCCGTTGCTGTGGGCGGCTGTGCGTGGCTGTGGGCGGCTGTGCTGGGTGCGGCGGCTGTGCGTGGCTGTAGGCGGCTGTGCGTGGCTGTGGCGGCTGTGCATGGCTGTGCTGGGTGCGGCAGATGTGCTGGATGCGGCGGCTGTGCTGGGTGCGGCGGCTGTGGGTGGCTGTGCTGGGTGCGGCGGCTGTGCGTGGCTGTGGGCGGCTGTGCGTGGCTGTGGGCGGCTGTGCTGGGTGCGGCGGCTGTGCGTGGCTGTGGTCGGCTGTGCTGGGTGCGGCGGCTGTGCGTGGCTATGGGTGGCTGTGCGTGGCTGTGGGCAGCTGTGCTGGGTGCGGCAGCTGTGCTGGGTGCGGCGGGCGGCTGTGCGTGGCTGTGGGCGCCTGTGCGTGGCTGTGGGCGGCTATGGTCGGCTGTACTGGGTGCGGCGGCTGTGCGTGGCTGTGGTCGGCTGTGCTGGGTGCGGCGGCTGTGCGTGGCTATGGGTGGCTGTGCGTGGCTGTGGGCAGCTGTGCTGGCTGTGGGCAGCTGTGCTGGGTGCGGCGGCTGTGCGTGGCTGTGGGCGGCTGTGCGTGGCTGTGGGCGGCTATGGTCGGCTGTGCTGGGTGCGGCGGCTGTGCGTGGCTGTGGTCGGCTGTGCTGGGTGCGGCGGCTGTGCGTGGCTATGGGTGGCTGTGGGCAGCTGTGCTGGGTGCGGCGGCTGTGCTGGGTGCAGCGGGCGGCTGTGCGTGGCTGTGGGCGCCTGTGCGTGGCTGTGGGCGGCTATGGTCGGCTGTGCTGGGTGCGGCGGCTGTGCGTGGCTGTGGGCGCCTGTGCGTGGCTGTGGGCGCCTGTGCGTGGCTGTGCTGGGTGCGGCGGCTGTGCGTGGCTGTGGTCGGCTGTGCTGGGTGCGGCGGCTGTGCGTGGCTATGGGTGGCTGTGGGCAGCTGTGCTGGGTGCAGCGGGCGGCTGTGCGTGGCTGTGGGCGGCTATGGTCGGCTGTGCTGGGTGCGGCGGCTGTGCGTTGCTGTGGGCGGCTGTGCTGTGCGTGGCTGTGCTGGGCGCGGCGGCGGTGCTGGGTGCGGCCATTTTCTTGGTCCTGCTCCCGGAGTCGGCGCCTGCGCAGTCCGCGCTTTCCGGCGCCATTTTCTTGAAGACACTGCAATGTGTCTTCAAGAAAATGGCGCCGGAAAGCGCGGACTGCGCAGGCGCCGATTCCGGGAACAGGGGGACAGTCACGGCCCGGAAGCGCGTCGGTGGAACGGGTCAGGTAAGTATACTCACCCTCCGCCTCCTGGCTCGTCCCTGCTTGTCCGGTGGAGATCGCGGTGTGCGTTCAGCGCTTACGCATACCGCGATCTCCTGGGAGCGTCGCTCTGTGCGGTCCAGACTGCGCCGGCGCTTGCGCTTGCGCAGTCTATAGAGGCTTCGGACAGAGTGACGCTCCCAGCGTTATATTATAGATATATATATATATATATATATATATATATATATATATATATTCATTCATTGCTACCTTATTAAAAAAAATGTTTATTTTCAGAAAATCTTACCTGTGGCCCTACACACATTGCATCAATTCCAGCTGTCATTGCAGCCATAATACTCAGAAAGATGCGTTCAGTTAGTGGTGTGATGAACATATGCTCAGCTGACCCTTGGTACTCATAACCATAGTGAAGTTTAGAATCTCCAATCTGTAAGAGTATATTAGAAAATTGCACAAAATAAAAAACATTTGCCAAAAAATAAATATCAGTTTCATGATACATAATTGATATTAAAGAAGCAAGCATCTTCTAATATTATCAAATGGGAGCTTTAGATAACTTATGGATTTGAAAAACAGAAACGTGTGCTTCCATACATGTACTCGCATGGTTCAATTCAAACACGGGTGATACATACTTTTCTTCGGTAGATTTTCTTCAGAAATACTAATTGTTGACAGTGTGCATAGAGGAATTATAATCATGAGTCAGTACTTGCGTACGGCGAGATTACTCTATCAAAATACTGATACATCTTTTTATTTTACAACATTCCTGTCACGGGCATACTGGAACAGAGAGGGGCCAAAAGATTGTGGAGTCTGGTTACACGAACTCCTGAACTTATTAGAACTGCTACACCATCCTATTAAACAGTGCCGGTTTTCTTTGCTCTGTCATGGCAAGGGTTAATCAGTTTAGTTGATTTCCTGGAGCTCTCCATCCTGAATTGTCTCAGCTGTTCTGTATTGGCCCCCTCCTCTCTGGTATATATGCTCGCAACTGGCACTTGGGAGTTCCCAGTGATAGTTCTACTTCCCGTTTTGGTGTTGAAGGAGAAAGTTCAGTAATTGGAGTTGGTGGTTGGAGAGTTTTTCTGAAGATTTCTGAGTGGGGTTGGTTTGAATGTTTATCTTTGTCCTCTCACATTTGGCTTCCCCTTCGTATATCTACCCTGTTTCCCACTCTGTTTTTTGTGATTGTATTTTTACGATTGTAGTTTTCTTTTATCCCTGTCTATTTACACCTGTTTGTCTAGTTAGTGGTTTCCTATGCACTTCGGCCTCTCACCTCCTTAGGTGGAGGAGGGATAAGCTAAAGGTTTAGGTTAGGAGCATAGCTATGAATGAGACCCCGATGTCTCCACCATACGGGGTAACCCGGGAGACAGGGATAGACTAGGGCGCCCCTAGTTCGAGGGATCGAATAGGTTCCCACAGTCCCTTGTTGCTAAGTGATAATTCCCTACTCAATTTTTTAAGTCCACCCCTTTACTATCTGTATGTCATCATACCTAACTAAAATTTCCCATTCTACGTAAAGCAGATCTCCAGATCAACAATTAAAATGCACTGAATCCTCATTTATAGTAACTGGAGTAAATGAAGGCCCTAGCCTTTAGGTTTTTGATAATTAAAGTAACTGTCAGAGAACCCATCATTCTCAATATGCAGAAATCTGTACAGTGTGGAACATAATGTTAAATGGAACTGACCTGATAGATATAAGGCGTACCAAGATACATGCCATTTACTTCTTGTGCAGACTATGTAGAATACATTGCAGAAGAATAAAATACATACACAATAAATTTGTAGGAGTAGCATATAAGCGCAATATTCTGTTACAGCTCACCTTTACAATGATATCTTTAGTGCTATCATCATGTTCATAACACAGTGCTGGGCTTTGTTTCCACACAGATGCTGCTCCAGACCACATGTCCTTGATAAGATCACGCTATAATTACAGAAAAAATATATCACTTTATCGATATAACTCCAGAGTAATGGTTATTTTCCAACATTATTCTAAACAGTCATGAAAATCGGTATGTCTGAGTCACTTTACTGCATCCCACAATGATCGGGTAGGATACTAGAATCTTGGCAGCTTTATTACATGTATTTTGTAAAGATTGTTCTGGAATTTGCATAACCACTTTTATTTTCTATAAGTGAGGATGGATAACCCTATGTCATGCAGCGTGAGAAAAGTACTTTATTTTTGGTAATGGTTCAGGTATTTACAATGCGTCATTATCTATTGCGACACTGACAGCTTCTACATCATGGCCCCATGTATAAAACAGGGTTTTCTTCTATTTTAATCATCACCATCTACTAAAATGGTATAAGAAGCCCATGTGGAACGGTACACACTCGTATGTATGTTGCAGAGATTCGACAAATGCATTCTTTAGATGAATGTTTTTTTCCTGCAGCATATACATGGATTTCAGACTAATGGCTCAGGCACAGAAATTTCTGCCACAAATCTGCCATGTACAAATATACCCTAAGACTGGGTTCACATGTACTGTATTCATCAGAAGTGCTTCTAAAAGCCTCCATTCCAGATTTAGAAAATGCACAAAATGTTTTTTTGTAGAAGGGCAGACACTGTCACCGAAATCCGATAGACACTATCGTAACTAGTGTGTCCATTCTAGTCAATTGTCCATGTAGTGATGCTTCCAGGACGGATATTTTCATTTTTCTGTTTCTATAATAAACATAATGAAAATAAGATAGTAGATGTGAACTGGCCTCAAGTTGTTAGGGAAATGAAGGCTACATACTGTATATAAATGCCTGTAAACTTAACTAACATGTGTTGTTTAACCCTTCAACAACGTGTGATGGATAAATCTGCCACTGGAGGATGCTTATTCTTCTCCACAAAGGATCTATCCGTCATGTCATGGGCACTACCCAGTGTACCCGTAAGACTGTGGAGGGACTTTGGCTGTAACACAACATTGTCCTCCTGCCACAACTTACAGGATTGAAGATTACTTTGATTGTGGCAGTATAGGGTGCTCCCTTTGTCAGCCCATCAGGTTGTGTTCTGATGACAGCTGCCAGTGGGTTTCCATTACTATTGAGGGTCTAAGAAAGGTCCACAGGCCTGATATAGATGAAAGTCCATTAGGCCATGCCAGAGTATACAGTATACATAGCATGCAACATTGCTTTGGAATACTATTACAGAGCTTCATTTTTTAGATAACTACTACTACTACAAAAAAAAAAAATAGTGTATATTGCTTACCTGATATAGTAGTAGTAGGATGTGATTAGTGAGGTTCAATACTTCTTTTGCAGACAATAAAGGCTTGAAATCTAACCAGTCATCCTCGTGTACATTTCCAAGGATCATATCTCCTGCTAAAATAAGTACTCACAAAGTTATTACATACTATATTATGTATTGCGTAAGGCTATGTTCCCACTTTGCATTTTTGCTGCAGTTTTTTATGCAAATTTTATGTTGCGTTTCTCATGCACACATATTGGTTTTTTTTCCTGACTGAATTCGAAAACTGCTGCATTTTTCAAAACTGTCACTTTTTTCAGCATTTTTGCAGCGTTTTTACACCCATAGAAAGAAATGAGTAAGTGCAAAAATGCAGCAAAAAACACAGCAAAAAAATGCAGGCATCAGGTTTGCTGCCTTTTTGGTGCAGAAAACTCAGGAAGTTGCATCAGGCTTTTTGGGGGGCCACTAAACTTTTTTAGCATGGACAAGAGACAAATGTACCTGATTAAAAAATAGCAAAACGCAGCAAATATGTGGCAAAAAAACAGCAAAACCTTCTTTTTGTAAGCAGCTTATTTACTACTAAGAGAGCAAGTTTTGCCTGCAGAAAAAAAAGAATATAGCCAAAATGCAACCTGTCAAAATAGTCTAAAAGTTCAGGTTCTTTACTGCTTTATTACAATTTATTCCTTTCAAAACAAAAGAAAAGCTTGCAGATTTTTGAGTGATTTCAATGAAATGCTCTACATTGCCCTGGTCACAGAACTTTACACTCTGAAATCAGTTTTAATCTCACATGTTGCCATAGTTGATAGGGTATATGGATTATTTTTTGTGAATGTCAGGTATAATATCAATATATTTTGTATAATTAATAAGGCTCACTTTCTATATTCTTAATTCCCCACTGAACTGAAAAGAAGAATTTCAGTAATAGCCTCCAGTTTTTTTAACTTTATAGAATATAAGTTACTAAGTAGTCATCTAGACATTAAAGCTGCATTTATACAGAAATATTATCATGAACAAGCGTTTATAATAACACTAGTTTCTCAACAATCATTCAGTGTAGCCAGACAGCCAATCAGCCAATGAATGAGCAAAATGATTGTCTTTTGAGTGAAGTAATTTTTTGCATAGTGCAAAAGACCTTGGTTCTTACCAGCGCATCTTCCTGTGTTTACAAGACTTGCACTGCCAAGAACCACAGAAACATATGTGTGTAAGAGGAAGCAATGGAACTTCTGAATCTCCCCTGCGTGGTGTGACCTTAGTGTCTGGCTGGATGAAACCAGGTGGAACCAAGTGGCACCAGAAGAATTGCGGTTCTCGTACGGGACCTGGTCAGGTGCCTTGCATGACAGAGTTCCTGGATATGAAAACCCTGGACACCAAATCGCAGGAGAATTGCCGGCGCCAAGTAGACATGGACCAGAAACAACGCTGAAGCCAGTGTGACAGGCCGCAGTAGAAAGCATGGGCCACCAAGATGTCAGTCACTGTCAGACAAAGTGCAGACGATGCCCAGTGAGACCCAGAGACCCGACCTACACCGTTCTAGATCCGGAGTCTAGGCACCGGTCGAGACCAGAACCTTCAGCTGGTCAAGTTCCCGAGGCCAGACAATTCCCTTCGAGTATCAGGATACAGTCCTCTCTGCCCCAGGCAGATCCACAAGGAGACGTCAATGAGAGGAGGATGCCTGCTTTTACAGAAGGATGGCATGTGTGAGCAGGTCCGTCACTTCCAACTATAACATATGGTACAGGGGTTGGCCTGAGTTAGGACAACAGGTGGGGTAGGGCTAGTTGGTGCACAGGAGGCTCAACACTCTTTGATACACTTTGTCAGGAGGACTTGTGGCCTAGCGGCAAAACTCGGTGACCCACGCTAGCCCACTGTTCCAGGAAGAGTTAGCATGGTGGCTCCCAGGAACAGGCATACCACCCTTGTATAAAGAACCTTAGTATAATTTTCGAGAGCTTTTCTCCGTTATTATAATTGTATTGTTTATGGTTGTATGGTTTATTGCAGTTTCGCACTGTTTGATATCATTAACTAACCCCAAACTACAGAGTGGGCCATTTATATGGATACACCTAAATAAAATGGGAATGGTTGGTGATATCAACTTCCTGTTTGTGGCACATTAGTATATGGGGATATCCACACAAAGAGAAAAAGGACACCCTGGTAAGGAGGTCACCGAAATTGTAAACAATGCAAGCTTTATTAAAGTGTGCAAACAGACCAACAATACCTTAAAAACATTTAAAAATACACAGACAATTCCCTGATAGATGGAGGCCCCCAAAAAGACCACAAATAAATGCTAGTCACAACATCATATACTGATCTGGCATATATAACCTGTACAATAGTCAAAAAACAAATGCTAGTCTTGGCACCTGGTAGGGCGAGTTGTTACTCAGTCCTCTATTACTAAAGCCTAACATGCAATCCAATCCAAAATATACCGTGGAGCGAATAAATAAATATATAAATGTAATTCACCCTAATGCCCAGAGGAGGAAAATACCTCATGGAAGGTTCACCTGTAACTTGTACTGCGTCAGCCTTAATGGTAATAATGATAAACAAAGTACATAATTATGCTAAGGTGTGCTATATACGCATGTGAGATAACCTAAGAAAGGTACTGGTGACTCCCACACATGTTAGGGCCTCAGTGTATGGTACATGCCAGTACAGATAATATCCACTGAACACGACCAACCCAGGCACAGACAAAAAGGAAAAAGGTATACATTACGGCAGATGGGCTGCAGAGAGGTGTAAGCAGTCACACTAAATGCCACAGGAGCCAAGGTTGTTGTCAAAGATCTGGATAGGGTCCATGGAGGGCCTTTTGTGCATAAACATTAGTATATGGGAGGGGGAAAACTTTTCAAGATGGGTGGTGACCATGGTGGCCATTTTGAAGTCGGCCATTTTGGATCCAACTTTATTTTTTCCAATGGGAAAAGGGTCATGTGACACATCAAGCTAATTGAGAATTTCACAAGAAAAACAATGGTGTGCTTGGTTTTAACTTAACTTTATTCTTTCATGAGTTATTTACAAGTTTATGACCACTTATAAAATGTGTTCAAAGTCCTGCCCATTGTGTTGGATTGTCAATGCAACCCTCTTCTCCCACTATTGACACACTGATAGCAACACCGCCAAAGAAATGCTAGCACAGGCTTCCAGTATCTGTTGTTTCAGATGCTGCACATCTAGTCTTCACAGCATAGACAATTGCCTTCAGATGACCCCAAAGATAAAAGTGTAAAGGTACCTTCACACGAAGCGACGCTGCAGCGATAGCGACATCGATGCCGATCGCTGCAGCGTCGCTGTTTGATCGCTGGAGAGCTGTCACACAGACGGCTCTCCAGCGACAAACGATGCCGAGGTCCCCGGGTAACCAGGGTAAACATCGGGTTGCTAAGCGCAGGGCCGCGCTTAGTAACCCGATGTTTACCCTGGTTACCAGCGTAAAAGTAAAAAAAACAAACAGTACATGCTCACCTGCGCGTCCCCCAGCGTCTGCTTCCTGACACTGACTGAGCTCCGGCCCTAACAGCACAGCGGTGACGTCACCGCTGTGCTTTCACTTTCACTTTAGGGCCGGCGCTCAGTAAGTGTCAGGAAGCAGACGCTGAGGGACGCGCAGGTGAGTATGTAGTGTTTGTTTTTTTTACTTTTACGCTGGTAACCAGGGTAAACATCGGGTTACTAAGCGCGGCCCTGCGCTTAGTAACCCGATGTTTACCCTGGTTACCAGTGTAAAATATCGCTGGTATCGTTGCTTTTGCTTTCAAACACAACGATACACGGCGATCGGACGACCAAATAAAGTTCTGGACTTTATTCAGCGACCAGCGACATCACAGCAGGATCCTGATCGCTGCTGCGTGTCAAACTAAACGATATCGCTAGCCAGGACGCTGCAACGTCACGGATCGCTAGCGATATCGTTACAAAGTCGTTTCGTGTGAAGGTACCTTAAGGGGGTCAGATCAGGAGACCTTGGTGACCATTCAACTGGCCCTCGATAACCAATCCACTTTCCAGGAAACTGTTCATGTAGGAATTCTCAGACTGGACACCCAAAATGGTGAACCACCACATTTTGGGTTTCAGGTCTGAGCATCCCTACATGAACAGATTCCTGGAAAGTGGATTGGTCATCGTGGGCCAGTAAATATTTTGCTGTCACGGAGGTGAATCCTAGTGGGTGGAAATGTCATTTCCAGTGAAGTCCGGTGTTGAGGGTCCAGATGCCCCTTGTTGAAAGGGGGGTACTGCCATGATTAATTTTTGGATTCGTGGCAGCTCTGGTTCTACTATAATTTAAATGTAGCTTTTTTCCTTTTGGGCCAGCAAGGGTTAATGTCATTTTCACTTGCTGGCAGCTGCTTTGTTGCTAGTCAGCACTTCCACCATCCTTTAAAAATTCACAAGACCCATCAGCTGACTGTCAGTGATAGAGTATTCTATATTGACCAAGCCTGGAGTAATGAGCTCTCTGATTGTAGCGTGAGGCCGCTGTTTTCGTGGAGTTTGTGGTCCTGGTTATCCTCTGTTTGTCTTGTGTTTTGTCTCTCTCCCTGTGTTATTCATTATCTGCAGTGGTAAGGCTAGCATCCTTGATGGCCAGTGCATTAGTCAGGGATTAGTGAGGTGACAATCAGGGACTAGGAACGTGATGGTGGCAGGGGGAAAGACCTGCATAGGGCATTTGGGGAGTTTAGGGATAGGCTCAGATTGGAGTTCTGAAGCTGCCTCCATCCCTCGTTCCCTATGATTAAGGCCTTCCTTACCACATTCTATCCAGATGTAGGTATAAGTTGTGTCGTCCGCTGGACTTTACCTTGTCGGTCATGACATTATCACCGACAATACCTTTTTCCAGTGAACCCTTGGCCCATGCTGAGGCTTTTGCTCGCCTGATCCAGGTTTCCGAGTTGCAGACTCAGGTGGTGCAGCTACTTCAGCAAGTGAGGGGGTTCTTGGTCTCTTCTTTACCCTATTCAATCCTGTTGTAGGTATAAGTTATGTCGTCTGCTTGACTTTACCTTGTCGGTCGTGAAAGTTGCCTCTTCTACTCCATCAACACCATTCAGGGGTAACAGCCACTGCTAAGATTCAGAGGTGGTGACACTAGTTGTTAAAACTACCTACTACCCCAAAGCAAAGCTGTTCAGTTATTGGGTATAGCTACAGAATAGATAAATCATTGCTGATCACCATACGTTGCGTATACTGTTCCAGAGTTCTGTGTCTTCTTCTCTTGACTTCTCTTTCTTATCAGGTATTGAATTAATGTGTCACGGGGTTACTGCAACAGTGTGGAGTCAAAAGACTGCAGCGTCTGATTGCTCCTACTGCGGTGCTGAGAAGAAGCACTTCTCCTTCATTTTAATAGTGTTTATTCTGTCTGGCAGAAAAGGGGTTAATCGGCCATGTTGGAAATCTCTGTGCTCGCAGCTCAGCTTGGTTTGCCACTCAATTTCCCCATTATAATCAGGGCTATGATACCAATCCTTGTCAGAGCTAGCATTTGTTGGCATGGCTAATGGAGGGAGAGGGAGAGGTGTTCATATGAAAAGGAAAATTGGAGGAGTTATCAGTGACTTTTGCTTTGTTGGTATGTGTGGTAATTCCCTATCCTTCTCCTTCAGTTATATGAGAGTCAATATTTTGTATGCCTGGAGTTTTCTGTTAACCCTTGTTTGTGTTGCCTTGTTTGTCGGGTTGGTGTACTAAAGTGCACACAGTAGCGCCCCTCTTGCTTGGGTGGGGGAAGAGAACTGATGGAGGGCTAACTAAGGAGATAAGGCAAGGGTGGAGGCCCCGGCACCTTCACCCTCTGAAGTATCCCAAGAAGTAGGACACGCTAGGGCGCCCCTAGTGTTAGAGACAGGGAAGGAATCTTTGGTCCTGGGTCAGCCGACAGCTGTGTCATGACAAAGATTTCATTTGAAACACATATTGCTTTGTGTTATAATTATTATTAACTACTTCTGGACGATCTGCAGATTTTCAACCCCTGGGCGGACTGCATTCTACTGCAATGACATTGTAAAATACTATAACAGTTGCACGAGATTATGCGGGAGTCTGCAAACGGCTGTCAGACACATCTGGACACCCCACAGAAAAGACAGAGATGGTTTGCCACCAATCAATGTACCGATCGCTGTACACACAGCACTGTACCCAGTGATCATGTGATTGCTGGGTGTAGGGAGGGAGCAGGGGCTGCAGGGTCCTAACAGATCCTTATCAGCACCACTGCTCAAGAAGGAGGCTAAATTTGCTTTATGACTGGTGCTCATATACAGCCCCAGTGACAGAGGAAATCAATTTATAAAAAGATATTAAAATGTTGACATTAACTTAAAAGGTCTTTTATGACCTAATGGGGGGCACAATGTGTAAAATAAATGAAAAATAAATAAATATGAAAATATAAGCAGGAAAAGAGAAAATAAATAGAAAAAAAGCCGCTGCTAATCTAAATTCCTGTTATTGACCCAGCACTCGTCGAAAAAAAACAAACCTGCCAGTACATAACAATAATTCTTATGCAAAGGGGAACAAAACAGAAAAAAATTTTTTAGTGATCATTTGTGGTCTTAAAAAAGGGAAAATCAGACATTTATTTCCTTCAGTTTAACAGCGATATCGCCCAATATTGGCAAAAACTAAAAAAAAGAGTATGAAAATAATTCTGAAAATTACGCCCCACTTATCACATAAAAAAATGCAAAAAATATTTGAATATATGAATGAGTAAAACATTTACAGCTTTTTAAACCGCATGTATGAAAAAAAATGTGCCTGGTTATGAACTGGGGAAAGTTGCCTGGTTTTGAACTGTTAAGTTACATTTTTATTACTGCATTGAGATTTTTTTTAGAAAGGTTCTCATATCTAACTCTTATATCAAAAGAATCATCAGGATGTACCAAAACAATGTTTATAAAACCCCAATTTACGTAATCAACCTTTAACAAAATCTGAAAAAAGGATAGGGGCTTCATAAGCCTTGAGTAAAAAGCATTTATCCAGCTCTAAAGTGCTGTGTTAAGCCATTATTGATTTCTAAGCAAGGATGGATGTGCACTGAACACAGGTTACATGGTTTATAAAAAGAATCATGGCTGATCAATAGCTTTTTGCCCTTACTTATCCATCATACCTGTTTAAAAAACACGAGTATACTGGCAATTACATTCTGAAATGAAATCAATATTTCTAATGTTGTAGAAATTGGTATTATAGCGTTGGCTGAAATGTAGATCACAGAACTTCTAAAAACCTAAAATCCACCCAAGAAACGAGAATTTCACCTATATTTTACAGAAAAAAATTTCTATATTAACTCTGAGATTCTGACCCAGCATACCCAACAAAATAGAATCAGTAGCTGACCATCATACACCTGCTCTCAAGCAGATCTGAAGAATTTGTGACCAATTTCCACAAGTAGACTAACTTGAGGGCAATATGTAAAACAAGGGTATGGCAGCACAGTGGCTCAGTGGTTAGCACTGCATTGCTGGGGCCCTGGTTTAAAATCCCACCGAGGGCATCATCTGCACAGTTTGTATGTTCTCCCTGTGTTTGCGTGGGTTTCCTCTGAGTATTTCGGTTTCTTCCCACACTCCAAAGACATACTGACAGGGAATTTAGATCGTGATCCCAATGGGGAGAGTTCCGATAATGTCTGTAAAGCGCTTCGAAATATGATAGCGCTATATAAGCAAAAAAGCATAAGGGTAGAAAACTCTAGTGTTCTCCACAGTTTATACAATTGGCCTATTAAGTCACTTCTTTAAGGTATCATTTATGGCACACATGTTAAGCCTTTAGAAGCCAATTGCTTTCTTTTGAGACTATTCTTTAACATTACTCATTGCAAGCCAATTTGTACCAAGTTCTGTTTCTGGGAAATAACTGGATTACAGACAATTCTAGTGTGTTTTAACACAAATGCTCAAAGACACTTGCTAATGTTAAAAATGAACATTCAGCCTTTTTTTAAAAAAAAGACTTTTATAGATATCCAACTCTCCAAGGATCCTGGAGCAGATCAATGGACGCAAACCAAGATCATTAAGTATGACTTACCTTGCCCATTTCCTCTTCTCTCTGCCTTTGAGGTCCTTTCAGAATGCAGCTGAATGTCTTTCTGGGGAATTTCATTTAATATCTTGGCAGCATGCTCAATTCCTTCTGTCAGATTGTTAAGGCAGGCCTATAAATATAAGGTAGAATATTTTATTGCTAGAGTCAGCAAAATGATTTTGTTCAATGAGCTCCTAACTCAAAGCACTTTATTGTGATGATCATGATTACCTCATTGGCAGCTGGTGAATTCTAAGTGTGTAATGTTCTCCACATGTCTTTAGCACCACATGCATATAACTATTTACGGTAATCAGTCTTTGTTACTACTAGAACATACATGCATCATGACCTGCAGACAATATAGCCATCAACCCACTTACACAGTAAATCAATAAACTGCCCTTTTCTGATTTATGAAGGATCCGTCATGTGCTTTAATACCATACATCTCAACTTTCATAGAACAGAAAGTACATACGTACACGTATGTCATGTGTCATGAAGGGGTTAAGTACAGAATCAAAACTTTTCTGTACTTAAACACATCAAAAATGCAACTTCAAATCTAATCTAAAATTGATGGTGGAAAATTCATTCCAAAGACACAGCAAAAAAGCAATAATCAGGGAAAATTCTCACTGTTTAGTGTGGTGCGGACATAGGCAAAAAGCAGCAGAACAAACATTGCATTTACACTGAACGTTAACAGATCCTCAGTAATTTTTCGGGCTATGAGGCTGTGAAGGACTTTTTTTTTGTGCCCTTACCTGACATTTTCACTGATACCATTTTAGAGTAGATACGATATGTATATGGCCTCTTTTTGCATTTTATTGCAATGTTGCGACGGGCAAAACCCACGATTTTGGTATTTGATTTTTCTTCTCCTTACGCCATTTACCGACTGGATTAATTTACTTCATATTTTGATAGATCGGCCTTTTACAAATGCAGTTGTAAATCATGCACTGAGGGTGTTGTTCCAGGTACAGCGGAGTCACGGGTGGGAAAAGAACCAATTTCACACAGTCCACTTTCTATAACTATTTTACTTAGAGATGAAATTATTCCTACTCTCGGTTTTGATAACCACACAAAGAGAACACATCAAACAAATATTTCGCCAGAAGGCTATATCCTCTGTGCTGAACAGCTCGGCACCCAAGAGAACTGTTTGTTATATTCTCTACGTAAATTTACCTGTTGGCACACCCGTCTGAACAGGCCGCCATTACCTTATTACACCCTGAGATAAGCTGGTTTAATTAAATTAGTGCAAAGCACGGGCTCGCCTGCGGTTCCAGTGTAATCTCAAGAAAACTAGCTCCTCTAGCCTGTGGGCCATGCCGAGGATGCTTGTAGTGTGACTTATTCACAGGGCATAGCACCTCTCTCTCCTGGTCCCAGTCCCTTCTGTTCCTTAGCAGTTTGAACAGTAGGAATTCCCTCACATCAGGACAGGTTCAGATCCCGGACCAGCTCAGCTTCAATCTGCCACTGCTTCTAACTCAAAGTGATGCTGTCATGAGAGGATATAATTGGATGCCTCTCCAGCACAGCCTTACCCACCCCTCATTCCTGCAGACCCTGCACAAAATGGCCATGCTTCCCTTTTCTGTGTTTCATTTTATAAAACCCTCCTAAAATATCTTATAGGCATAACAAAGTCTCTTACCCATGTTCAACAACAGCGACATCTTGTGGCCAGTTAACAAAATTAACTATAAAGAAACAAATATATTTACAGCAAGTACAGGGATTATTCAGGCATGCGTGCAAGTATTCTCAATTATACCATCCTGGTGGGTCGACACACATCTCTCTCAGTGATAAAAATGTTTTTTTTTTTGTTTTATTTTTAAGCAGCCAAAATCGGGGTGATTTGAACTTATGTGGGCTTTTATTTATTTTTTCATATTTTTAAAAATTGTTTTTTTTTTTACTTTTTACTGTATTTAATATTTTCCTTAGGGGATTTGAAGCTGCAATCATCCGATCACTTATACTATACATTGCAGTGCATCAGCAATCTTGCTATGGGGCACGCCGACGGAGAGTGCTAAATACTGCTGTCAGAGATTGACAGCAGGATGTAACACTTATCAGCCTCGAGTGGAGCTCAGCTCAATCCGCAGCTGTTAAAGGCAAAAGATGGCTGAAGTAAATTAGCCATCATCGCCAGGAAAGATGCAGGCATAGATTGCAAGCCCACATTAAAGGCAGAGAAACTATATGATGCACATGTACATCATATGTTAAACTACATGGCCTGGTATAGTGTGTAATCAACATATCAGCAAACATCATTGTTCAATTACCCTGTGTCTCTGTCATCCAGGATAACAGCACAATATGTTACAACAAGCATCAACTTAAAAGTCAATATTACAGGCTTATATGAACAAAAGTCTGTGTTTTCTTGACCATCCAATGAACAAACACATAAATTCAAAAGTCTTGTGGAAAGAAAAAAATTGGGACGAACCGAACATTTTTGTTTGAAAAATTAGATTTTTTATTTTCATGGCTCTACGTTATAAACTTCTGTAAAGCACCTGGGGGTTCAAAGCATTCACCACGCATCTAGATAAGGTCCTTGAGGGGTGTAGTTTCCAAAATGGGGTCACTTGTGAGGGGTTTCCAGTGTCTAGGCGTCTCAGGAGCTCTCCAAACACAACATAGCATCCTCGATTCCAACCATTTTTGTGTTCAAAAAGTCAAACAGTGCTTTTTTATTCTCATAGCTCTACTTTCTAAACTCCTGTGGAGCACCTGGGGGTTCAAAGTGCTCACCACACATCTAGATACATTCTAGTTTCCGAAATAGTATAACTTGTCGGGGGTTTCCACTGTTTAGGCACTTCAGGGGCTTTCCAAACTCGACATGGCGTACGCTAACGTTTCCAGACATTTTTGCATTCAAAAATGCCGTCTGATGTCCCAGCCAGGCTTGCACACTGTGCCTGCGCGGGCATTGCAGCCAGCCACCTTTGGAATCCCCGCACTGTGTTATGCATTATGCACAGTGCGGGACAGGGATTCCAAAGGTGGCTGGCCGCAATGCCCGCGCAGGCGCAGTGTGCAAGCCTGGCTGGGACATCAGACGGCCAGAGCTTACTGCGTCTGCGCAGGACACCAGTACACAGCGCAGGCGCCGGTTTTGACACGATAACAGCGCTGAGGGGGCGGCGCCGAAAGCGCAGGAAGATTGGAGTGACGGCAGAGGAGCTGGCCAATCTGGGGAGTGAGGACCCGCCTCCCTGGCTAGAGACAGGAATTGTGGCTAAGTATAAAAACACTTTATTTGGGGTATACTTGAACCTAAAACTAAAAGAGTCACCTTGTTAGAATGCAGCATTACTGCTGCACAAGGTGGCTCTTTTAGTTTATAGCGGCTGGAGGGGAGTGACAGTGGCCCTTTAAAGACTTTGAGAGTGTAGTTTTTAGAATAGTGTCACTTTTGGGCACTTCCTGTCATATAGCCCCTTCAAAGTCACTTCAAGTGTGATGCGGTCCTTCAAAAAATGGTTTTGTAAATTTTGTTGGAAAAATGAGAAATTGTTGATCAAATTTTAACACTTTTAACTTCCTAAAAAAATTATTTAAAAAAATGATACAGAGGTAAAGAAGACATATGTGACATAATTCTTTGGTTTAAGGGCATAAGAATTAAAAGTTTGAAAATTGTCATATCAAACAAATTTTACCACTATCATAAAGTACAATATGTCATGAGAAAACAGTCTCAGAATCACTGGGATCCATTGAAGCATTCCAGAGTTATTACCACATAAAGTGAAACTGGTCAGAATTGTGACATTTGGCCTGGACATGAAGGTGAAAATGGGCTTGGGGGGTAAAGGAAAGCTCTTTTTTTATGTTTTTGTCCATAGATGAAACAGTATGGGACAAGCTGTAGCTTTACTGGTTTAATTTTCTTTTGTAGTAAACATTAATTTTTTATTTTTTTTTTACAAAGTTCACCATGCAGTATAATTGACATGCTAACTTTATTCTGTGCATTGATTCAATTATAAACACAGATAAACATAGTTTAAAGGGAATCTGTCAGTAGGTTTTTGCCATGTAATCTAAAGACAGCATGAGGTAAGGATTTAAACACAGATTTCAGTGATGCCTCTTTTATCAAGCTCCGTCCTGTTGTTTACTTGTAATTATTGTTTTAGCAGCAGGAGTTTATTATTGTTCTGATACAGTGTTCTGAGCAAAGTTTGACTCTGCCCCTTCTGTGATAAGCCGCTCACTGTCTATAGACATTGCATATATAGAACCTGGTGGGGGCAGGGTAAGCTTTCTCAGCTCTGCTACATTGCTAAATCAAAAATCAACTTTATTCTCTTTGTCAGCAATCGTTTCAGTCACGAGTGCAGCGTGGCGCTGGTTCTGATTCAGTCACTGTTCTAAGTATTGTAACAAGGTCACTGGCACTGTATGTGAGGGGAGATATGTGTCACGAAGATTGCTTTGTTCTGTGATCTAACAACCCATAGGTTTCTCTCCAGTATGCTGTGCGCTGAAGGGGTTAACCAGCCATGGGACTGGGTTTTTTGGTGAGTAGGTAAAAGATGGGTGTGACGCCTACTCACCATATCTCCATCTCAAGGGAGTGGCTGGGGAGTTAAATGTTCAGCCACTTTTTTTTCTGTGTTGTATGTTTGGAGAGGAAGGTCTCCAGACAGTGGCTCCAGGTGGAGCTGAAGACTTGTGGTGTCCTCTGTGGGCGAGTCCCGCCAACACAAGGATTTTCTATACTTTATCTTTTGTTTTGCCATTTTGCCAGAAAGGCCATGTTTATTTTGTTAAACCCTGCCATGACTTATGTTGTTCTACAATAAACCAGCAGGTGACTTACTGTATGTTTTGAACTATAAGACACACTTTTTACCCCCCAAATTTGGGGGGAAAATGGGTGTGCGCCTTATATTAGGAATATATTTACCAGTAGCGTGGCGGCAGCAGTAGTTGGGTGACGCTGCAAGACGATGATCTCACTCCCATCCCAGGCTGGTGCAGCAGTATCTCAATCTGCACATATGCCACCTCCGACAGCCATTTTCTCAGAGGGCACCACATCGCAGCAATGGATGTGCAGGGGTTCTGGGCTTTCACAAAATGTCAGCAGAGCCCCCGTTCTGCCAAGAACCGCCGAATTCTGCCGCACCAGGCTGGGATGAGATATTACGGAGGCCAACACATCACAGCAATGGATATGCAGGGGCTCCGGGCTGTCACAAAATGTCAGCGGAGCCCCCCGCACTACCGCCAAACCTGCCGCAGCAGTCTGGGAGATGGGAGTCATATCACTGCCAGACCACAGAACACCCCCTGTGACCACTGCTTCACCAGCGCTGCTAATCCCCCCTCCTGGTAACTTGAATTTGGACTGTAAGATGGACCCCCATATGATGCATTAATTTTTTCCCCCTATTTTCCATCTGAAAATATTGAGTTTGTCTTATGGTCCAAAAAATCAGGTACACAAGAAGCATTCCTGTGTCTTCCTTTGCAAGCAGCCGAGTGAGTAAACTACCTAATGTGTAAACTGACTTCCAGCTGGCCCCAATACAGAATGAATGTCAGTAAGGGCTGGGGGCACAGAAACAGTGGCAGCTCTGTATACTCAGAGCGGTGACTGAACCAGCGACTGAAACCCGAACGCTGATGGGGAAATAAAGCTAATTTTCTCCCCGCAATGTTTGGCTACGTGCAGGTGCCGAGCAGGTTAGTAACACTATTATCCTGCAGATTAACCCCATATCTGCAGGTTAGTGTTTTTCTGGTGACAGGTTTCCTTTAATACCATGTTTACCTTCCTATTGCTGTATACACAATACTGAACCAGTGATTGTGTATACAGATTAGGAAGCACTGATAGTACTTCCTCATCCAGATCAAGTGACCATGTGGTTACTGGGTATAAGTAGAGAGCAGAAGCTACTGTGTACTAGGAGATCCAGTCAGTTCTGCTATACAGGCAAGAGGCTGAAATTCACCTGTAATATACCAGTTGCAGGGGAAATCAGCAATGAAAAGAATGTATTATTATGTAAAAATCCACACAAAGGTCTTTAGGGGGACCCACTGTGTAAAATAAGATTCAAAAAAATTAAAAAAGCAAAAATAAAATAGAAATAAACATAAATAAATCTAATGATGCCAGTCTGAGTCACTGTTTCTAGCCTTATCCCCATCAAAAAATATACGTCCAATATGTAAGAATTATTTCTATAGAAAGGGGAATGCAATTTAAAATGTTTTTAGCAATCCTTTCTGGTCACAAGAAAAATGTGAAAAATTGACATGTTTTTACTTTTTTTTATTACATTTTCCCCCTCAAGATCAGTAAAAAAAAAAAAATAAAATAAATAAACATATATGACATAAAAATCAAGCCCAGTATCACGAAAAAGAATAGTTAATAGCCCATGTATTATAAATCTCCAAAATGTGCCTAGTGAGATATTACGCTCCGCCTAGTTATCCTAGGCTGCTCCAGTCTCACAGTGTCACTTGGAGGAGACAAGATAGTTCCCCTGATGCAGATGTCCCCGACTCAGCAAGTCTGACAGATACTCTGCACTATTACTTGGGATTGGATATGGAAGTCTATGGTTCTAATATTTAAAACCGTTTGCTGAAGAGGATAGAAGGATAGAAGTTGAGGAAAAAAAGGAGCAGTAGAAAGCAGCTCGTATTGCAAGAGAATTGGCAACCCAACAAGACACAATTCTCAAGTGATATTTCTAGCAACACCGTCAACAACCCTCACGGGGATACTGCAATCACCTACTATTGTTGCACAGCTTTTGTAAATGCTCTTCAAATTTATGTGACCCATGTAATAAAATTTTCACCTGCTCCAAAAAAAGTACCCAGTCAGGAATGGGGAGCAATGGCTCGGTCCTGAACTGGCTAATTGATACAGTATGTACTTACATTATGAATTACGATTAATTGTGTGTCCTTCATGTAACTTGAGATATATTGTACATTTATGTAATTTTGTGATACCAAATTATAAGTTTAGCTTCAATTAGCTAATTAATATGTTTGTAACACCTTTGTCTCTTTATATATATATTCACTTCATCTTATGTAACACTTGAGAAAGACTTTGCCAATTTGATTAAATCTGATTAAAATCCATTTTTCCATCATCTGATTTTGGAGTGATGCTCCCATTTTTTATAGTTTTTGCAAGTAAGACGTTTTGGCGATTACCTTGGTGGCTCTGTACCAATCTTTATATGGAAAAGTGCTGCTTTTATTAGATAGATAGATAGATAGATAGATAGATAGATAGATAGATAGATAGATAATTGTCACTCCTAAGGTTAAAGAGTGTCTTGGTACTGAGTAGGAGAAAAATTACCAGTATCAATACCTGAACAGTATCTTTACTTTGCTCTTTGTATTTATTATATTCTTGGCAGAACTTTATCTGAGTATGAAGGTATGCCACGTCACTTAGTGTAGTCAGGACCCAGTGCTTGGATTCTTCAACCTCATCACCTCCAGATTTTATGGACACACTTTTTTCACTTGGAGATGTTTTCATATCTGAAAATGAGAAAATAATTGAAATTCGGAAATAAAATCACATTTGTAATGAAACTAAAATACTGTCTATTATACATCCCCAATTTAAAAAAAAAGTTGGGATGCTGCTTATAATGTAAGGAAAACAAGTATCCAATGATTTAAAAACAGATATTCTGAATTTATTCACAACAGAATAGAACACATATCAGACATTGAAAGCTAGACATTTTTTCACTTCTGAAATAATTACCATAACTCATTTAAAAATTGATGGCAGCAACACAGCTTAAAAAGTTAGGACAGGGCCATCTCTACCATTGGGCAGAATCGCCAGCTTAGATTTACAACAGTCTGTGCACATCCAAGCAATGAGGAGACCAATTACTAGAGTTTTGGGAGAGGAATATTGTCCCATGCATGTCCTAACTTTTTTGATGTGTTGCTACCAACAATTTCTAAATTAGAAAGAACTACTGATCTGTGTTCTATCTTCTGTTGTGAATTAAATATGGCTGTAAGAGATTTCCAAATCATTGCATTAAATAGCATCCCAACTCATATAGAAGCTTATGGGAGAAGTCACAATCATAGGGTATGAGAGAAGGGTACTGGAAAAGCAATAAGCCAAAGATGGCTGTGTGTTACAATCTGCAGAAATAACGTGTAGATGGAAGAAGTAGTCATGGTAATCAGGACTTACCGGGAAACTTAATAATTGTGATCAGAAAGATCGTCACAGGTGAGTCAATGATATCTACTCATGTTTGAATAAACTCCTGAGTATTAACATCTTCCATGTACAGCATTGCGGGACGTATCCACAGGGTCGGACTGGCCCACCGGAGAACCGGAGGATTCTCCGGTGGGCTCAGGCACTGACACCTGCAGGCATAAAGGGCCAGCAGCTGCCTAGGGCCCCCACTGCTCCAGGGGACCCAGCCAGTGGCGTATCACTAATAGCTGCACACCATGCAGCTGCTATTGGGGGCCCCGGTGACAGCAGAGCAGCAGCGTGTGACAGGAGGCAGAAGCCGGCTGTTGCAGCTAAAGCCTGTCCCCGCTGCTAAAGAGAAATGAATATTCACCCTTCCCCACGCCCCCATGGGCACGGAGAGAGGTGAATATTAATTTCACTTTAATAGCGGGCAGTGTTAGCAGCAAGCTGCATCTAACACTGCAAGCTATCAGGGCCGGCAGACCTGAGCCGCCCCCCAAAGCCACAACCATAGGAAACATTTCTAGCGAAGCCAGATTACTAATCAGATTCAAAGCCCTCCAAGCATCGGGCCCTTCCTCAACACACTATCTGCCTCAGCAGTAAGCCCCAAAACCCTCTGATCCAGATGCGTCTGTATAAAGAACTAAATCCATGTTAGACACAACTGGCTCCAACCGCATAGACCAATCATTATACGAATGTAAAAAATAAGCCTAAACCTTCAGATCTGCCTGATGCCCTGAATTCAACCTAACAAAATGCAAACGGTATACAATGCCCGCTGTGGCTTCCATCATCATTCATAAAAAAACTTCACCAACAGGTAAGATCCTGCAGACAAAATTCAGCTTACCTAACAGAGATTGTAATTGACAGAGCCAAAGTTTTTTTAGCTTGTAAATCCTCTTCCATGCTCCCCTTTAAATACATGAGCTTATCAGCTGGTAAACGGCATTCCATCCTCACCAAGTCTATTTCTATGCCCAAAAACTTCAACACCATTGAAAGGCCCTCAGGTGTCAAAGGGATCCCGAAATGCTGAGCCAGGGCCGGCGTGTATCCCTGCGTCAGCCCCATATATTGCTCCATATATAATGGGCCCTATATAATGTTCCATGCAGTATATCATGGGCCCCATATAGAATGGGCTCCATATAATGCTCCAGTGCTACAGGATATCTACTTAGAAACGGACGCATCCAATCTATTTCCACTGGAGTCCTCCCTTTTTGCTGAAGACTCAACATATTTTCTCTTTCCCGCCTTAAAACACTTGGCGTGGCTGTGAGACCCGCCGCCTCCCAAGCATTCAAGCTTGAACTCTCCACCTTTTCTGTATGACTGACATTTTATCATGTATGATATATAAAATGCTGCTCAAAACCTGTAAATATTATTTAAAGTAGTGACATTGGCATACTTTTCTTTTCTGCTTCAGCTTCTTCTTTGGAGACGGTTTTGTTTATCACCACCCGTCGGGCCCCAGCACTATGTATTTCTTTTCTTCTCGTTATAACTACATTTGAGCTCTCCATTGCAGCCCACAGGTGAAATTGAAGAGATTCTTTTATGCTGTTTACAAGCTGTGGAAGCCAATTCTCCACAGGGCCGCTACATTGAAGAGGCTGCAATAACACAAAAACAGGTTACCCGCTATGCAATGGTCAGAAGTTTTTATAAGCATCCTGGCACATAGTCTGTCATCATTCTGACATCTCCTTTGATCAATAAAACGTTATCTTATATAAGTAATGTCTGAAAGATGTAAACCACACAGAAGAACTAGCAAAAGTTCTGAATGCTAAGCTGGAGTTTAAAGGAATACCATAGACGTCCAGCAAAGGATTAACTCTTTGTACAACACATTGGTGCTTTTGTGATTATAGTTCTTGTGTGAAAGGACGAGACTCAGGAATCCACAAAGACCTAAAGGTTTCCCAATGGACATGAATTTAATCCCATCATCTGTGATACAACCCAGAGCCATGTATCTAATCCCATCATCTGTTGTACAGGGTGGAGCGCGGTAATTTGCTGATTTGGGAATGAAATAAAAAAATTATGATCATTAGAAAAATTTATTTTATATTTTAATTATACTGAACAGTAATGGAATTTTTAAATTACATGGTTTTAAATAGTGTATCTGGCAAATGTCGACCTTCGCTATCCACACACTGCTGCATACGTTTTCTGAAGTTTTCATGAACTCTAACAAGCATGTCCACTGGTATTCTGCCAATTTCAGCTTCAATATTGTTCCTTAGGTCTTCCAAGGTGTTGGGACGGTTGATATACACCTTAGACTTCAGGTAACCCCAAAGGAAAAAATCGCATGGGGCTAAATCTGGTGAGCGTGCTGGCCAGTTCACATCTCCCCTCAAAGAGATAAGCCGTCCAGGAAACATTTGCCTCAAACAATTCATGGTAACCCTCGCTGTGTGTGCAGTGGCACCATCCTGTTGGAACCATGTATCCTCTAGTTCCATTGCCTCAAGAGCCGGCTGAAAATAATCCTGTATCATAGACAAGTACCGTTTGGAGTTCACAGTTATGGCACGACCATTATCCTGAAAAAAGTAAAGACCAATGATGCCTACTCGTGATATGGCGCACCACACAGTGACGCGGTCCGAATGCAGAGGTCTCTCGTCAACTTCTCTGGGGTTTGTTTCACTCCAGTAATGCATATTTTGTTTGTTTACACACCCACTGAGGTGAAAATGTGCCTCATCAGAAAAAAACACAATTGCGTCACGGGGTATCGTTGCTAACATGTCTTCACAAGAGGTCCGCCGTGTCAAATAGTCCCGTGCTGACAATTATTGGACCACGCACATTTTATACAGGTGAAAATTCAGTTCATCATGAAGAATCCGGTGGAGAGAACGTCTTGAAATGCCAAGAGCAAATGATTGCTTCCGAGCAGAGCGTTTCGGAGATTGCAGTACTGCTGCTCTAACTCTCTCGATGTTTTGTGGTGTTGTAATCCTTCTCTCAGGTCCCCTTCGTACACATGACACATTCCCTGCTGTTCTGAATGCATTCACCCAATTTACAATTGATTGCCGTCCAGGAACACGTCCGCGTGGAGGAACAGCGAATTGTAAACGAAAAGCATGCTGCACTGCAATGATCGAGTGGGCATTTGAAAAATACGCTTCAACACAAAATGACCTCTCCTCACGTGTCCACTGCATGATGGCAACTGAAAGGCGGAGGAATACAAATCTCCCATCAGCCACTGTAAGCCACACCCACTCTCCCCTCTCTTCGACCGACAGTGCCGCCACAGCATGCAGTGCAAAAAAGCAAATTACCGCGCTCCACCCTGTACAAACCAGAGCTGCCCATCATCTGTGATACATATATATAGAGTAATTCACAGCACACTCTTATTTTAAAGGTGCAAACATTTATTCCAAATGCAGACATTTAGTAGACGTGTGAATAGACATCAAGGTGCAGGGAGAAATACGACAATGATAATAACATTTTGGCCGTTCCTGGGTCTTGTTCACAACGTCGCTTTGTAGGTCAGGCTCGTCTTGCTTATGATGAGCCAGATATAGGCGCGGGAACGCCTCCTCTCCACCCTGCACAAAGCAACGTTGAGAACAAGACCCAGGAAGGGTCGAAACGTTATTATCATTGTTGTATTTCTCCTTGCACCTTGATGTCTATTCACATGTCTACTACATGTCTGGATTTGGAATACATTTTTGCATCTTTGTAATAAGAGTGTGCTGTGAATTACTCTATATATGACACCTGGAACTCTGCATCCCATCCACCAGCACCTTGAAGTACAACTCAGAGCCACTTATCTAATGCCCATCATGTGAAATACAACTGAGTGCCACCTATCTGACCCCATCATGTTTGGTACAACCCACAGAGACGCGTATCTAATCCCAACATGTGATAGACACTGGAATTGAATATGCTGAGTGTATTACACATTACATCACTGCTCCCATAGAAGTGGATGGAGCGGTGTCACATGTATCCAATCCCATCCTATGTGATACACTTTGCTGGGCCCTGAATCTAATCCTAGTGTGTGATACAGTCCATGTATCTAATCACAGCACATGACACATTCGGCATATCTAACCCCAGCATATGATACGGCGAGCAGCACCAACCAGTAGAATCAGTGCTGCCAGCCGTTCTCGGTAACACTTTCCACATTTCAGTATCACTCTGCAGTCACCAACAAAATGGATTCGCACTGTGATCTTAAACCTTATCCTGCCTTATTCTTTTGCAAACAGCCAGAAGGGGGAGGAGATGAGTGATGTCACACACGTGAGAAGATCCTGCCCACTTTTAATACAGTCGTAATGTGAACTTGCAGTACAATAGGTTTTAATGTTTAAAATTGGAAAATATCAAAACGATTTTAATTATTTTTCACATTTTACACTATTACAAAAAAACGTTAATTATTTTGTTTAAATTAAAACATTAATATTTTAAATTATTTCAGTTTTTAAAAAAATAAATTTGATGGCATCTTCGTTTTACAAAAATATATCATCAATATAAAACAGGAATATACACATATGTCACATAAACAGTAAACTACTTTTAATTTTTATTGAATTACAAATATCCTCTATTACACAACTAATATCCATAGCCTATTATATGTGCTGCTCACCTTGGTAAAATGTAACTCCTCTCCTAAAAAACTTCTTACACCGAAAATCTGATGGCCATCTTCCTGAGAGTCCGTTTGGTATATAAGACCTTGTACATGCTTAAATATCTTCACAATATAGCCACTTATAACATCCAGGTCATATCCTGTTATAAACAGTGACAAATTATTCTCACCAGAAATATATGTGTACAGCAGCTGTGTAGATTTTTGCATGCACTAAATGGAAAAAAAATTATTGGGATACACGTCATGTCTTATTCATTGAATTCAGTTTTTTATTAAGCCAAAGTGCCACGTGTGTAAATCATGCCTCCTGCCAAGTAGGCTGCCCGTAGAAACATTAGTGAAAGAATGGGTTGTTCTAAGAAGATCACTGAATTCAAGCATGGTACTGTAAATGAGACCTATAGATGGACCCAATAATATATGGCTCTCCCAAAGCTTCTATTAATCCTACATATAAAAAAGGAGTGTTATAGCCACACCGAACAAAAATAATAGCTTAATTACACAAAACATAATATAAATAAAATGAGATGTAAAAACAGAGAATGACTCCCCGCAACAGACCCCTTCATAGTATATGTGTCACCCACAGTGCTTGTAATGTAGAACACAGCATTCTGGATGCAGGGAAAATACCCTCCATCCAAAACGCTACTAATCCTGTGATCGTGTGTTTCGAAGGCCCACTGTGGACGCCTTTAAACAAGGATGTAAAAGAAAAAATTTGGAAGGATGAGTACATGGAGATATTTTCCCTGTTGCCATTAGAGAAGTTTAATTTTGATAAGGTATAAAAAGGACGATAGCAAAAAGGAGGAGGAAGAAAAACGAAGATGGCAGTTCATAACAAACTTTTATAAACTGACTTCAAGTGTTTGTGATTTTAGCAAGCGTGATCGGTAAGAAGGCTCCAGAGAACTGTTCCCCCCTTTTTTGCTATATGGATACTATAGGGGAGGAATATAGGACATATGGTGGACAAGCCTAGTTTCATTGCAAAGAACAATTTCAGCAAAGGAATGCGGTACGCCCTACTAGGTGGGACCAAAAGGTTATTGGACTATGGTTAAAGGTTATGGCGCCTTATGGATATGGTTATTCCTTTCTTGGGGGCACAAGCGGTAGGAACCAACATGAATCGGTGGGAGGAAGAGGTCAGGGTTTGCAGGGAGAGAAAGAGAAAACAGGAGAATGTTGACAATTTAATGAGGGGCCATGTACATATAGGTCCAGTTGTTAATTTAGCCATGTCTGCTCACATTGCAAATGGTCATCCCATGGGGCAGCCAGATGTATAAAAAAAGGGAAGGGAAAAGGTAGTACCATTAATTAAAAAAGGGGAGACGTCAGTGAGTCTTCCCACAATTGTCCCCTTACTAAATAGATTTCCAAACAGAGTAAGGGTTGATTGCATTATCAAGGTTTTAAGGAATGTTTTAAAATCCCCCCTCCAAACCATCAAGTTCCGTTTTCGTAAAAAAAAATTAAAGTTGCTGCTTTTGCATCCATGGGTTGTTTTGGAAAAAATAGGAAAAGAGGCACAGCTCGGGTGAATGGTGGGCCCTTTTCAAAACACCCCAATTGAAGATTTGATCGTATGACCGATGGGAGTGGTACTAAAAAGGAGCCAAATAAATTTTCTCCTAATCCATAACCTTTCATAGCCAAATGGATTGTTGGTTAACAATGGAATTGACCCCGATTTGTGTTCAGTGGCTTACACATCATTTGATGAGGCTGTTAGATGGGTGCGACGTTACGGGAATGGTACATTATTAGCTAAAATGGACAGTGAATCGACATTTAGATTGCTTCCAGTTCATCCAGAGAGCATACATTTATTGGGTTGTTATTGGGAAGGGTGTTTTACTGCGAAAGGGGTTTGCCGATGGGCTGCGCAATTTCATGTTCACTGTTTGAAGTGTTTAATTCTTTTCTGGAATGGGTGGTGAGAAATGTTTCCAACATTCAGTCCGTCATTCATTATTTGGACACCTTTTTGTTTATAGGTCCGCCTGAGTTATTAGTTTATAAGAATTTATTGGGAACCATGTGTTGGATGGTGAAGTGTTTTGGGGTACCTTTAGCTAGGGAAAAAACTGAGGGACCTACTACACAGTTGAGCGTTTTGGCCAGTTTGATAGACTCAGTGGCTATGAAGTGTAGGCTAACTGAAGACAAGTTGGTGTCGTCGATGCAGGAAGCGGACAGGGCGCAGCGTTTGCATAAACTTACATTGAGAAAGTTGCAGTCATTATTGGGAAAATTGAATGTTGCCAGTAGAATTCTGCCCATGGGCGAAATTTTTTGTAGAAGGCTAGCTGCAGCAACAGCGAGGGTATGAGCTCCGCATCATTATGTGCATTTAAGGAAGGAGCACAGAGATGACTTGGTGGTCTGGGGTATTTTTTGTAAATTTACAATGGCCAATCCATGATTCAGGATGAGGTTCAGGATAATGTGGATTGCGAGATTTATACAGATGCTGCTGGTGGTGCAGATTTTGGGGCCTATTGTAGGAGTCAGTGGTGCGCAGGTGAATGGCCCAATGAGTGGAAAGAGCAAGGACTTGTGAAGAATTTGGTGTTGTTGGAGCTATTCCAATTGTGGTAGCTGTATCTATTATTTGGGGAGAAGAATTTAAGAACCAAAAAATCAGGTTTTATTGTGATAACATGGAGGTGGTAGCTCTTATTTACAGTTTAACGGCTTCATCCCCTTTTGTGATAAAATTGCTCAGGAAATTTGTCTTGTGTTGCCTACAGTTGAATGCTTGGGTGGTTTCGCTGGAACGATTTGGGCCATACACTGTCATGTGACCAACCCTGTTAACTCTTTTTGCAGCCAGCAATAGACAGTGTAATACAGCAGCTATAAAAGGTAAACAGTTAAATATTTTTAATGAAACCCAATTGAAAAAATGATTTTTCTCCTCAATTGCATATATTTAAGAAAAAAAAAGTCCACAAAGGGTGGACGACCCCTTTAAGGTAATTTGGAAATAGTAGTTGGGAAACAACTTCCTAAATTTATATGGTATGAACTAATAGAGAATATTAGAGTAGCAATGGTAATTATAGAGCCATATGATTACCTAAAATTGCCATATTGTAATAAATCAATTTAAATTAAACAGATACTCAGCTTCATGCAGGTAGAAAATGAATAAGGTATGCTTATTATAATGATATTCCAGCAGTAATATACTGGAATGATGCCCCATTGTTTGTAATAACTTTAGAAAGATGGAATAGTAATTGGCAGAATCCTATTGTTGATAATCACATTAGATTGAAAGATAAAGTATTGTGACTGACACATCACCGCTGTGAACAAGCTGAGGCATTCTGCTACCCCGCTAACACCATCAGCTGTTGTTTGTGCATATGTAAGGTTTGATGTTGGGATCCAACAGAAAAAGCTAGCTGGAATTTGCTGCAAATACTGAGGAGGGAATATCCTGAATTACAAATTAACATATGTAACTCCGGTGTGACCCGAGATGCCTCTGATGCTTTATTTATGTTCAAGCTTGAAAGCGAGAGAGAATTAGATGCTGGGAAAGCTCACAGAAGGAATAAAATATGTGCAGTTTGATAAAGATCATGCTGCTCGGAACAATAAACCACTGATATTAGATCACAGACAGATTGGCTTTATTGTCAGTTAAAATTTAGAAGTACCTGGAGGCTTGGGATAAAAGGTTTCTCTCATTGTGAGAAGAATTATCATTCCATCCAGTATAAACAGCATTGGCATTAAGCAACTAACAACTACTGACTTCAAAATTGATATTTGCCAAAATCATATTAATTTCTAAACATATTGGCCCTGATTCATCAAGACCGGCATTGTTCACGCCAGAAGGTACATATCCGCTTTTTATGTGGAGAGGAACATGTGACTTCGGCAGCCAATGGCACAAGCCTTGTGTCTGGAAATTGTGGTTGTTTTCTGCTCCCTGATTGGCTGCTGGAATCTCCACACATTAAGTTAATTAAAAAAGAAAATGAGTCCGCCGCTCCTCTGACCTCTCCCCACCTCATCAAACACGTCCACCCGCTCATCATACAGCACCACTATCCTAGCCAAAGTCCTAACAAAAGCATTAGGGAAAACGCAATCATTTACAGAACTTTGGCTGAATTTTGTTGATTTTGAGGAAAATGCTTGGGAATCCGAAAATGAATCCGAATGTGCAAGGTTCATGCCAACTTTGAGATTGGCAAACCTTTTCCGAACAAGTTCACTCATCTCTACTGGTTAGCACTGCAGCCTTGCAACACTGGGGTCCCGGGTTCAAATCCCCACCAAGGACAATATCTGCAAGGAGTTTGTATGTTCTCCCCGTATTTGCGTGGGTTTCCTCCAGGTTCTTCAGTTTCCTCCCAAACTCCAAAGACATATTGATAGGGAATTTAGATTGTGAGCCCCATCGGGGACAGCGATGATAATGTATGTAAAGTGCTGCGGAATAAGATAGCACTATATATGAAAAGCATAATAAATAAATACATGCTTCAGACATATTTTGGGTAGGTCACTGATTATCTCTTTTTTCACTCCCGTTCATCCTTGATTTCAGTTTCAAATTTTTTAATGGAGGCCTTCATGGAATGCACGCCGGCTGCAGGACAAAACTGAAGTGAAGATAGCCTTAGATTCACACGAACATGATTCCAAGTCCATATGGACCCCTATGCCCAGTCTAGAGGCGGCAATGCCGACCTGAACTTAAAGCCTTATATGTGTCTATGAGGTTGTAAGTTCAGGTCAAGAGACCTGCAGCAAATTCAGGTATTGTGGTCTGTGTACAGACCGTGAAGTAAGCTCATCTGAACCTGGTCTTACTCTTACTTAAAAAAATAAGCATAGGTTAATTGGGTTTCCAAAAATGCTGTACCAGCTTGTGGATGTGATACATTCATGTTGATACAAACATGCTGTTGCCACATAAAATAATATATAGTTATAAATAAATAAATAAAAACACTTTATATGACATGAATACGTACCATAACACACAATGTTGAGTGTATCTTCCACGGATAAAAAATAGAGTCTTGGAAAAAGCTGTCGCTTCTGTTCTAAGTGAAGGCGGACAGCTCTTTGACAACGTTCAAGTTTATAGTTCAGCATCTCTAGAAGAGACTGCAAGCCTAGTAAAACAAAATAAAAATATTACATTATCTAAAAGTAACACTAATCATCTCAAAAAGAATTTACAGTTCTTGTGAATTTTATGTTATACAACATCTTCAGTATTAGTACACTGAAAGCTTCTTTTCTGCAGACAGATACTGAAAAATATGTAAATACCTCATACTTCTCACTTGTGATGGTTTGTGTCAATGTGTAAAAAAAAAAGAGGATGGTATATGAGAGGCACATGTAACCCAAAATAAATGAGTGTCAGAGGCCACATGCAGGCAAAAATTTGTAAGAAATTTTACTAAATAATCAAAGTAAATAAAGGATCATTAAAAATATTTAAAAAGAAAAAAATGGGGTTGGAGTTATTTTTGCTAAAAATCAGATATGACAGAAGAATATGTATGGGGATCAATACAAACTCTCTGTCAGCTGTGAGGCAGTGACCGGTGTTATATGTGAGGGTCGTTATGTGTCCCCCAGGATGCGCACAGAAGTTTATTGATGCCACGGGAGTGCATTGCAGTCACAGGCATAGCTGTGATTGCAGTGCAAAATAAATGTAAAACAAGAGGGGATTATAGGGAGAAAAATGGGAAGCGCAGACTTCTGAGTGTAGTAGTTAGTTTCCAAAGGTGTGTACTCAGTGTGAATCCACTCACCTTTTTAGTGTCTTGATATACTGTGTATAGATCCAATCCATGGATCACTCCATTCCTCTTTCCACTCAGTTTGCTGCAAAGATCTGGGAACTGATGAGCGCACTGAACAGTGCTTTCATAGGCGATAACTCTTTGTGAATGTTTTTCCCAGCAATATGCGCTCCTGAAGGATGATGATGGAACTCGATATTCTGATTCAAAGATGATTTTTATTTCAAACTAAAATACAACCGGTTTCGACTTCTTAGAGTCTTCCTCAGGTATAATGTCATGCATATAAACAGGTCTATCTGAACACATTTTATAGCAGATATCCCTGCATGTCAATTTTGGGTGGGGGCTGACAGATTTTTCTTTTTTTTTTTTTTTTTTTCTCTTCCCACACAAGGAAGAAAAAAAAGTGTTAAAAAATTCCACACTGAAAAAAAAAAAAATGTACCCACAAATTCTTCACTAAAATGATTTTTTCTTTTCTAAAAACACTATAAATATAATTATGCTATATATAAAATTTCTTTTAAAATGTTATTAAACATACTAAAATGTGATTTCATACTAAAATGTAAAATCCTACAAACATATACATAATAACAAAAAAAACAAAACAAAAAAAAAAAAAACAACTCCCTTTTTTCATATTGGGACTATTTCCAAATGCCAAATACAAATTTTCGAAATTTCATTCATATCAAAACTGAAAAAACTAATATGCAATTTTGTACCTGTCAATGTATTTGCTTTGTACATCATATACCTTCTATAACATCATTTAATCCATCTGGGTATAATGTACCCAGACGGAAGATCCAATATGATTCTTTCCAGTTTAACTTTTGTACTCTATTAGTACAATTCACAGGTATTTGCTCCAACGGGGTTACAGAAATATTGAATGTTTTGTTATGCTTCAAACATAAATGCCGGGATAAGCTCTGTTTTAAAAAGCCATTTTTAGTATTGTGTCTGTGGCCATTCATACGTGATCGTAAGGACTGAATAGTCCGACCCACGTATTGCAGGCCACAAGCACAGGTAATAACATATATCACAAAATCACTGTCACATGTTAGTTTTTGTGTGATTGCTATGGTTTCACCCGTACTATACGACGTGATGTGATGAGTCATATGGGTGATAATTTTACAGGTACAACATTTTCGGGAACCACATCGATAAATACCCGGTTTGGAAGCATCCGTTTTGTTAAAATAGAGCTTATCCCGGCATTTATGTTTGAAGCATAACAAAACATTCAATATTTCTGTAACCCCGTTGGAGCAAATACCTGTGAATTGTACTAATAGAGTACAAAAGTTAAACTGGAAAGAATCATATTGGATCTTCCGTCTGGGTACATTATACCCAGATGGATTAAATGATGTTATAGAAGGTATATGATGTACAAAGCAAATAAATTGACAGGTACAAAATTGCATATTAGTTTTTTCAGTTTTGATATGAATGAAATTTCGAAAATTTGTATTTGGCATTTGGAAATAGTCCCAATATGAAAAAAGGGAGTTGTTTTTTTTTGTTGTTTTTTTTTGTTTTTTGTTTTTTTTTTGTTATTATGTATATGTTTGTAGGATTTTACATTTTAGTAAGAAATCACATTTTAGTATGTTTAATAACATTTTCAAATAAATTTTATATATAGCATAATTATATTTATAGTGTTTTTAAAAAAGAAAAAATCATTTTAGTGAAGAATTTGTGGGTACATTTTTTTTTTTTTTTTTTTTTCAGTGTGGAATTTTTTAACACTTTTTTTTCTTCCTTGTGTGGGAAGAGAAAAAAAAAAAAAAAAAAAAAAGAAAAATCTGTCAGCCCCCACCCAAATTGACATGCAGGGATATCTGCTATAAAATGTGTTCAGATAGATCTGTTTATATGCATGACATTATACCTGAGGAAGACTCTAAGAAGTCGAAACCGGTTGTATTTTAGTTTGAAATAAAAATCATCTTTGAATCAGAATATCGAGTTCCATCATCATCCTTCAGGAGCGCATATTGCTGGGAAAAACATTCACAAAGAGTGCAAAATAAAAGTAAGAGTTGGTCTTGGACAAGTTATTTGCCCAAGGCAGATTTAAGAAAACCCGCCATGGGCTTTTATTTTTGAAGCGGACTACAGGATGGTAGTGGGGCAGTCTGCTTCCTCCAAGCCAGGTCTTACAAGTGACCTATGGCAACAGGTTCCTTGTAAAAACCCTGAAGCAGAAGGTTGGGTGTGTAAGTCTTGGCTTGCAAACTGCAGAGCTGGAGGCTCTGCAAAGCTTCAGCCTGTGTGAAGTTACATGGAGCCAAGCAGAGCCAAAACGTCTGGCACCCCTTAGCGTACACGGTGGTGCAGTCGCCCACAGCCACCGGTCTCAGATTCGGACTGTCTTGTTTCCCGGCTGCTATACAGAGGATACCATTTGTTTTCCGTTTTGTGAGTATGCTGAACATTAAAGAGACTTTGTTTTTGAACAATAAATAATGGCTATATTATACCAATAGATTACAAGAAATATAATATATGGAAGGTAAACATAAATATGAGTATACATATATACAATACAACAATACACAAATGCAAAATATACAGTATTATCTATAAGTGACATTGATTTTTCAGTTCTTGTGAATTTTGTACCATATATAAGATCTTTAGTATTAGTACACCAAAAGATTCTTGCCTACAAACAGATGCAGAAAAAAATGTTAAGACCTCATACTTGTCACCTGTGATTGCTTGTGACAATGTAATATTAATATGCTCATGAAGTGCTTTCTCTCTCTATTTTTTTTTTCTTTTTTTCTCCTTTCATAGATATCTGCATTAATGAGCTTGGTAGCCTGACCTCCAAACTGACAGCTCTTCTGTAACCAGATACGTCTAAGGCTACTTTCACACATTAGGTTTTTTGTTTCAGGCACAATCCGGCAAGTTTTGAAAAAAACTGATCCGGGTTTTTTTTTGCGCTAGATCCGTTTTTTTCTCATAGAGTTGTATTAGTGCCGGATTGTGCCTGATGGCCAGACGTTTCATCCGCTTTTTTCCGGATCCGTCCAAATAGTCGTTTCCAGCGGACGGAGAAAATGTCCAGATGAACGTTTTTTCGTCCGGCGAAAAAAGCGCACAGCGACGGAACCGGCCAAAAACGTGTGAAACGGGCATGTGAAAAGATGAATCCGGCCTCCGATTCCGGGTTTCTCTCTCTCTCCTTTTCCAGGAAGTCAATGTAAACCACATACTAACAATAAAAACCAGATCCGGCAGAAAAACGTATCCGTTGCATCAGTTTTTACACTATTTCCAACGGATCCGTTTTTTGAAACATCACATTTGCGTTTAAAAACGCAGCGTTTTTAACGCAAACGCATTTGGTGCAAAAACGCATGTAAACATGTTTAAACGCTGGGTTTTTTAGACGCATGCGTTTTTGCATGTGGTAAAAAAACGTGGCGTTTTGACGCGTTTACAAGCGTTTTTTCCTGCCTTTGCGTTTTTGAAACGCATGATGAGAAGTGTGTGACAGCTGCCAATCATCAAAATCAACTAGAAAACCCCCTATAAACAGAAATAGCTAGGGTTAGGGTTAGGGTTAGGATCCCTAGTAACTCTAGGGATCCTAACCCTAACCCTAACCTTAGGGATCCTAACCCTAACCCTAACCCTAGGGATCCTAACCCTAACCCTAAGGGTTAGGATCCTAACCCTAAGAGTTAGCCTAGGGATCCTAACCCTAACCCTAACACTAGGGATCCTAACCCTAACCCTAGGGATCCTAACCCTAACCCTAACCCTAGGGATCCTAACCCTAACCCTAGGGATCCTAACCCTAACCCTAAGTGTTAGGATCCTAACCCTAACCCTAAGGGTTAGGGTTAGGATCCCTAGGGTTACTAGGGATCCTAACCGTAACCCTAACCGTAACCCTAGGGATCCTAACCCTAACCCTAACCTTGTTTTTTCTTGTGTTTTCTTGTGTTTTTCTATAGAAACGCATGTGTTTAAAAACGCATGCAAACGCATGTGCTTAAAAACGCATGCGTTTACATAGACAGCAATACAATTTTTTGCCGCAAAAAAACGCATGCGGTTTTTTGCGGCAAAAAAACGCCGCTAGAAATTACTACAAGTTGCATTTCTGCAACAAAGCGCAAGCATAAAAAAACGCATGCGTTGCCAAAAACGCATCAAAACGCATGCAAAAAAATGCATGCGTTTTTAATGTTAAGTATAGAAAAAAAACGCATGCGTTTTTTAGCGCTAAAACGCAGCGGCAAAAAACGCAAGTGTGAAACCAGCCGGATTCTGCCTGAAACAAAAAACCTGATGTGTGAAAGTAAGACTCTCAGAATGCAAGAGATCTGTGCTGCTGATGCGTTAGACTACAAAACCAGCCGGATTCTGCCTGAAACAAAAAACCTGATGTGTGAAAGTAAGACTCTCAGAATGCAAGAGATCTGTGCTGCTGATGCGTTAGACTACAAGAATATTGTCTATACTTTTTATAATTTATAGATTATAGATATTTGAAGTCATTAGTAAATTAATAAACTGATGTTGTTCAACTTTACATGTAGAATATTTTTCATGTAAACTATACAATGGTGTTCAGAGTAGAAGATCCTTATCACATATTTCCCTTTAAAGGGGTTTTACACTTTTAAAATAGGTGGCTATCAAAACTTTTCCTGTAATGTAAAATAACAAAGACAGAAAGTACTTGTTAGGCCCCTTTCACACATCAGTTTTTTGCCATCAGTCGCAATCTGTCGAATTTGGAAAAAAACAGATCCGGCGACTGATGCCGCCGGATCCGTTTTTTTCTCATAGACTTGTATTAGCGACGGATTCAGCCGTCGTTCGCCAAATCTGTCGAAAATTGTTTGTCCGGTGGCCGGAGACGACGGACATAGTAATTTTTTTGGCTACGTCGTTTGCTAGAATGGAAGCCTATGGCGCCAGATCCGTCAAATGGCGGAATCTGGCGACGGATTACATTTTTTTTAACTGAGCATGCTCCAATCCAATTAGCCAGATACGCTAGTTGGATCCGTAGAAAAAACGAATCCGTCGCATCAGTTTTTCACAATCTGCGACGGATCCCTCAATCCTTTGAACCAACGGATTGTGACTGACAGCAACAAAAATGATGTGTGAAAGGGGCCTTAGGCGCCTGGATTCTCCCATTGCACAGGGTAGATCCCAAGCCATGTCTGCCTCTGCGGTCTCCCATTCTGCTTCAGCCGCAGTGGGAGCTGCTCAGCAAAGACGTCGGTCTCAACATCTTGCCAAGACTTGTGCTGTTCGCTTGGTTACTGCTGGCTCTCCAGCCAAAGCTATAGTAACTAGCAATAGGCAGCAGCGAACAGGCGTTTTAGAGGCTAAAGGTACCTTCACACTAAGCGACTTTGCAACGATAACGATAGCGATCCGTGACGTTGCAGCGTCCTGGATAGCGATATCGTTGTGTTTGACACGCCGCAGCGATCTGGATCCTGCTGTGATATCGCTGGTCGTTGCTGAAAGTCCAGAACTTTATTTGGTCGTCAGATCGGCGTGTATCGTCGTGTTTGACAGCAAAAGCAACGATGCCAGCAATGTTTTACAATGGTAACCAGGGTAAATATCGGGTTACTAAGCGCAGGGCCGCGCTTAGTAACCCGATATTTACCCTGATTACCATTGTAAAAGTAAAAAAAAAAACACTACATACTCACCTTCTGATGTCTGTCACGTCCCCCGGCGTCCGCACTGCTGCTCAGAGCTTCCTGCACTGACTGTGTCAGTGCCGGCCGTAAGGCAAAGCACAGCGGTGACGTCACCGCTGTGCTTTAGGGCCGGCGCTCACACAGTGCAGGGAAGCGGACGCGACAGGCACCGGAATGTAAGTATGAAGTGTTTGGGTTTTTTTACATTTACACTGGTAACCAGGGTAAACATCGGGTTACTAAGCGCGGCCCTGCGCTTAGTAACCCGATGTTTACCCTGGTTACCAGGGGACTTCGGCATCGTTGGTCGCTGGAGAGCTGTCTGTGTGACAGCTCTCCAGCAACCACACAGCGACGCTGCAGCGATCGGCATCGTTGTCGATATCGCTGCAGCGTCACTTAGTGTGAAGGTACCTTTAGTGTTATGATCTGGTGGCCTAGGAACAGCATGAGACGTACCCTGGAGAAGGTGGTACCTGTACTGACCGCAGACCCTGAACTTAACACCGCAACTAGAAGTAGCCGTGGAATGTACCTAGCGCTCCCTAGACATCTCGACACAGCCGGAGGACTAATTACCCCTAGAGATAGAAAAGGGAAAACTATCTTGCCTCAGAGAAAATCCCCAAAGGATAGACAGCCCCCCACAAATATTGACTGTGAGAGGAGAGGGAAAAAACATACACAGACTGAAATCAGAATTTAGCAAAGGAGGCCACTTCTAGCTAAATAGAAAGGATAGGACAGAGTACTATGCGGTCAGTATTAAAACACTAGAAAATATCCACCACAGAAAATACAAAATCTCCACATCTAACTAAAGATATGGAGGGTATATCTGCATCTCCAGAGATACCAGCTTGGCTAAACAAATCCTTATACAGACCAAGCTGGACAAGACAAAAACATGAAAAAGAACTGAACAATAAGCCCACAGCATGTGGACAGCAAAAATCAAGGCCAGAACTTATCTTTGTTGAAATGAACAGCAAAGCAGGAGAGACCAGGCAGGGATGTGAATCCTCCAGGAACAATGGACAACTGGCACTGACTAAAGGGTCAAGCAAGACTAAATAGCCCAGTCAGATTTGCAAAAAGTGGACACACCTGATGAATGCTGCGATCCAGAGACAGCAGCGCTACCACTTATAACCACCGGCGGGAGCCCAAGAGCAGAATTCACAACACTTTAGTCCAGAAATCACCCTACTAAACATGCTCGTGAGGTGGCGACCTCTCATTGGTGGTCGATCTTCAGCTGCTCGGGTGATGTGGCAGTTCCAGATTGATCCTCAATCAAGGTCCTGTCTGACTGGACTTAAGCAGAACATATAAAAGGTCCTCTGGAGCACACGCCGATGTGCTAAGATCATTTATACAAACATAAGGGTAGTGTGGACTTGTCTGCATGTGCTCAGGGCAGGCATATAGCCTTTAGAATTCTGGCACCTCCGGAGAGGAGTTTGAGTGAATTCAGGGCAGGCGTATAGCCTTTAGAATTTTGGCACCTCCGGAGAGGAGTTCATGTGCCCCTGTGAGGGTTGTGTTCTCCTGTGAGGTTAACAGGGATCATGTTTAGCGCCATACTTGCTCTGTTACTGTGTGCAAGTGACACAGCCTTACTCCAGAGCATCCTTTCCATTACTGTGTGCGAGTGACACAGCTCTATTGTAGAGCATCTATTCTGTTGCTGTGTGCGAGTGACATATGCTTGTGTGTTATACACTGAGTGACGTGCAACTCAGTGCGAGCTAGCTATCGCTGTGTGTTCCGCCATTGCTCACTAGCTGCGGTTTTCCATCACTGCAAGGTGGACCCTGGGTGGCAATCGCACTTTATCATAATTTATATTTAGTGCGATCCGCAACCCCTAAGAGTACTCACCTCTCCCCCACTTTAGCCCTGGCTTGCCACTGTTTCTCTGGACTCTGAGTTTCGGCTGCAGCGGTAACGGCACGTTGACAATACGCATCACCTCTGCAGACAATCAGTGGGCTCAACGGTTTGTGTCATCACTGTGATTGACTGCAGCAGTGATGTGGGCTGTTGACGAAATGTCACCGCTGCAGCTAAAACACAGAAAGGAGCTGGTGCTGGAGCAGAAGAGAATGAGTTTTATCTGTCTTTGCTTTTTACCATTACAGGGATCTTTTGGGTCCAATTTTCTAAAAAAAGGATTAACAGACAAGATGGGTTAACCCACTCACCTCTACGTGTGCAGTTCTGCAATATGTTTGGATTCTCCTCAACTGACTTCATTAACCGGCAAAAATGGTGATGTACATCAGCAAACAAATTGGCTTCTCTGGGCATGGCTATGCGGAATGCTAATGTAGAGAAAGCCTGTGGAAAGTAAAGTAACAGAATAAAAAAATACTAATTTTATATAGTTCCATAGTGCTTGGAGCGCATCAGGTTATAGACCACATGTACGACATATTTTGGGACGAGGACAGACAGACAGATAGATAGATAGATAGATAGATAGATATGGGATAAATAGATAGATAGATAGATAGATAGATAGATAGATAGATAGATAGATAGACAGATAGATAGATATGTGATAAATAGACAGATATGGGATAGATAGATAGATAGATAGATAGATAGATAGATAGATAGATAGATAGATACATAGATAGATAGATAGATAGATAGATAGATAGATAGATAGATAGATAGATAGATAGATAGATAGATAGATAGATAGATAGATAGATAGATAGTAAATACAGCTCTGGCAAAAATTAAGAGACCACTGCAAAATGTTCAGTTTGTCTGTTTTTTCTCTTTATAGGTATATTTTGAGTAAAATGTAAATTGTTCTTTTATTCTATAAACTTCTGACAACATGTCTCCAAATTTCCAAGCAATTCATTTTGTATTTTTTTTTCTGAAAAGGAGAAATGGTCAAAATTACAAAAAAAACAGTGCTTTCAGACCTCAAATAACGCGAAGAAAACAAGTTCATAATCATTTAGAAACAACAATACTAATGATTTAACTCAGGAAGAGATCAGAAATCAATACTTTGTGGAATAACCATGATTTTTAAAAACAGCTTTCATGCGTCTTGGCATGCTTTCCACCAGTCTTTCACACTGCTTCTGGCGCAAAAATGTAAGCAGTTCTTCTTTGTTTGATGGCTTGTGACTATCCATGATCCTCTTGAATACATTCCAGAGGTTCTCAATGGGGTTCAGATCTGGAGATTGGGCTGCCCATGACAGGGTTTTGATGTGGTGGTCTCTTAATTTTTGCCAGAGCTGTATATACCATAAAAGAAAAATATACCATACATGTATTTACCAAGCTGTTTCTCTTCTGCTTGCTGAGAGTTGTAGTGTTGCAATAGTTACTACCTCACATAGTGGAGAACAGTGTATATTTTGTTTTACACTTTAATAACATGCTTTATATTAAGTTACAGATATAACACAGACTACGTTAAAGTAGTCTCCTAAAACATATCTAGGAGGCAAAATTCAGATGACTGATAACTTTCAGCTCAGGCACGTGCTTATGGCAGGGCCTAACAGGCCACTAAACATGGCATATTCTGAAGGCATTATGGTTACCCTGACAACCAGCAACTCCTTGTGATTGAGTCATGGTCGTGCCAATGATTTTAGGGATAGGAAGCCCCCATTCTCTCACCACTTTAAATGTTATGATTATTATAAGCAATTGTGGCATTTATAGAGGGTTAAATTGGCTGTTACAGCAGGAGCTTGGCTATCAGTTAAGCAGGGCTCCCAGCAGTGATTGTGAGGGTAGAACACATGTGCCTTCACAATCACCTAAACATACCGATCCATTTTCAGGAACTCACAGCAAAATGGCACATACTGGTACATACTGCCCAATGTTGGGAATGGGTTTTCAATTCAATTAACCTTAATAAATAATAAGACAAAGGATGAAAATTAAAAACCTCTTCCATCTGAGTCCATTTCTCCTGAACAGACAGCCATAGGTGGACAGCAGTCTCAATGACTTGCAACTTCTTTTGCCATTTTGTCACATCATCAAGGAAGGATCCAGCTTCTGCATAGGGTTGTATACTTATCAACACCAACTGATGATGTTCCAGTTCCTCAAATATAGCTTCTGTATTTCTGATGAGCAGAACTTTACCAAACTCCTAGTGGTATATTCACATAGTTATCGATCAACGAGGAATATCAGTATACTGTAACAAGTTGCAGTAAATTATTATTCAACAGACAGCATATGCTTGTATGTTGTTAAGCCAGTATGGTAACAATACTCCACAGTAACAGGTCATATATTTACCTATCAAGCATTTCATTGCAAAGTAAAACTTAATATGGAATAAATGCATTTTAAATTATTTTTTTAATATAAGCAGGGCACAATAAAAGAATAAATCATTTATTATGTTTTGCCAAAATATATTCAGTAGGTCCTAAAACACAAATGCATTTATTTGGCAGAAATTGAGAACAACAGAAAGGCATAAAGCAATGAGAAAATGAAGGACATGAACAAGTGGGGAGGCGAAGGAATTTGGCAGTTAGACCCACTCTAATTTAATTTATGTCTTAAAAGAATATGCTTCTATCTTGTCAAAGAAGATCTATGTTGTAAGGTGACAGCCAATGAAAAAAAGAATACAACTCTTACATTCATCTACCTTACCTCTATATGTTTCAAAGACTCATATAAGGACACTGTGCTTCCTCTGCCTGCCTTTTTGGAAAGGAGAAAACCACGGTCTGATTGCCTGCTAAGCCTTCGGCTGCCTTTTCCAGTTGTTAAATTCCTGCTTACATCTCCTCTGGTGTAGTGACTGCCAGACACAGAACTGGCAAGTTCCTAAAATAGTTTATTTACAGACTTTAGATCAAGGGAACATGAGAGGTAAAAGATCTTGTAGCTATGCCCTTTCTAGAACCCTACAAAGAGGAGATCCTCATGGTCTTATGCCATAATTGGTTTGATTAATGTCCAAGGTTTCATTTGGAGAAATTTACATTTGGTAAATCCTTTTGAAAACATTTGTTCAAAAATGAAACAACAAGAAAGAAAATTTGATCTTGTATCTTACACAAAATAAATTGCCCATTATGGACACCTAGAAAAAGCGAGACAATTGCAAAATCGCTTATCGCCATACTAACTGAATCAATTTAATAACATGAGAATAGCCCTTTAAGTTGATATTAAATATGCTTTTCTCAGACAATACCTCATTTTCAGCTCTGGGTGAGATGACTCGGCTGTGAGGACCAAGGTCAAATATTCTACTAAGCCAAACTTCTTCACAGTTCTTCAAGGAGCTTTCAATTGTCACTTCTAGCATTGCTCTCTGTACAATTGTCCTTACATCTTCTGTGTGTTCTAATATACAATGGCAATGAAAATTATCTGTGTTATTACTAACATAATATGCATTACTAACTTTGCCACCACAAATAGGGTCCCTTTACCCAGACGGGCCGTTGCCACAATAAGGTCGGAGATTGGCAGATAAAGTAAATGATGTGCACTGAATGATCTATACTAGACCACTCAGTGCGCATAAGCTGTCATTGTTTACGATAGCACAAGTTTATTTACATAGGATGGTGCACCGCCAAGAGCGATGATCTTTCATGCCGCATAAAAGATCATTTCACCTGATGATTTTGCTCGTTCATAGGGTGATTGGCAACCTATTTAAACAGCAAGATAATCATGAAACAAGTGGTTTTAACTATGCTTTCTCATGATTATCTTGCAGTGCAAATTACAAATCCAGTAACACCAGAGTGATTTGTAATTTTCTTTACATTAAACACAAAATACGTATGTTTTTGGAAGAGATCCAACTATATTCAATTATACGTGCTGGATTTAAGAAAATAAAATGTTATGGGGAAACAGGCACCAAGAAAGTGCAACCCAATCTGCAGGCATGTTATAGAGCAGGGTGAGCTGATTCCAATTCAATATAACTTGCATTTTCTTTCTTTAATCCTCTGCTCTTTCTGGGATTTTTTGGACCAGTGGACCTATCAGTGTTTGAAAGCTATCTCAATATGCACACTTATACAAAGAAAGCTGTCAGCCACTGAATTGAAAATCACAGAAAGAACAGGTATAAATAATGAAAGATTGATTGCCCTCAGTAGGAGAAACAAAATAATAATCTTGTAGTTATACCATGTTACAAAACAAACTTTTGAGACTAATTAGGCATAGTATAACAGAAACACAAATATATACACAAAAAGAGGAGAGACATGACATAATAGATGAACATTTAAAAAAACAAACAAACTGAGCTTGGGGATTGACTCCTTTGTGTGTATCAGCTTAGATACAAGAAAGATATATATCTTGGTACCGTGTTAGCCAGTGGATAGAAAAATATTTAGAATTGAGAGTCCTCAGTGGTTGATACCTTTTAATGGCTAACTGAAAAGATGGTAACAAATTGCAAGTTTTCGAGACTACTCAGGTCTCTTCAACAGGCATAGACTAATAGAAATTCTGAAGAATCACATATTTATTCACAACACAGCACAGGAAAATGCCATAGACAGGTGACGTGAAGCAGAATTACCATTATGCGAGTGATAAACTCTTATGTCCATAAATATTGGTACAGTTCATAAATAAGGAGTGTGAACGTTTTATTGTCCTCTGGTCTGGGTCTGGTACTGTTTATGGTGACCCCACATGCTCTGAGGAGCAAATTCCTTAGTTGATGTAAAAAGACATAAATCCATGCGACACATTCATTCCTGCACTGAGAGTATCAAAGGTCATCATTAGCTTATATTCCCAGATTCCTCTGTCTGAGATTTGAAGTTACCTTTTAATACAAGTAATTTCATGTCCATAATGCTATGATCGGGAGACAAAAATGTATTGCCACAAGTAGATCCATTATTTTTTCTCTTATTGTGTGGCGGTGAGAATTCATCCTTGTTCTAAGCTTTTGCCCTGTCTCCCCTATAAACAGACCCCCAGTTGGACATTTAGTACAAATAATTAAGTACACCACATTAGATGTGATGCAGCTGAAAGTACCTGGTATCTTGTAGTCCTGATGTGAATTGGGGATCTTTACCTTGTCCATGGTCATTATAAACGGACATTTTTACTGGTTGCAAGGAAAGGTTCCTGCAGCTGTAAGATAAATTTATATTCCCAGACCCTTACGTTTTTTTGTGATTTGAAGTTCCCTTTTAATATGACAACTTTCATATTGGTTATTTTGTGTCTTTTTGACCCCTAAAACATTTAGCAACAGGTAGATGGGTTTTTGTCAATAATTGTGTGGTATGATACCTAATCCTTGCTTTCAGATTTTGTCCTGTGTCTCCAATAGAGAAAGCCCCAGTTGGACATATGGTGCACAGAATTAAGTATAGCACATTGGAAGAGCATGTGAATTTCCCAGGAATCTTAAAAGCTATTAAAACCATTAAAAGGCATCTTAAGTGCAAGATTATTATTTTGTTTCTCCTACTGAAATCAATCTTTTTTTCAACTGGTCAAAACAGTACAAAAACCCTGTTTCTTTTCTTTTGTATAAATGATGAAACCACAGGTTCTACTGAATCTTTTCTCACAAAACTATAAATCAATCTTAGCTCCCTTTGCTCTATAACATCGTGACTGCAGATTGGACAGCACATTCATGGTGACAGGTTCTCTTTAAGCCTCTAGAGAGTTTACAAAGTTTGTAGATATCGTCCAGATGCCCCTTACCTGGCACATACTGCTCGCTGCTAGTGTGTACAACTACCAGCAATGAAGTAGCAGTCATTATTATAGTTTGGCTGTGAATATAGCATTTACAATTATGAAATGGCCATCACCTGAAGCCCAACTAATCAAGAGGTTAGCAAAAACACTTTCACATAAAAATATCTTACTATTTGGTATTTTTGTAAATGAACTTAATGAAAATAGTTATTTGGATAACATACTCTGCAGGTCCATAGAAAGTAAATCACCCAGGGTCATCGCCTTTAAAGTATCTGCAGTAACGCGAAGCAATCCTCCTGTTTGGCGGACAAGTTGGTTCCAGTGTCTTGTCCTCATTGCAGGATTACTAAGGTCTTCTATTAATGGCAAGGTCATCTAGAATATTAAAGGAAAATGATTTTTGTACAGTATAGACTGAATAACATTCCTATAATAAAGAACACATTCAAATACCGTAAGTTTTTCTTAAAAAAAATAACCACTGAAAGCATTTTACCTTGGCGTTAACATAAAAGTACGGCTCATAAGAGTCTTACTCATACACTTTCTTATGAATATGAAAATCCGGAAAAAGGAGTCATAGAGTTGTCTTTAGAGGTACAAAATGACATGTTTATTTAACAACCATAAATATAAGGAATGCTAATATTTAAGTATACATACAGAATCATACAGAGTAATACTGTGAATAATGGAAAACGGGTAGACAAAATCCACAGGTCGTACCTACAGTGTACGCCTAGAGAGTCCGGGTAAACACAATGAGTAAGTGGCCATACCACTTGGTGGGAACCGCCAACCCCACAGGTTCATACCACGTCTAAGGGTACCGTCACACATTGAAATTTCCATCGCTACGACGTTACGATTCGTGACGTTCTAGCGATATCGTTACGATATCGCAGTGTCTGACACGCAGCAGCGATCAGGGATCCTGCTGAGAATCGTACGTCGTAGCAGATCGTATGGAACTTTCTTTCGTCGCTTGATCACCCGCTGACATCGCTGGATCGTTGTGTGTGACAGCGATCCAGCGATGTCTTCGCTTGTAACCAGGGTAAACATCGGGTAACTAAGCGCAGGGCCGCGCTTAGTAACCCGATGTTTACCCTGGTTACAAGCGTAAACGTAAAAAAACAAACCGTACATGCTCACCCGTCGGTGTCCTTCAGGTCCCTTGCCGTCTGCTTCCTGCTCTGAGTGCCGGCCGGAAAGTGAGAGCAGATCACAGCGGTGCTGCGCTCTGCTCTCACGGTACGGCTGCACTCAGAGCAGGAAGCAGACGGCAAGGGACCTGAAGGACACCGACGGGTGAGCATGTACGGTTTGTTTTTTTACGTTTACGCTGGTAACCAGGGTAAACATCGGGTTACTAAGCGCGGCCCTGCGCTTAGTTACCCGATGTTTACCCTGGTTACCCGGGGACTTCGGCATCGCTCCAGCGCCGTGATTGCAACGTGTGACCGCAGTCTACGACGCTGGAGCGATATTCATACGATCGCTGCGACGTCACGGATCGTGCCGTCGCAGCGATGAAAATTTCAATGTGTGACGGTACCCTAACATGGGTGAGGTCCGGTCTCTTATTAACTGATAGCCCTTTATTTTACACATATTGTGGGTGGGATCAGTAAGTTGGTATGGCCACTTACTCATTGTGTTTACCCGGACTCTCTAGGCGTACACTGTAGGTACGACCTGTGGATTTTGTCTACCCGTTTTCCATTATTCACAGTATTACTCTGTATGATTCTGTATGTATACTTAAATATTAGCATTCCTTATATTTATGGTTATTAAATAAACATGTCATTTTGTACCTCTAAAGACAACTCTATGACTCCTTTTTCCGGATTTTCATATATATTGTTGGGGAGTTTTTGTTTTATCCAGTTTTGGATTTATATGTGGCTGAGTTCTAATTCTGTATACTTTCTTATGAATGACATTTAGATATTATAGTTCTTGCCATTAAAAGCCTTTTATCTGTTCTGTGATGTATTAGAAATAGAAAAGAGACCAATAATACCAGGTATAATTCATACTTAAAAAAGGCATAAATAACATTTCCGGCTGCTCTAAGGTCATTGACTGCTGATAAATTCTGTGGGAGACTACACCCCTGCACGATTTTCAGATAACCACTAAAGCTACATCATGAAATATTAGGCAGACGTCCCCTGGAACATTTGCGAAAAGTGAAATAAGTATTGTTTATAGTACATAGAATTCACAAAGGAAAAAAACATTCCATTAACAAAATTTAAGAGAAAAAAACAACTTACATGCATGATATTGACAATTTCCAAGGCTTTCTTGTATACGTCCCATTCTTGGACCTCTCGGGGAAAAGACTGCAAAAGGATTAGATGTTTCGTTGTTTTTTTGTACAATTCATCTGTATTCATATTTTGCCACAACTCCTTCTTCCATATGTCCTGCTCTTGAAGGATTGAGTCGACATGTTGCCATACAAGACCAAGTTTCTGCAGCAGATCATCACAGCTGTGACAGATAGAGCAAATAGTAGCAGAAATACTCATGATAACTACTAAAAAACACTTCACCAACTGGACTTCAACATTAGACTATTTTCCCATCTTTAGTCTAGAACAACAGCAGTTCACAGCACCGCTGTGGTCAAACACTGGCCCCAGAAGTCTCATTCATATATGCCACCATCACTGTTGAGGCCAGCAATTGGCTGCGGAGGTAAAGTGAATGTATGCCATGTCATCGCATCAGAGAAGAAAACAAAGTTTGTCAGGGACCACCTGAGCATCGGCACTGGAGGTTTCAGTGATTAGATAGGTGAATATTATTATTTTTTTATTTTAGTAGAAGTGAGGGAACAATGTAATCTGGCACTCCAGAAGGCAACCACCATCATATAAAAACGTTTTTATTAAAAATGGAAAAAATGCTTTTTAGCCATGTTTAAACACTTTTTTTTATCTGATGGTGGTTGCCTTTCGGAGCAGTATGAATGAAAAAAAGGGGGAAGGGGAGAGATTATTCAGCTCACCGGGAGCAGCACAATTGAGGTCTCCATCTAAAGAATGCGGTGTGTGTACTCCAGACCGGCAGCTGGGCAACAAGCAGAGGAAAAACAAGGGAATTCCAGCATCCGCTTAATTATGCAGAGACAAAACATGACTTTTATTGAGAAAAAAAATTAAATTATAAGAACAAAAACATGGCAAGCAAAAATGGGGGAGAAGGGGAGGTAGACATGGGATAGGGGGTTGGAGATAAAAGGATATGGGTCTACACGTTTCAAGCTGTAAAGCTCTTAGTCCTGACAATGAGTGTGTCCGAATGATTTGTATATATATGTTTGCTATATATGCAAATCATTTGGACACACTCATTGTCAGGGCTACAGGACTAAGAGCTTTACAGCTTGAATCGAGTAGCCCGTGTCCTTTTATCTCCACCCCCCCTCTCGTGTCTACCTCCTCTTCTCCCCCATTTTTCTTTGGCATGTTTTTATTCTTATAATTTTTATTGATTCTCATTAAAAGTCATGTTTTATCTTTACATGATTACGCGGATGCTAATTGTTGGCCACTGAGCTCTGAACTGAAGGAGATGCCAGCGGTTCACTAGGAGGGATACACCTCATCGCAATACCTTACATTGGTGCCCTGTGTTATACAACCCCTAAAGGTGAGAGTCCATTCTTTTCACTTTATATCATCCATACCTCATTTCTCACTAATACTATGCTCTTTGCCTTAATTCATAGGACATTTTCCGTCTTTAAATGTATTTTATTACATTTTCACCTGCTACCAATTTTATTTTTAAAGGGAACCTGTTGTGAATTCTGCTCTTGGGCTCCCTCCGGTGGTTGTAAGTGGTAGCGCTGCTGTCTCTGAATCGCAGCATTTATCAGGTGTGTTCACTTTTTGCAATTTTGACTGGGCTATTTAGTCTTGCTTCACCCTTTAGTCAGTGCCAGTTGTCCATTGTTCCTGGAGGATTCACATCCCTGCCTGGTCTCTTCTGCTTTGCAGTTAATTTCAACAAAGATAAGTTCTGGCCTTGATTTTTGCTGTCCACATGCTGTGGCCTTATTGTTCAGTTCTTTTCCATGTTTTTGTCTTGTCCAGCTTGGTCTGTATAAGGATTTGTTTAGCCAAGCTGGTATCTCTGGAGATGCAGATATACCCTCCATATCTTTAGTTAGCTGTGGAGATTTTGTATTTTCTGTGGTGGATATTTTCTAATGTTTTAATACTGACCGCATAGTACTCTGTCCTATCCTTTCTATTTAGCTAGAAGTGGCCTCCTTTGATAAATTCTCATTTCAGTCTGTGTATGTTTTTTCCCTCTCCTCTCACAGTCAATATTTGTGGGGGGCTGTCTATCCTTTGGGGATTTTCTCTGAGGCAAGATAGGTTTCCCTTTTCTATCTCTAGGGGTAATTAGTCCTCCGGCTGTGTCGAGATGTCTAGGGAGCGCTAGGTACATTCCACGGCTACTTCTAGTTGCGGTGTTAAGTTCAGGGTCTGCGGTCAGTACAGGTACCACCTTCTCCAGAGTACGTCTCGTGCTGCTCTTAGGCCACCAGATCATAACAGGAACCTTCCACTAGTTTTGTCACTTACAAATTATGCTCATCACCTTTAAGATCATAAGAATGAGGATCCTGCGACCCCTTTATATCCTCACACGTTCCCGGCATAAGTCAGAAAAAGTGTTTTATATTTGTGCTGTGCTGTTTGTAAATTGTGCCGTACAGTGCCTTCAAACTTTGCTGCTGCGTGACTCTTGAAACGCTGCATCTTCTAACTGCATGTAAGTGGAAGACGTTTCCCCATCATCCACGTAGTGCCTGAAGTCTCCCACCTGTGCAGAGGAATCACTGACTTGTTTTATAGGGCACAGTGAGCTCTCTGATTTCACTGCACAGCTGTGAGACTTTGGGCACTATGTAGGTAACAGAGAGACGTCATCCACTCATATGCAGTTAGAAGAGTTGGCGTTGGAAGGGACAGAGGCGGCTTTGATCATAATTTGGAAACACCCAACGGACCGGACCGCACAATTTACATACAGTGCAGGACAAGTATAAAACACTTTTTCTGATGTGCACAGGGGCAGGTCTGAGGGGTTGCAGGATCCTCTTTCTTATGATGTTAAAGGTGATGGGCATAGTTTATAAGCCAAAAAACTGGTAACAGGTCTCTTTAACCTTGGAAAATCAACTGCAAAAAAATAGATAACACGTACTTGTTTAAAATTGAGAAGTCAACCACTGTAGTCTCCAAAAGTTCTTGTAGTTCTTTCAGGTCTTTTTCTTCAATTTGCAAAGTTTGCAGCAGAGCATTGAAGTTCTTAATGGTTTTAAAGGCTTCTTGTGATGCGTATTCATACTGGTACACCTCAGAAGTCTCAATGTCAGTACCCAGAACATCAAGCTTACGTTGAAAAAGTTCCAAATCCTATTAACAAAGTCATATGTCAAAATGCAAAACTTGCAGTAAAAGGACATTATAAATTTAAAATTAAAAAGTGGATCAACACATTTAAATACTAAGCTACAATACTAACCACTAGCTCTCATTTGTTCAATCTTAAATTTGAACAAAATATAAAATGCTAAAAGTTTTTCTTCCAGGAAAGATATATATCTTTGTACTGTGTTAGACAGTAGATAGAAAATTATTTAGATTTGAGGATCCTCAGTGGCTGATACCTTTTAATGGCTAACTGAAAAGATGGTAACAAATTGCAAGCTTTCGAGACTATTCAGGTCTCATCATCAGGCATAGACTAATGCAATATCTGAAGAAGGTTTTTTTAGGCATTTTCCATAATGGTCTAATCTAAGTATAGGGGACATTTACTGATCTTCAAATCTTGAAGGTCAGAAAAACAAAGGGACAGAACTGTGGTCCCTTCAAAGTAGCTAACACAAGAAAATCCAGATGCCAATACCCTAAAGATGCATCATCAATGAAAAACCCTTGAAACTCCTTGAAGCCCTACATGCTAGCAGTAATTGTCCACATGTAATGACAAAATATCATCATTACATTAGAATAAGCAACAGATATTCAAGATATTTCTAATCTGGTTAAAGTTGGAACTTTTCTTTAAACAATGTGTGCACTGTATACACAATTGATGCTGCCATAAGCATGATCACTTTTTATATAGAACCATGTAGATGCATTACAATAAATTGAGGCAAGTGAATTTCTTTAATACTGGTGATGTATAAGTACAACATGATGCGGAAATACTGCACTCCTAGACTGTTCAGATGCACAGAAAGGGCCCAATCCCATAAAATAAGTCATGTAAGAATCTGGCAGCCTACAGTGAATTGCAAAAATATTCACCCCCCCCCCCCGGCATCTTTCATGTTTTATTACTTCACATTGTGGAATTCTACTGTTTTATTTCAGGTTTGTATCATGGTGTTCATGTAAAGATCTTGTCTACAACTGTGAACATTTGGTTTTCTTTTTATTGTGAAGCAAACAACAAATAGGACAAAATAACTGGAAACTTCAGTGTGCATAACTATTCACCCCTCTAAAGTCAGTACATTGTAGAGCCTCCTTTTGCGGCAATTACAGCTGCAAGTCACTTTGGCTAAGTCTCTATGAGCTTTCTGCATCTTACCACTGGAATATTTGCACATTCCTCAAGGCAAAACTGCTCCAGCTCCTTCATTTAGATGGTTTCCTCTGGTTAATAGCAATCTTCAAGTCTGACCACAGATTCTCAATTGGAATAAGGTTTGAGCTTTGATTGGGCCACTCCAAAACATTTATACATTGCCCCTTAAACCACCTGAGTGTTACTTTAGCAGTAGTACTTGTGGCTTTGTCTTTTTGGAAAGTGAACCTCCGTACCAGTCTCAAATCACTGACAGACTGAAATAGGTTTTGCTCAAAAATATCCCTGTATTTCGAACCATTCATCTTTCCCTCAACTCAGACCATTTTCCCTTTCCCTGCTGCCGAAAAACATCCCAATTGCATGATGCTGCCACCACCATGTTTCACTGTGGGGATGGTGGTGGCAGTTCTTAGGGTGATAAGCCTTGTTGGTTTGTAGCCAGATATAGCATTTACCTTTGTGGACAAAAAGTTAAATTTTGGTCTCATCTGACCACAGCAACTCCTTTCATACATTTGGGGAGTCTCCAACATCTCTTGGCAAACTCAAAACGACCCATACAATTTTTGGAAGTAAAGGCTTTTTTCTGCCCACTGTTCCATAAAGGCCACCTCTGTGGAGAGTACGGCTTATTTTGGTTATATGGACAGATACTCCAGTCTCTTCTTGGAAACTCAGCAGCTCCTGATCTCTGTTCTGCCTCCTGATGAACACTCTCCTTGTCCCGTCTGAGAGTTTTGGCGGGCGGCCATGTCTTGGCAGGTTTGTTGTGGTACCATGTTCTTTCCATTTGATGATAATGGCCTCTTTGACCACTCAGAAAAGTTGTGTATGTACTAACAGACCATGTTACTAACAGACCATGTGACACTTAGATTGCACACAGGGGGACTTCCGTTCACATGTAACAAAAGCATGTGACTTTTGAAGGTACTGTAATTTCTTGCATCAGAAACTTCTAGAGGCTTCATAGCAAGAAACTTAATTTATGCCTACCTTTGTCTCACGTCAGCAACTCTCTTTACTATTTAGTGCTAATGCATCCCACACAAATCAGATTATAAAAATATTTAAACACAGGTTGTAATGTAGGAAAATAGATAAAAAGACAGGGGTGAATACTTCCGCAAGTCACCGTATGTGGATATTAACCCCTTAATCCCATATGATGTACTATCCCGTCAAGGTGACCTGGGACTTAATTCCCAGTGACGGGATAGTACGTCATAGCGATCGGCCGCGTTCACGGGGGGAGCGCGGCCGATCGCGGCCGGGTGTCAGCTGCCTATCGCAGCTGACATCCGGCACTATGTGCCAGGAGCGGTCACGGACCGCCCCCGGCACATTAACCCCCGGCACACCGCAATCAAACATGATCGCGGTGTACCGGCGGTACAGGGAAGCATCGCGCAGGAAGGGGGCTCCCTGCGGGCTTCCCTGAGACGATCGGTACAAGGGAATGTACTCACCTTGTACCGAGCGTCTCCTCCCTGCAGGCCCCGGATCCAAAATGGCCGCGGGGCTGCATCCGGGTCCTGCAGGGAGTACTTCCGGGTGCCGTGCAGGCGCTGGTAAGCCTGCAGTGCTGTGATTGAGATCGCCGATCTGACAGAGTGCTATGCAAACTATCAGATCGGCGATCTGTGATGTCCCTCCCTGGGACAAAGTAAAAAAGTTTAAAAAAAAAAATTTCCACGTGTGTAAAAAAAAAATAATAAAAAAAAATTCCTAAATAAAGAAAAAATATATATATTATTCCCATAAATACATTTCTTTATCTAAAAAAAACAATAAAAGTACACAAATGTAGTATCACCGCATCCGTAACGACCCAACCTATAAAACTGTCCCACTAGTTAACCCCTTCACTGAACACCGTAAGAAAAAAAAAAAACGAGCCAAAAAACAACGCTTTATTATCATACCGCCGAACAAAAAGTGAAATAAACGCGTGATCAAAAAGACAGATATAAATAACCATGGTACCGCTGAAAACGTCATCTTGTCCCGCAAAAAACGAGCCACCATATAGCATCATAACCAAAAAAATAAAAAAGTTATAGTCCTCAGAATAAAGCGATGCCAAAATAATTATTTTTTCTATAAAATAGCTTTTATCGTATAAAAGCGCCAAAACATAAAAAAATTATATGAATGTGATATCGCTGTAATCGTACTGACCCGATGAATAAAACTGTTTTATCAATTTTACCAAACGTGGAACGGTATAAACGCCTCCCCCAAAAGAAATTCATGAATAGCTGGTTTTTGGTCATTCTGCCTCACAAAAATCGGAATAAAAAGTGATCAAAAACTGTCACATGTCCGAAAATGTTACCAATAAAAAACGTCAACTCGTCCCGCAAAAAACAAGACCTCACATGACTCTGTGGACCAAAATACGGAAAAATTATAGGTCTCAAAATGTGGAGACGCAATAACTTTTTTGCTATAAAAAGCGTCTTTTAGTGTGTAACAGCTGCCAATCATAAAAATCCGATATAAAAAACGCTATAAAAGTAAATCAAACCCCCCTTCATCACCCCCTTAGTTAGGGAAAAATCATAAAATTAAAAAAATGTATTTATTTCCATTTTCCCATTAGGGCTAGGGTTAGGGCTAGGGTTAGGGTTAGGGTTAGGGCTAGGGTTAGGGCTAGGTTTAGGGCTAGGGTTAGGGTTAGGGTTGGGGCTAGGGTTCGAGCTAAAGTTAGGGATAGGGTTGGGGCTAAAGTTAGGGTTGGGGCTAAAGTTAGGGTTAGGGTTGGGGCTAAAGTTAGGGTTAGGGTTTGGATTACATTTACGGTTGGGATTAGGGTTTGGATTAGAATTAGGGGTGTGTCAGGGTTAGGGGTGTGGTTAGGGTTACAGTTGGGATTAGGGTTAGGGGTGTGTTTGGATTAGTTTCAGGTAGAAATGGGGAGTTTCCACTGTTCAGGCACATCAGGGGCTCTCCAAACGCGACATGGCGTCCGATCTCAATTCCAGACAATTCTGCGTTGAAAAAGTAAAACAGTGCTCCTTCCCTTCCGAGCTCTCCCGTGCGCCCAAACAGGGGTTTACCCCAACATATGGGGCATCAGCGTACTCGGGACAAATTGGACAACAACTTTTGGGGTCCAATTTCTCTTGTTATCTCTGGGAAAATAAAAATTTGGGGGGCTAAAAATCATTTTTGTGGGAAAAAAAGGATTTTTTATTTTCACGGCACTGCGTTGTAAACTGTAGTGAAACACTTGGGGGTTCAAAGTTCTCACAACACATCTAGATAAGTTCCTTGGGAGGTCTAGTTTCCAATATGGGGTCACTTATGGGGGGTTTATACTGTTTGGGTACATCAGGGGCTCTGCAAATGCAACATGACGCCTGCAGACTAGTCCATCTAAGTCTGCATTCCAAATGGCGCTCCTTCCCTTCCGAGCTCTGCCATGCGCCCAAAGAGTGGTTCCCCCCACATATTGGGTATCAGCGTACTCAGGACAAATTGGACAACAACTTTTGGGGTCCAATTTATCCTGTTACCCTTGTGAAAATACAAAACTGGGGGCTAAAAAATCATTTTTCTAAAAAAAAAAAAAGAATTTTTATTTTCACGGCTCTGCGTTATAAACTGTAGTGAAACACTTGGGGGTTCAAAGCTCTCAAAACACATCTAGATAAGTTCCTCGAGAGGTCTAGTTTCCAATATGGGGTCACTTGTGGGGGGTTGTACTGTTTGGGTACATCAGGGGCTCTGCAAATGCAACGTGACGCCTGCAGACCAATCCATCTAAGTCTGCATTCCAAATGGCGCTCCTTCCCTTCCGAGCTCTGCCATGCGCCCAAACAGTGGTTCCCCCCCACATATGGGGTATCAGCGTACTCAGGACAAATTGGACAACTTTTGGAGTCCAATTTATCCTTTTACACTTGTGAAAATACAAAACTGGGGGCTAAAAAATCATTTTTCTGAAAAAAAAAAAAGAATTTTTATTTTTACGGCTCTGCGTTATAAACTGTAGTGAAACACTTGGGGGTTCAAAGCTCTCAAAACACATCAAGATAAGTTCCTTAGGGGGTCTACTTTCCAAAATGGTGTCACTTGTGGGGGGTTTTAATGTTTAGGCACATCAGGGGCTGTCCAAACGCGACATGGTGTCCCATCTCAATTCCAGTCAATTTTGCATTGAAAAGTCAAATGGCGCTCCTTCCCTTCCGAGCTCTGCTATGCGCCCAAACAGTGGTTTTCCCCCACATATGGGGTATCCTTGTACTCAGTACAAATTGCACAACAACGTTTGTGGTCTAATTCCTTCTCTTACCCTTGGGAAAATAAAAAATTGGGGGCGAAAAGATCATTTTTGTGAAAAAATATGATTTTGTATTTTTACGGCTCTGCATTATAAACTTCTGTGAAGCACTTGTTGGGTCAAAGTGCTCACCACACATCTAGATAAGTTCCTTAAGGGGTCTACTTTCCAAAATGGTGTCACTTGTGGGGGGTTTTAATGTTTAGGCACATCAGGGGCTCTCCAAACGCGACATGGTGTCCCATCTCAATTCCAGTCAATTTTGCATTGAAAAGTCAAATGGCGCTCCTTCGCTTCCGAGCTCTGTCATGTGCCCAAAAAGTGGTTTACCCCCACATATGGGGTATCAGCGTACTCAGGACAAATTGTACAACATCTTTTGGGGTCCATTTTCTCCTGTTACCCTTGGTAAAATAAAACAAATTGGAGCTGAAATAAATTTTGTGTGAAAAAAAGTTAAATGTTCATTTTTATTTAAACATTCCAAAAATTCCTGTGAAACAGCTGAAGGGTTAATAAACTTCTTGAATGTGGTTTTGAGCACCTTGAGGGGTGCAGTTTTTAGAATGGTGTCACACTTGGGTATTTTCTATCATATAGACCCCTCAAAATGACTTCAAATGAGATGTGGTCCCTAAAAAAAAATGGTGTTGTAAAAATGAGAAATTGCTGGTCAACTTTTAACCCTTATAACTCCCTAACAAAAAAAAATTTTGGTTCCAAAATTGTGCTGATGTAAAGTAGACATGTGGGAAATGTTATTTATTAAGTATTTTGCGTGACATATCTCTGTGATTTAAGGGCATAAAAATTCAAAGTTGGAAAATTGTGAAATTTTCAAAATTTTTGCCAAATTTCCGCTTTTTTCACAAATAAACACAAGTTATATCGAATAAATTTTACCACTAATATGAAGTACAATATCTCACGAGAAAACAGTGTCAAAATCGCCAAGATCCGTTGAAGCGTTCCAGAGTTATAACCTCATAAAGGGACAGTGGTCAGAATTGTAAAAATTGGCCCGGTCATTTACGTGCAAACCACCTTTGGGGCTTAAGGGGTTAAAGGTACTATTTATTTATCTGATTCACATTGTATACAGTGGGGAAAATAAGTATTCCATCTACAAAGAATGGAGAGGTATGCAATTATTATCATAGGTACGCTTCAACTGTGAGAGACAGAATCTAAATATAAAAGCGAGAAAATCACATTGTATGATTTTTAAATAATTAAATAAGTATTTGATAATCCACCAACCAGCAATAATTCTGGCTCACAGACCTGTTAATTTTTATTTAAGAAGCCCTCTTACTCTATACTTATTACTTGTATTAATTGCAAATGTTTGAACTTGTTACCTGTATAAAAGACACCTGTCCACCCACAATCAATCACACTCCAACCGCTCCATCATGACCAAGACCAAAGAGCTATCTAAGAACACCAGATACAAAATTGTAGACCTGCATAAGGCTGAGATGGGCTACAGTACAATAGGCAAACAGCTTGGTGAAAAGGCAACAACTGTTGGTACAAATATTAGAAAATGAAAGAAACACAAGATGACTGTCAATTGTCCTCGGTCTGGGGCTCCATGCAAGATCTTGCCTCGTGGGATAAGGATGATTATTCTGAGAAAGGTCAGGAATCATACCATAAGTACACGGGAGGACCTGGTCATGACCTGAAGAGAGCTGGGACCACAGTCTCAAACATTACCATTAGTAACACACTATGGCGTCATGGATTAAAATACCGCAGGCCACGCAAGGTCCTCCTGTTCACGCAAGCACATGTCCCGGCCGGTTTGAAGTTCGCCATCTAGAGGATCCAGAGGAGGCATGGGAGAAGGTGAGATGAGACCAAAATAGAACTTTTTGATATCAACTCCACACGCTGTGTTTGGAGGAAGAAGGGTGAGTACAACTGCAAGAACACCATCCCAACAGTGAAACATGGTGGGGGAAACATCGTACTTTGGGGGTGCTTTTCTACAAAGGGGACAGGATGACTGCACTGTATTGAAGGAAGGATGGAGGGGGTCAAGTATCATGAGATTTTGGTCAAAAATTTCCTTCCCTTGGTAAAAGAATTGAAGATGAGTTGTGGCTGGGTCATCCATCATGACAGTGACCTGAAACTCACAGCCAGGGCAACTAAGGAGTGGCTCTGTGAGAAACATTTCAAGGTCCTGGAGTGGCCTAGCCAGTCTTCAGACCTGACCCCAATAGAAAATCTTTAGAGGGAGCTGAAACTCAATGTTGCCCACTGACAGCCCTAAAACCTGAAAGACATGGAAAAGATCTGTGTGGAGGAGTGAGCCAAAATTCCTGCTGCAGTTTGTGCAAAGAACTACAGCAAACGTGTGACCTCTATAATTGCAAGCAAAGGTTTCTGTACCAAATATTAAGTTCTGCTTTTTATATTGTATCAAATACTTATTTCATGCAATGAAATGAAAATTAATTATGTAAAAATCACACAATGAAATAAAAATTACAGACCTTTCCATTCTTTGTAGGCGTGAAAGCTTGTAAAATCAGCAGTGTATCAAATACTTATTTTTCCCACTGTATGTGTGATGTTTCAGTCTTACTCCATAGTACAGAGTCCCTTTTAAGACATGGTCAAATATCAAATGTCAAAGTCACATATCAAAGTAAGATGTCAAAGTCAAATATCAGATTCAGATGTCAAAGTCAGTTATCAAAGTCAGATATCAAAGCCCGTTCTGAGACAGGGTATTTAGCCTCAAATTGACATTATTCTGTTGTTTGACTTTGATATCTGATCATGTCCTAAAATGGACACTGTAACATAGAGACACTAGTCGTATCATACACCTTTCCTCCATGCCACTATCACCTTCTCTTTAGGTCCATTTCAGCACCATGTGTCTGTCTGATGATGATGAGTAAGTGCAGCGCCCCAGAGTCCTGGTTGCTGCAGTAATGTCATTCTTCCACCTGGAGGAGTGGTATTACGTCTGATGGCACTAAAGGAGTTAATCTTTCCAGGTATCACGGCATCACAACACACTTCACACTCCAGACCACCAGGGGGAGCCATGCTCCTATCTAGTAGGGCACTCCTCACGGAAGGGTAAAACTGGTGGTTTGGATAGAAAGTTAGAGAGACGCTGGCTGGGCTTTGCCCAGGCAACACCTGTCAGGCACACAGGGGGAAAGGAGGAACATCTGAGCTGCAGACAGGGGGTCCCTGTCAGGGGTGGGATCCTGACAGAGGCCTAGCACAAGATAGAAAGACACGGAGCTGCACCTGCCCCACGTGCGGCAGGATCCTAAGAAAGGACACGAAGAGTATTGTATTGTAGAGAGTGAGAAACGAAGTCACAGCACAAGGAGATAATACCGGGAGGAGTTCTGCCCCAAGATCAGCAGCCTCCTTCTGAGGCGCATAGCCGGTGGCCGGAACACCGAGGGAGTAAGGCCATGTGCACACGTTGCGGATTTCTTGCAGAAATTTCCTGAAGAAAACCGGAAATTTTCTGCAAGAAATCCGCATTTTTTTTTTTGCGTTTTTTTTCCGTTTTTTTCGCGGTTTTTTAGCATTCTGCAAGCGTAATTAGCTTGCAGAATGCTAAAGTTTTCCAAGCGATCTGTAGCATCGCTTGGAAAACTGACTGACAGGTTGGTCACACTTGTCAAACATAGCGTTTGACAAGTGTGACCAACTTTTTACAATAGATGCAGCTTATGCAGCATCTATAGTAAAAGATAGAATGTTTAAAAATAATAAAAAAAATAAAAAAAATGCTTATACTCACCCAGACATCTCATAAGCGGCGTCCGTTCGTCTTCCTATAGCTGGTCTGTGCGCACAGGGCCTTCCGTGACGTCACGGTCACGTGAGCGGTCACATGACCGCTCACGACCAATCACAGGACAGTGACGTCATCGGCAAAGTCCTTCGCCGCACACCAGCTACAGGAACCGAACGGCAGCGTGCAGCGGTGAGGCGGGAACACTGCGCGGGACATCGAGGGTGAGTATAGGACTATTTTTTATTTTATTTCTTATTTTTTGACCAGTTATATGGTGCCCAGTGCGTGGAGGAGAGTCTCCTCTCCTCCACCCTGGGTACCAACCGCACATAATCTGCTTACTTCCCGCATCGTGGGCACAGCCCCGTGCGGGAAGTAAGCACATCAATGGACTCCTAGGTGTGCGGAATCCCTGCAATTCCGCATTTTTAATGAACATGTTGCTTTTTTTTCCGCTATGCGATTTTTTCGCGGAAAAAATCGCAACATTTGCACAAAAAATGCGGAATACCTTGTAAATAATAGGAGGCATATGTTAGCGTTTTTTTCGCGTTTTTATCACGTTTTTATAGCGAAAAAACGCGAAAAAAACGCTAAAAATCCTGAACGTGTGCACATGGCCTAACAGACTCTACGCTTTACTTCAGAGACTGGCAGGACAGTCAATTCCAAGTTGGCTGCCCGACCTTAATACCCAAGAAGACACGGTGGCAAATTGTGGGGGTTGGGGTGTCTCTAGGGTCCCTACAAACAAGCCCCAGGCTATCCCAGTCATACAGGTTGTCCTATCCATATCATCTGGGGGACAGAGAGGAAGAAATAACATCAAGGACAGTTACAAGAGTTGTGAGGACTATCCCGTGGTGCCCAGCAGGGAGGTACTACAACACACAGGTGCTAGTAGGAAGGCTACTGATTTCTACCTGGATAAGGGAACTCTGGATGTGCTTTCGGAACGGCCGGATTCTGCCTGCCCTGTGATCAGTGCTCGGGACTGCGGATGCTGAAGCCTTCAGTAAAAGGTAAAGAGGCTGCAACCTTGTGTCCTCGTTATTCACCGCGTCTTACACCATCACCATCGACACTTCTGGGAAGCCCTGGGGATACACTTCACCTGTGGGAAGGTATACCATCTAGCTGCCATAATATCACCCCAGCGGACCCCTAAGCAGCGTCGGTCACCCTGACCGAATACCACAGGTGGCGTCACGAACAATATACAAACTTCACCTTTAATTGGACGCCCCTCAAAGGGCCACGGACCGGGTCGGGCCACCGTGACATCCCCAGAACTGAGAAGGACCCGGTACCGAGTACCCCATTGCCCTGACGTGGGGGCGCTCCAGATATTGAAGTCACGAACATGATGTACTTAAGCCTGAAAAATCGGGTCATGTGTGCCTAAGAACTGTGTCAGAACTGTATTGGAACTGTGATTTGCTTAAGGACTGTGTATTGACATTTGCGGCCAAAATTCCTGCCAAAACCGCAGCCATTACCGCGCCACGAGGAGTGCAGAAGAAGAAGAAGGGCGTGGAGTTGTGGGCGTGAACGAACTGAGAAGTGCAAAATATAATGGCCGCCCAGACTAAATATCTCTGTACCTTGAGGATGTGTCCATCAGCAGCCGAGATCCACCTCCTGATCCTCAATGGCGGGCGGAGACAAAGAAAGCGAAACCGCCCACGAAGGAGAGAGCAGGAAAAAGACGAGGAAGGAGTCAGCCACGTGGAGGATGCCATGACCAGCCCCCCAGAGCCAGAGCGTGGGGTCGGAGCAGAGGACTCCCCCAGCTACCCGGAGAGGCACCGCAACCAGGCCTCCACCGCTGATGCCGAGTCCCTGCAGGCTGGAGTGGACGAGCTGATTGAACAACTTCTGCAGCTGCGGGTGAAGACCAAGGCCCCGTACTGGACACTGTCTGCAGAGGATCCACCAGCACCGAAGCCGACATCACTCCAGGAGCCGCTGCCAACACCGCTGCAGACGCCGCCGCCAGCAGAGCCAGTCAACGTCGAAGACACCGCTGTGGCAGGTAAGAACGCTGACCCTGACCTGGTGACTGAAAGACTGCTGATAGGCCCCGTAGCAGCGCTGCCTGCTGCCACAACTAAGACTAACGACATTAACCCCCTAGTCTCTGAACTAGCGGGTCCCAACACTACTACCACTACGACTATTATGCCTACTTGTACCTTTACTAAGACAACTGTGTGCACTGTCACAAATACTGATACTGTCATGGCCACAGAGCCAACTCCAATGGTAACCGGTGCCCAGGTTACCCCTGAACGGAACACTGTGGGTACTCAGACCCCCGTCTGGAGTGAGAGAGCACCCTATGTAGCACCAGGTAGCCGCCAGTATCCAACCGGGCTACCTCCACCAGTGCTACCTCCAGAGCTGCAATAAACCTCGGAAACCTGAAAATGTAAATAGTTACGGGAGTGCTGGATTTAACGGGGGGGAAGTGCAGCGCCCCAGAGTTCTGGTTGCTGCAGTAATGTCATTCTTCCACCAGGAGGAGTGGTATTATGTCTGATGGCACTAAAGGAGTTCTTCTTTCCAGGTATCACGGCATCACAACACACTTCACACTCCAGACCACCAGGGGGAGCCATGCTCCTATCTAGTAGGGCACTCCTCACAGAAGGGTAAAACTGGTGGTTTGGATAGAAAGTTAGAGAGACGCTGGCTGGGCTTTGCCCAGGCAACACCTGTCAGGCAGACAGGGGGAAAGGAGGAACATCTGAGCTGCAGACAGGGGGTCCCTGTCAGGGGTTGGGATCCTGACAGAGGCCTAGCACAAGATAGAAAGACACAGAGCTGCGCCTGCCCCACGTGCGACAGCATCCTAAGAAAGGACACGAAGAGAATTGTATTGTAGAGAGTGAGAAACGAAGTCACAGCACAAGGAGATAATACCGGGAGGAGTTCTGCCCCAAGATCGGCAGCCTCCTTCTGAGGTGCGTAGCCAGTGGCCAGAACACCGAGGGAGTAACAGACTCTACGCTTTACTTCAGAGACTGGCAGGACAGTCAATTCCAAGTTGGCTGCCTGACCTTAATACCTAAGAAGACACGGTGGCAAATTGTGGGGGTCGGGGCGTCTCTTGGGTCCCTACAAACAAGCCCCAGGCTATCCCAGTCATACGGGTTGTCCTATCCATACCATCTGGGGGACAGAGAGGAAGAAATAACATCAAGGACAGTTACAAGAGTTGTGAGGACTATCCCGTGGTGCCCAGCAGGGAGGTACTACAACACACAGGTGCTAGTAGGAAGGCTACTGATTTCTACCTGGATAAGGGAACTCTGGATGTGCCTTCGGACCGGCTGGATTCTGCCTGCCCTGTGATCAGTGCTCTGGACTGTGGATGCTGAAGCCTTCAGTAAATTTAAAGAGACTGCAACCTTGTGTCCTCGTTATTCACCGCGTCTTACACCATCACCATCGACACTTCTGGGAAGCCCTGGGGATACACTTCACCTGTGGGAAGGTATACCATCTAGCTGTCATAATATCACCCCAGCGGACCCCTAAGCAGCGTCGGTCACCCTGACCGAATACCACAGGTGGCGTCACGAACAATATACAAACTTCACCTTTAATTGGATGCCCCTCAAAGGGCCACGGACCGGGTCGGGCCACCGTGACATCCCCAGAACTGAGAAGGACCCGGTACCGATTACCCCACTGCCCTGACGTGGGGGCGCTCCATAATAATAATAATATTTTTTATTTCTAAAGCGCTAACTTATTACAGTGTGAATGATGTCATAAAAACTCACAGACCACCAACTTTTGAAGAATTAGTGCTATGTCCAGGCAGTACTTCTAATCAGGTGGATATTTTCAACAAGGGTATTCTTTTTTTCTTAATTCAGCTTTTTTATTGTGCTCTGACTATTCTATAATAATTGGCTGATCAAAACGTAACACACAAATGAAAAAATAATTGGCATTGTGTTGTGAACACAGCCTTCGAAAACTCTACTACCACATTAGTTTATCCAAGCAGGGAATGTCTTGTTTTCAGGCTCTAAAAAAGCTATATTCTTCTCAAGATATCACTGGAAAATCATCATGTAATTTTCGGTGACACTACTTAACCTGCACAGAATAGCATACAAGTGAATAAACTGACTTACAAAGAGTATTGCAATTCAGTAGTACTTTAGTAATTAAATTGGATTGACCTCTTCTGTCTATGTACAGTTTACGTATATTAATATAACATCTGAGTCTATAAACCATTAAGCTTCACTTATTAATCTTGACCTCTGTGAAAGCAAAGCATAACAAGAAGAGGTTGCTATAGATACTTAAGACAGAGAAAACTGAACCAAGACCTAGAGAATAAAGTATTATGGACCATAAAAGATGTAACTTGACAGGGATGCATTCACACAATAAAAACCTGATTTGTAGTTTGCATGGAAAAAATCTGAGGCTCACTCTAATATTTCTGCTGAAGATTTGCAATTTTTTTTATCACCGATTCACACAGGATTAGCTCCGAGTAGAGATGGGTGGAAACCTGGATGTTCTGGTCTGGAGGGTTTGGCCCAACAGTTACAAAAAGTTTGCGTTCGGGTACCAGAACAGTACCCGACCCGAACCTAAATCCAGACCCCATTTACTTGAATGGGGGGCCCGAACATCCAGTGTGTGCCACGCTGTCATGTGCATGACAGCGCGTCAAACACCAATTCTGATCGGCAGTGAAATCATCACCTCCTTTCAAAAGACAGCTTGAGCGCACAGCTGTGATTGAAGGTATAAAGTTTACCTCCGAGCACTGGTGTCAGCTGATGGGACTACTGCTCCCATCATCCGATGCCTGCTGCCACTAATAATAGCGATAGCAGGAGCGGCTGATGGGAGTATTCATTAGCCGGCTCCTGAGCTGTAAATAAATATAATATAAATGATATTTTTTATAACCAGCCAAGCAAAACTCACAGCTGGAGGCTGCAACCCTCAGCTGTCACCTTCAGCAAGGCTGGTTATCAAGAATAGAGGGGTCCCCACGCTGTTTTTGGTAATTATTTAAATAAATAATTTTTAAAAAAACAGCGTAAGCCCCCTGTTGGAGACAACATGGACAATGCACGTATCATAGAAATCACTGAGATATATTGAATTTATGAGTGCTGAATATGTCCAGGACTCTGTTGATGAGATAAACCAGTTACAAGACTGAAAATCTATTAGGTGGTCAGGCTTGTGTTCTTTTGTGTGATGTCCTTTGTTTCAGTGATAAGGCAGAGGTACATCTACATACGAAATGAATATTGGCCCTAAAGCCTAATGGAAGACACAGGTATACACTGTGGAAATCTTGAATGAATAGCCTCTATCCTTGTTTGAGACCTATCATTATCTACATATGTACACAACTCCTGTGGGTTTCCATTATAAGCCAGTGGTCCTGAGATAGACATCCTGTCTTCGGCCTATAGATATGTATATTGATACACAATGCCTGTGGCATTTGGGTGACAAACCATTGTTCTTTGAATAGACATCTTGGAGCCATCCCAAATGGGGTTGAACTGTCCTACACAAGAACTTTCTTCCCAAGTACGAGGATGCCATCTGCAGGAAGGTGATGATTACTGCAGCCAATGACAGTGTTCACATTGCCAGAAGATGATTGGACATTTGCCACAGAAGATACCAGAAGCAAGGGTGGAGTCATGGCTTGTATGTGGGTGTGGATGTGTATTGGTTTAATATATATGTAAGGATCAGTTATGCATCTTCTCTTCCCCACATCCCAGTTTCCTCTGCCCTCTCCTACTACCCCTTCCCTTTAATTTACCCTTGTCCCTTAGTTAGACTTCCCTTATGTATGTCATTGTAAATACCTTGTATGTAATAAACCCCCTTTTAAAGATCCAGTAGTTCTTGTTAATTAGTATTAACTGGCACCCCAAAGCTCAGCAGATTCTACACCCCCCATTTTTCACAACCAGTCTTGCTAAAGCAGACATCTGAGGGCTGGTATTCTCAGGCTGGTAAGGGGCCATGGATATTGGCCCCCCAGCCTAAAAATAGCAGCCCTCAGCTGCCAGGAAAAGGCACATCTATTTGATACACCAATTCTGAAGCTTTGCCTGGCTCTTCCCACTTGCCCTGTAGCGGTGACATGTTCAGGTTAATATTTGTGGGGTTGATGCCACCTTTGTATTGTCAGGTGACATTAAGCCCATGGATTAGTAATGGAGAGGCATCTATAAGACACCTATCCATTACTAATCCTATAGTTATATTGTAAATAAAGACACAGCAAGAATAAAGTCTTTTATCAGAGATAAAACAAAACACAGTTTTTATTTTAAAAAAATCAAACACAGTTATATTCACCAAACGCCTATTCCACCGAAGCCCTCGTATTCTGTTATAAAACAAAAATAAAAGACAACAATATTCCTCACCTGTCAGTCGATATGTCCCACGCCATAATCCATGTCTGGGAGATAAACAGTTTTCAACCTAGACGGGGACAAAATGCTACCGTCCAGGCTGAGAACCACTGGTGTATGAACTGCTGTGAGTGCAGCCTAGCGGTGACATCATCGAGGTTACCTCTGGTCACTGAGGCTGCGTTCCCAGCCCGGCTGAACTGCCATGACCTCAGTGAGATCCCTGCTAGCACCATGAGAAAAACTCTGAAGAAGCAATTTGCATATTTAATTTCCCAGAGGAGTATGTGTAGGGGATGTAAATATATTTTTGTTCCCTTCTCCTCCCCAACCTCTTTTTAGTGTAAGCAATGTATGTGTTATTAATGTGACCGTTCACGGTGGTACTGCTACACATAAAGTGTATTACCACTGTGTACAAGAGCATTGCTATACTTTCCATAAACAGTATTGCTCTGTATATTTATGTAATGCCATAGTTTGCTATAAACTTGCACATATAGTTTATAGGGAAAGTTTGTCCCCGGGCCCAGTATAGTGTTAGGGGCGTAGTGTCCATAGTTGGCCACTAGATGGGGGCACTATAGAATATAGTTAGAGTAGGAGGGGCACAGTGGAATAAGGATAGTGTAAGCTTCCTGATTAGTCAGTCAGGGCCTGGGCGCCCATGTAGCTCACTGGGCTGCCTGGCCAGGAGTCGCTGTGCCCCGCAATGTACAAGGAAGGGGCCCAGCATAAGATATATAGTACCAAAGGATTCCTCTAGGAGGAAAGGAGTACGGCAGCGCTGTAGATGCAGTTAAAGGAATCTGTCCCCATAGAGAGAGTGAGAAGTTTGTTTAGCTGGGTAGTACAAGCAAGATGTGGCAGATCTTTGCCTGGGTGGCAGTTCTTAGAACCAGGGAGAAAAGGTGTAGGACTCCCCCATGTGAGGCAAGAATTCTGGATGGAACAGAATCTGTGGGACCGGAAGGTACGGTCCGACCTGGGGCTGAGCATAGAGAAGGAAAGGACAGAGAAGGGACATAAAGGAAGAAATCAACTGTGATACTTGAAGTGCCTGTATTTGAATAAGCTGTGCTGAATAAAACATTGAAGTTAAGCCGGAGTGTGTCTCCTTTATTGCGGAACCATCTGTGAGGAATTCATCCCTGTACCGGGCAAGTCCAGATGGCGCAGAGAGCCAGCTACCAGGTACTGCAACAGATAGATGTGATCTTATGTGGGAGGGGATCCAGGGAGTGATACAAGGATTGCTGTCAGCCATGGCTACCTCCCTGGCTCCCCCCTCCTACACTTGGCGTAGTCGGCAGGATCTCACTGCCCCATATGGCAGTGAAGCCGCTGCGGTGATGAAGAAAGAAGAAAATGTTTTGGACATGACTAACGTGTTACGATCTGGTGGCCTAAGAGCAGCATGGGACGTACTCTGGAGAAGGTGGTACCTGTACTGACCGCAGACCCTGAACCTAACACCGCAACTAGAAGTAGCCGTGGAATGTACCTAGCGCTCCCTAGACATCTCGACACAGCCGGAGGACTAATTACCCCTAGAGATAGAAAAGGGAAAACTATCTTGCCTCAGAGAAAATCCCCAAAGAACAGGCAGCCCCCCACAAATATTGACTGTGAGAGGAGAGGGAAAAAACATACACAGACTGAAATGAGAATTTAGCAAAGGAGGCCACTTCTAGCTAAATAGAAAGGACAGGACAGAGTACTATGCAGTCAGTATTAAAATACTAGAAAATATCCACCACAGAAAATACAAAAACTCCACAGCTAACTAAAGACATGGAGGGTATATCTGCATCTCCAGAGATACCAGCTTGGCTAAACAAATCCTTATACAGACCAAGCTGGACAAGACAAAACACGGAAAATAACTGAACAATAAGACCACAGCATGTGGACAGCAAAATCAAGGCCAGAACTTATCTTTGTTGAAAAGAACTGCAAAGCAGAAGAGACCAGGCAGGGATGTGAATCCTCCAGGAACAATGGACAACTGGCACTGACTAAAGGGTGAAGCAAGACTAAATAGCCCTGTCCAAATTGCAAAAAGTGAAAACACCTGAAAAATGCTGTGATTCAGAGACAGCAGCGCTACCACTTACAACCACCGGAGGGAGCCCAAGAGCAGAATTCACAACAGTACCCCCCCCCTTGAGGAGGGGTCACCGAACCCTTACCAGAGCCCCCAGGCCGATCCGGACGAGCCAAATGAAAGGCACGAACCAAATCATCAGCATGAACATCGGAGGCAACAACCCAAGAATTATCCTCCTGGCCATAACCCTTCCATTTGACAAGATACTGAAGCCTCCGCCTCGAAAAACGAGAATCCAAAATCTTCTCAACCACATACTCCAACTCCCCATCAATCAACACCGGGGCAGGAGGATCAACAGAGGGAACAACGGGCACCACATATTTCCGCAACAAAGATCTATGAAAAACATTATGGCTGGAAGGGCCAAACGAAAAGACACTGGATTGATAATCTCAGAAATCCTATAAGGGCCAATAAACCGAGGCTTAAACTTAGGGGAAGAAACCTTCATAGGGACATGACGGGAAGACAACCAGACCAAATCCCCAACCCGAAGCCGGGAACCAACACAGCGATGACGGTTAGCAAAACGCTGAGCCCCTTCCTGAGACAACACCAAATTGTCAACAACATGAGCCCAAATTTGCTGCAACCTGTCAACCACAGAGTCCACCCCAGGACAATCAGAAGGCTCAACCTGCCCTGAAGAAAAACGAGGATGAAAACCAGAGTTACAAAAGAAGGGTGAAACCAAGGTAGCAGAACTAGCCCGATTATTAAGGGCAAACTCGGCCAATGGCAAGAAAGCCACCCAATCATCCTGATCAGCAGACACAAAGCATCTCAAATAAGTTTCCAAAGTCTGATTAGTTCGCTCAGTTTGGCCATTTGTCTGAGGATGAAATGCGGAAGAAAAAGACAAATCAATGCCCAGCCTAGCACAAAAGACCCGCCAAAACCTAGAAACAAACTGGGAACCTCTATTGGACACAATGTTCTCCGGAATGCCATGCAAACGAACCACATGCTGAAAAAACAACGGAACCAAATCAGAAGAGGAAGGCAACTTAGGCAAAGGTACCAAATGAACCATCTTAGAAAACCGGTCACAAACCACCCAGATAACTGACATCCTCTGGGAAACCGGAAGATCCAAAATAAAATCCATAGAAATATGCGTCCAAGGCCTCTCAGGGACCGGCAAAGGCAAAAGCAACCCACTAGCGCGGGAACAGCAAGGCTTGGCCCACGCACAAGTCCCACAGGACTGCACAAAAGAACACACATCCCGTGACAAAGAAGGCCACCAAAAGGACCTACCAACCAAATCTCTGGTATCAAAAATCCCAGGATGACCGGCCAACACAGAACAATGAACCTCCGAAATCACTTTACTAGTCCATCTGTCAGGAACAAACAATTTCCCCACTAGACAGCGGTCAAGTTTATCAGCCTGAAATTTCTGAAGAACCCGTCGTAAATCAGGGGAGATAGCAGAAAGAATCACCCCTTCCTTCAGAATACCGACCGGCTCAAGGACCCCAGGAGAATCAGGCAAAAAGCTCCTAGAGAGAACATCAGCCTTAACATTCTTAGAACCCAGAAGATACGAAACCACAAAATCAAAACGGGAGAAAAACAGGGACCATCGGGCCTGTCTAGGATTCAGCCGTTTGGCAGACTCGAGATAAATCAGATTCTTATGATCGGTCAAGACCACAATACGGTGCTTGGCCCCCTCAAGCCAATGTCGCCACTCCTCAAATGCCCACTTCATAGCCAACAACTCACGATTGCCGACATCATAATTGCGTTCCGCAGGCGAAAACTTTCAAGAAAAGAAGGCACACGGTTTCATCAAGGAACCATCAGAATTCCTCTGAGGCAAAACGGCCCCTGCCCCAATCTCAGAAGCGTCAACCTCAACCTGAAAAGGAAGAGAAACATCCGGCTGACGCAACACAGGGGCAGAAGTAAATCGGCGTTTAAGCTCCTGAAAGGCAGAAACAGCCGCAGAGGACCAATTCGTAATATCAGCGCCTTTCTTCGTCAAATTGGTCAGGGGTTTAACCACACTGGAGAAGTTGGCAATGAAACGGCGATAAAAATTAGCAAAGCCCAAAAATTTCTGAAGGCTCTTCACGGATTTGGGCTGGATCCAATCATGAATGGCCTGAACCTTAACCAGATCCATTTCTATAGATGAGGGAGAAAAAATGAAGCCCAAAAAAGAAATCTTCTGTACTCCAAAGAGGCACTTAGACCCCTTCACAAACAAGGCATTATCACGAAGGATCTGAAATACCATCCTGACTTGTTTCACATGAGACTCCCAATCATCTGAAAAAATCAAAATATCATCCAAATATACAATCATGAATTTATCAAGATAATTCCGAAATATATCATGCATGAAGGACTGAAACACAGATGGAGCATTAGAGTGTCCGAATGGCATCACAAGGTATTCAAAATGGCCTTCGGGCGTATTAAACGCAGTTTTCCATTCGTCCCCCTGCTTAATACGAACCAGATTATATGCCCCTCGAAGGTCAATCTTAGTAAACCAACTAGCCCCCTTAATCCTAGCAAACAGATCAGAAAGCAAAGGCAAAGGGTATTGGAATTTGACCGTTATCTTATTCAAGAGGCGATAATCAATACAGGGTCTCAAGGAGCCATCTTTTTTGGCAACAAAGAAAAAACCTGCTCCCAATGGTGAAGAAGATGGCCGAATATGCCCTTTCTCCAAGGACTCCTTCACATAGCTCCGCATGGCGGTATGTTCTGGCACAGACAGGTTGAAAAGTCGGCCTTTAGGGAACTTACAGCCTGGAATCAAGTCAATAGCACAATCACAGTCCCTATGCGGTGGAAGGGAACTGGACTTGGGCTCATTGAATACATCCTGGAAATCTGACAAAAACTCAGGAATTTCAGAAGAGGGGGAGGAGGCAATTGACATCACAGGAACGTCACCATGAACCCCCTGACAACCCCAACTAGTCACAGACATAGATTTCCAATCTAATACCGGATTATGCACCTGTAACCATGGGAAACCCAGCACAATAGCATCATGCAAATTATGCAACACCAGAAAACGACAATCTTCCTGATGGGCTGGCGCCATGCACATGGTCAGCTGTGTCCAAAACTGAGGTTTATTTTTAGCCAACGGTGTAGCATCAATGCCCCTCAAAGGAATAGGACTCTGCAAAGGCTGCAAGGGGAAACCACAACGTCTGGCAAATTCTAAGTCCATTAAATTTAGAGCGGCGCCTGAATCCACAAATGCCATGACAGAAAATGACGATAATGAGCACATCAGGGTCACAGATAACAGAAATTTAGGTTGTACAGTACTGATGGTAACAGAACCAGCGATTCTCTTGGTACGCTTAGGGCAATCAGAAATAACATGAGCAGAATCGCCGCAGTAAAAACACAACCTATTCTGACGTCTGAATCCTTGTCGTTCAGCTCTAGACACAATCCTATCACACTGCATAGGCTCAGGACTGTGCTCGGAAGACAATGCCATAGTGTGCACAACTCTGCGCTCGCGCAAGCGCCGATCAATCTGAATGGCCAGAGACATAGAATCACTCAGACCAGCAGGCGTGGGGAACCCCACCATAACATCTTTAACGGATTCAGAAAGACCCTTTCTGAAGATTGCCGCCAAGGCATCCTCATTCCATTTAGTCAGTACAGACCATTTTCTAAAATTCTGGCAATATGATTCTGCCGCTTCTTGACCCTGAGACAGGGCCAACAAGGTCTTCTCAGCATGATCCACTGAATTAGGTTCGTCATACAATAACCCAAGCGCCTGAAAAAAGGTGTCTACATTAAGCAACGCCAGATTCCCAGGTTCCAGGGCAAATGCCCAATCCTGGGGGTCACCACGCAGCAGAGATATAATAATTTTAACCTGCTGGATGGGATCACCAGAGGAATGGGGTTTCAGAGAAAAAAACAGTTTACAGTTATTTTTAAAGCTCAGAAATTTGGACCTATCCCCAAAAAAACAAATCAGGAGTTGGAAGTCTAGGCTCTAAAACTGGAGTCTGAACGATATAATCGGAAATACCCTGTACTCTAGCAGCAAGTTGATCCACACGAGAAGCCAATCCCTGAACATCCATACCAGCGCCGAACTCCTGAGCCACCCAGAGGCAAAGAGGGAAAAAAAAACACAACAGACTACAGAAAAAAAATGGCTCAGCACTTTCCTTCCCTTCTTCTGAGATGCGGTTAACTCATTGTGGGCCAGTTGTACTGTTATGATCTGGTGGCCTAAGAGCAGCATGGGACGTACTCTGGAGAAGGTGGTACCTGTACTGACCGCAGACCCTGAACCTAACACCGCAACTAGAAGTAGCCGTGGAATGTACCTAGCGCTCCCTAGACATCTCGACACAGTCGGAGGACTAATTACCCCTATAGATAGAAAAGGGAAAACTATCTTGCCTCAGAGAAAATCCCCAAAGAACAGGCAGCCCCCCACAAATATTGACTGTGAGAGGAGAGGGAAAAAACATACACAGACTGAAATGAGAATTTAACAAAGGAGGCCACTTCTAGCTAAATAGAAAGGACAGGACAGAGTACTATGCAGTCAGTATTAAAATACTAGAAAATATCCACCACAGAAAATACAAAAACTCCACAGCTAACTAAAGACATGGAGGGTATATCTGCATCTCCAGAGATACCAGCTTGGCTAAACAAATCCTTATACAGACCAAGCTGGACAAGACAAAACACGGAAAATAACTGGACAATAAGACCACAGCATGTGGACAGCAAAATCAAGGCCAGAACTTATCTTTGTTGAAAAGAACTGCAAAGCAGAAGAGACCAGGCAGGGATGTGAATCCTCCAGGAACAATGGACAACTGGCACTGACTAAAGGGTGAAGCAAGACTAAATAGCTCTGTCCAAATTGCAAAAAGTGAAAACACCTGATAAATGCTGTGATTCAGAGACAGCAGCGCTACCACTTACAACCACCGGAGGGAGCCCAAGAGCAGAATTCACAACACTAACGCCCAACTTCAGGAGGTACGGATGCCCTGGAGATGGCGGAAAACCTGGATGTGACTGTGAGTTTGCTAAGGACTGACACGGCAAAGATGGTCGACCAAGATGGTGGTGAGTGGTGCCAAAAAGAAGGACTATTGCTATAATTGTACCCTTTGTGGGTGTGTCTGCGCTGAAATGGTGTGAAGATCCTTTGAGCGATGCCTCCAGAGGAAGCCCCGAGGAAACGTATCCCCACACCTACTGAAGCGACTTTAAAAAGTATGGGAGGAGCGAATGGAAGCGATCCCACTGTGGAACGGGTGGGGCCAAGAAGAGAGTCACGGATGCGGCTGCGCGGGTATCAGTATATGATCCGGCACCGGCAGCAATGCATCGTTCTTGTGGCTCTGGAGGAGTGAGCCACCTAGAGTGTCAGTGGAGACAGAAGAGAGGTTGGGCCCGGTCTGTGCCGTGGAACAGCAAAGCCTGGGGAACACTGCCCTTACCTGAAGCCAGAGGACCTCGGCGGTTGCCTGAGGTCATACGCCATCCGGATGGAGACAAAAGACAGAGCCCGGTGGGGCAAAGTGATCAACATCAGGAGCCTGTGGAGTCGGAGCCCAGATGCCCATCAAGACCAGGGCCGTCGGCTGAAAGGCCGAAGTCTTCACGACCACGGGAGCCTGAACTGGAAGCTAGGCCGCAGCCGGGACTACTTCCAGAAGGATCAGTCTGCACCACTTCCGCGGAAGGATACAGCAGTGGCGGAGAGGACATGATCCAGAGATGACCAACCGAGGCAGTAAGCGAGCCCCGTCCCATGACCCAAGAGAGCGAGACGTTGTTCCCATCGTCTAATCTCGGAGCCTGTCCCAAAATTGCTTCCCAACCGACCGACCAGAGCCAAAGGGGTCAGAGGTCCCGGGGCGTATGACAGCTCGCCGGGTGCTGGAGGGGAGGTACATCGCAAGCACCCAGGAGTCCCATGGGGCCACACGTCCTGCCCGCCCAAATGAAGGTCCATTTCCATCTTCAGACCAGCTGGCCTGGATCGCCAGTGTAGTAGAACAAAAGAAGAAGGAGAAAGAAGGTTGGGTAGAGATGCGCCAGCCGGGACGTGGCGCTATAGCTGGTTGCCGCACCTATGTCCAGCTTACTTATGTGGAAACATGCCGAGGCTACGGCTTTATTCGCGAGGTCAAGATCCATCATAAGGTCTACTTGAACGCGGCCTCTGTCAAATTCGGGAGACCCCTTTTGCACTGATCACTATTTTACATGTAAAAGCAAGTACCAGCGTTTTAGTGAGCATATGTGATCTTTGCAATTGGGAAAACGCTCTCCTAGACTCATTGAACAGAGGAAGCTCAGGATATTAATTCAGAACACTGCTAAGAGAAGGGGATACACTGCTAATGGAAGGGATGCACATAAATATCGCTACGGGGAGGAGATACACAAAAAGCGCTGCTAAGGTGAAAAGCACAATTGAGTCTCAAACTGGAGGCCACAGGACCAATTGGTCTTAATGACCACACGTCCATCTTCTAATTTTGATGCAGAAAATATGTTTTTATATCTCAGCATGGGTAAATAAGTAAATATGCCCATGTTTGATTGAGTATTTTTATTGCAAAGTACTTTGGTATGAATAAAGATAACCTGACAGCTGATACATGCTGCTTGAACCAGGGACAGTATGTATGAGACACAGGCAGTATGATCTCAGCCAAATATGTCTGACTCTAAAATACTGTGGTGTTTCAGAGAAAAAGATACTTTAATAGCCACAGGGTACTGAGTCGTGCTGGGACTAGTCAGATAGGGGGGCTCTGGCAACATGCCCTGGATTGAAAGGTCTCTGCCTACATGCGGCAGCATATATCAGCTGTCAGGTTAACTTTGAAGTTGAGCTAACCAGATTTAAGAGGGGCGGTTTGACATCAGATGTCATGGATTAGAAGAAGATTAACAAACACATGAATCAAATGTAGCCTTAGCTCTATGTTACACCTTGCGGCCCCAATTATGCAATTAAGCAAACTATCTTGTCCATTCATGGCTTGAAAGTGGACTTTATACAATGCTCGGGTTGTTGCTGAGCACCACCTTGTCTGACAGTATGGCATCTGAATGAATGCTTTAAATGATTACTAAAATGCTGTATGGTGGCAGTTCCAGCATTATTGATGGATGGATTGTGATAAAGTACACCAATGCAGAGTGTTCTACCACATAATTGGGTCTTTTAATTGTTTTAATACATTTTCAAAATTAAAACTGGAACCTGGAACAAAAACTCTTTGGCCTAAACCTTGTGTAGATGCCTTCCTAAACTTCCTGGCACATTAAAGACACATAAAGAATATTCTTTCAAGCAGTAGCAGCATACAACTAGACTGTCTTTAAAATTAATTAATCGATGAGAAATTACCCTGGTGACAATTTCGGCTTCCTCCTGTATCCTAGGACCCAGACGCTGCTTGGCAAGAGACACCTTGGTTTTCATATTGTTCCAGCGTGCTGGCATTGTCCTATAAAGAAGCTCACTCTCTGTTGGAAGAGACATCTGATGCTTTCCCAAAAGTGTGACTGTCTTCTGCAACACAGCGAACTGCACCTCCATTTCCACTTGCTTAGAAGAAACCTTATTCAGTAAGACATGGTACATAAGCATTAAACATTACACACACAAATGACAGCGCTTGAACAGATTTTTATGTAAAACATGGCATGTGAGCAGAGCACCTATAAAACATGTAAATGCTTGCATTGCTATAGGAATTGTACTTTAAAAAAAAAAAAACAGTAAGACCCTGATTCATCATTTGCCTTGTTTTTTTTGTGTCTTCTTATTCCACTGGTGGATTTTGTTCCAAATTTATCAAAATGGTGCAAGATGTTGCAAATTCAAAGATGCTTTTTTGCGCCTTTTGAGTGGCATGTTGCATTTTATTCTTCAACTGCACAAAAAAATGCCAGATTTGGTACTCGATTTAGGACATTGGAGTACAGTTGCACAATAATTGCTGACCCACATTAACCATGTTTATACATTTATGCACACACCGTATTCATAGGTCAAAAATGTCCCCTCTAGGGCAAGAACATCCCCTCCGAGCTTGAATTCAATAGTTACACATCAGATTTTTGAGAAGGGTGATTCTGACTTTGAAATATTGAAGTTTCAACAGTATCCAGCAGAAACACCTACATTCAACTTTTATTTTATTTCACTTTTTTGTTTTTATGAAAGAAATTGCCTTATTACAAATACAATATTTTTTAGACAGACACAAAATATTCATTAGCTGGGCATTTTCTGGGTCATTCTCATCATAGAATTACTGAGTTAACCTCAAATATTCTTCATCCTCTAAATAGCATTTTATGAATCTGGAGATACCTAAATGTACCAACAGAAAGAAGTAGCCCATGGAGCCCCCTTTTTTAGAAGATTTTGTATTTATCAAATCCGGTAGATACAGAAAGATCCATGCTAAACAATGCATATACACAGTTGTGTGCTTCTTCTACCTTATTCATTAGAAAAGTCATGTTCACAAGGATATGTCAATAACCCTAACCAGGGATCAGACAGAGCCGTAAAGTCTGTAATGAATCTAGAACTTGGACTCTAGGAAGCATAGTTGCTGGCTCCTCATGGGGACTGGCAGCACTTCCTTGCATAAGAATTTATCCTCTAATTAATGTGTGCTGAGGGCAAAACTTGATGTATGACTGTACTAAAGGCCAGCCAGTACGAATTGTAGTCACATCCAGTTATGTTAAACAGATCACATTAGTGGAAACAAAACAGGTCAACGGAAAAGAACTCTTAGGCTCCTGCCAACAGAACTGATACCTCATTTATTTAATTATAACAATGACACATGCCTCACCGAGCAGCTCATAGTTATTGACATGTTCTGGAGGGAATATTAGTGTAATGCGTACATGTATAGTATGTGTCGGCAATGCATAAGGCACATGGAGCGTCACTGGGTATAGCTACATCTAAAAAAACAATAACTTTTTTCATGTCACTACGATATATACATTTACAGAGATTTTTTTTCTTTATTTTTGTAAGTATGATCTACAGTGATGTGGATCCCTACTTGTCAGTAAATGTGAACTTCTGTGCTTTCATACTGAGGTTGAACCACTGCATTAAACATTTGCAACACCTCTTCCCCACACAAAAGGGATTCAAAAAGCAACCTGCAAACTCTTATTGTTTTATGGAAAGTTGTGGAGCAGGGAGGGGGTCATTGGCTGCCACTTAGGCACTCATCTCTCAATGTTCAATTTCATAAAACCAATTAACCTTTCAGTATATTTTTGGTTTGCGGGAAGAAACTAAATTACCCTAAGGAAACCCTTGCAAACAGGAACAACTTACAAAATACTTTCAATTTACGGTACTAAGGTGTTTATGTCAGAATTGTACCCTAAATCACCTTAAAATGTTGTCAATTTATTACGTAATGAGAAGTTGCTTACAATTTTTTCCAGTTTTCTGCCAGTTTCACTAAAACGGGCAGAGCTTTGGTGGGCTGGAGTGTGGCGAAGTACACATAGCATTCATTTAGTGGGGTAAATTTAATCAGAAATGTACTACAGTCCCAGATTGGAGTAACATTTCTTGCAGAAGTAAACAGCCCTTGTAAGATGCACCTAGCTCATTAAGTGGTGTTTGCCACTAGATGAATTAGGCGCATCTTACTCCTACACGCCCCTTCATTAAGACTAACATCTACAATGCCAGTCTTAATGAATCGGGCCTATACTACTTTGTAAGATTCAATCTGGGAACCGAGCACTGCAATGTTACAATGCAAAGTACTTGACCACCATGCTTCCAACACATGTAAGCTAATACTACTGACAAGTTGAAGTTTTGTAACCACTGTAGACAATCCTTCGAAAGAGCTAGACACTCAGGCTCTGACTGGCCCATAGGGGAACTGGTGAATCCCCCGCTTGGCCCCTGTGCCGCAGTAAGCCACTTACCGCCCAACATGACCAGTAATTGGTACAATACATTTGATTCACTATGTGCAGACACAGGCAACATCTCATCATTCATTGAGCAATCTAACTAGTTTATCATTATATGAATTTATGATTAAGGGTAATGTAAGATTTGTATGTAACTGAACAGTCAGACCTCAAAGTCAATGTCACCAGTGGGCCCTTACCACCCAAGTCCAACACTGCAGACATTGACAGCACAGATCAATTCTCTGGCCTATTTTTTGGCACAATCTTGCAGTCTGAATAAATTTCTTTAGCCTCCTGCTCTATTTGTACAGATTATGGAGGATTTCCTAGACAGAATAATATTGTAGCAAACTCTCAGATGTGATAAGTTATCGCTATTGGTAAAACAGATATTAACTGGATGGAAATTATTAATATACATTATATTTAAAGAAAAGTCTGTACCTCATTAAAAAGGCGCATCATCTTCATGAAAGATCCAGTATCCCGCTCGTCGCCTCTTATACTTTCTATCTGAGGCTCAGACCTTCTTAGAAAGGAATCTAAGCTTTTTAACATAACAGTAGTCTACAATAAAGGAAATGTGTAATGAATAGTGATAATATTTAATTACGACCAACTACTCTTAAAATGGTTTCCAAAATATTTATTTTTTACTTCTCAGACTTGTCAGGGGTGAAAATAACAAATTTAACGCCGCTCACCCTCTGCTGTTCTGGTGATCGCTCTCTTTCCTGGCAGACATCAGTGTTGACGTCACCACTATAGTGCAGGTGACTGCTATGCCCAAGCATTACATTTATCTGTGACGACCGAGGTAGTTGACAGGACACTGCTGATCCCAGTGATTGGGAACAGTGGTCACGTGCATTATAGTCACGTTGTCATGACTGCAACCTGTCAACAAAGACTGGGGGCAGCGGAGATCCTGTGCTCGGCATGGCTGGAAGTGGACAAAAAATATTCTTGAAAAACCATTTTAAGCATAAATATTCAATTAGAAGTGATTATTATGGTAAACAGGCTTTCAATACCTTTCATTATTATCCTGGCACAATACAACTAGTGTTGTTCAATTCATTTGACCTTTTTGATGAGATTTTTATTTACACCTACAATATATATATATATATAAATATATATATATATATATATATATATATATATATATATATATATATATATATATATATATATATATATATATATATATATAGAGAGAGAGAGAGATTTTAACCAACTGTGTCTGATCTAAACTCTGCTTGGCGAGTAGATCTCATGACAGCAGGGGTTACATTTGCAAGTACGGTAACTAATATGCCTTTATGAATACAAAATTTATTTCCAGCTCTCATACGAAATGTTGGCATTCTGTTGTGCTTATGGCACCATAATCACAGATTTAACATTTGGTAACTGCGATATCTGCACTACAATTGATACAACAGGCCAGATGGGAGCCTGCAATAAAACCTAAACAGGGTAGACATCACACAACATGTCTCTTGGAAAATCTTGGCTTACACATACACGAACAAACTCAAAACTCGTGTTTGCTGTAATCTGACAAGGTTCCACCATAAATCACTGATGCAAATCTTGTTTCCATTTTCCCCTTGTCATGTTTCCTTGTGTTTAAGCATTAACTGCCCAAATCCACTCCCAAATGGTCTTGTTTTGATGTCAACAATGCCCACTGTGTAGCCATCATGTAACCAGTATGATAATATTCCAAACAGGTATCTTCCTAAATTACAAGCTCTTCTTATTCTTCGTTAATGTTAAAGTAATGTCCTAATACACACAAATGTACAGATGTGTGATATCATTGGTATAGTCTAGTCTGTTAAAGGGAATCTGTCACCAGATTTTTTACACCTAACCTGAGAGCAGCAAAGACAAGTACATTAATAGTATAGACAATGACCCTAAGTAATAGTAATAATAATAATAATAATCTTTACTTATAAGTCTAAAGGTACCTTCACACTAAACGACTTTGCAACGAGAACGAGAACGATCCGTGACGTTGCAGCGTCCTGGATAGCGATATCGTTGTGTTTGACAGGCAGCAGCGATCAGGATCCCGCTGTGAGATCGCTGGTCGTTGCTGAAAGTCCAGAACTTTATTTCGACGCTGGATCTCCCGCTGACATCGCTGAATCGGTGTGTGTGACACCGATCCAGCGATGTCTTCACTGGTAACCAGGGTAAACATCGGGTTACTAAGCGCAGGGCCACGCTTAGTAACCCGATGTTTACCCTGGTTACCATTGTAAAAGTAAAAAAAAAAAAACACATACTCACATTCCGGTGCCCGGCGTCCGCTTCCCTGAACTCCTCCTGCATCCTGTGTAAGTGCCAGCCGTAAAGCAGAGCGGTGACGTCACCGCTCTGCTCTGTGGGAGATGCCGGAGATGTTCGGCGCTGACACAGGATGCAGGAGGAGTGCAGGGAAGCGGACGCCGGGCACCGGAATGTGAGTATGTGGTTTTTTTTTTTACTTTTACAATGGTAACCAGGGTAAACATCGTGTTACTAAGCGTGGCCCTGCGCTTAGTAACCCGATGTTTACCCTGGTTACCAGGGGACTTCGGCATCGTTGGTCGCTGGAGAGCTGTCTGTGTGACAGCTCTCCAGCGACCACACAATGACTAAACAGCGACGCTGCAGCGATCGGCATCGTTGTCTGTATCGCTGCAGCGTCGCTTAGTGTGAAGGTACTGTCTTGAAATGTGTCACTGGGCTGCTTGCTGTAGTTTTGATAAAATCACTATGTTATCAGCTGGGGATTATTACTAGAGGACTAGTAAACCTGTTGTCAAGTAGTCCTCCATATTCATGACCTGTGTCTAACCCTACCCCCACCACTGATTGGCAGTTCTCTGCCTATGAGCAGTGCACATAGAAAGCTGTCAATCAGTGGTGTGAGCGGGGTTGTACAGAGCTCAGCATTCAGAGAACAGGTAGATCTGAAAAAAAAAAGTCTTTGTTCCAGCTCCTTAGATAAAATCTTCAAAATTTATTTCATCAATTAAAAATGACAAAAGGCATGCTCCAAGACCGCACCATGTGCACACAGAAACAGCAGGTGACGCGTTTCGATTGCAACAGATAAAATTGTGATTTTATTACAACTGAAGTAAGCATCCCTGAAATCGGGGTCTTTGCCCCTACATCACACTGCTCTCAGATGGGGTAGCAAAAACCTGGTGACAGATTCCCTTTAAAACTGCCACAATGAAAGCAAGAAAAGCAAGTTACCTGTTCTATAAGGTACTTTGTAAAGGTCCACATCCACTGGAGGGCATATGCACTGAGAACCTGCTTGATTGGCTGAAAGTCTATTTGAATCCATTTGCATTGCTGAAGATCTTGGAGTCCCTGAATGCTGTCTCTGGCCTTCTGACATTAAGAAAATAACATTCCATTGTATTTTGGTAATAACTACAAAAATGTATTTGGAAAATATAACTAAAACACTTCCTGAATATTACAGGGCATTACAGGGTACACAGAGGATAGGGATCTCATTAAATCATAGACACTTTCTTAGCTCTGAAGATCACCGGCAATCATGGTAAAGAGGAAGGTTGAAGTTAAAACATTCCTAACCAAGAGTCAATAACTAAATCACCCCTTTTCTGAGGTATAGATCAACTACTTAGCAAGTAAGTAACTACATGTTAGCTAAAAATTAGCTATAGCCATGAAATATCAGTGCGATAACAACTAACCTCATATGCAGAGATTTCTGAGTCAAAGTCTTCTAACAACGGCCCATCACTCACTTCTGTAACTGTAGGCAAAATGAAATCTCTCTCTGCTGCTATCAATGGACTGTTGTGGGACTTTATATCGGTAGAATTGTCACTAAATTGGAAAGGGGAAATATTTGTATTTAGAAGTCAGTTATAACAGATTGCTAAAATTGGTTAGTATTGTGACTGGCACAGTTTGAAAGGTACTTGGGATCTGTAAAGGCCTTATATTGTTGATTATCTAATCTCTTCTATGGCTAATGCCACCTAACAGCAAAGTGGATTCATCATTATTCCATAAGTAGAGAAGGTGGACAAAAGATACTGAGTTACTGTAAGCGAAAACCACCATTTGCTGAACCAAACTGAAAGTGAAAGTAAAAGAAATGAAAGAACTGTGTTAGTAGGAACCAAATTATGCTGGGAGATTTGCAGGGGGGGGGGGGTGAATAAGCCTGCTGAACCTGATCAGGTGACACACAGGAAGGACTCCCTGAAAAGGCCTGGCCAGGCTGAGAAGAGCAGATGGTGCCAGAACCTGCACCAGGGCAGGTTGTATGTCTGCGAGGTGGGTTAGCAGTCACCATGGCCACAGAAGAGTCCAAGAGTGGTCAGATGCCGGAAAAGGCATGAGTTCTGAGGGCGAACCATGCCCCACTCCAGTGGAAAGCCGTGACAAGAGCCAAGCCAGGCCTAATGGACGTCGCTGCTGAGTTACTGGGACATACTTGGTGAGTGAGTCAGATGAGACATTGTGAGCCAGTGTAATAATTATAGGGGATAACTCAGGAGACTCTTTGCGTGGGACAAGACAACTACAGGACACAGTTTTATAAGTGGTAAAGTCTATATTAACACACGGTGATTCAAAGAGGTGCAGAGAGAAAGTCAAGTCCACAACACTTGGTGTAAATATTAAACGCAGCTTAGCAGTATATAGGAAACTTCAGAGGAAAATGCAATCAAGCAGAAAGTCTATGAAGCACAGTTATTCTTGAGGATAGTTGACACGAATAAATCCTTGTCTTAGTCCAAACACAGATAGATAAGCTTATAAGGCAGTTCAAATAATATCTTAGCTCAACCAGGGAGGCCTGGTTAATAGTCTCAGGTTTTTGCAGAGCAGCAAACGCTTACATGTCCAGCAAATGCAGATGGAAGTAAATACGAGCAGCAGATGAAGGAGGATTACTGGAACTGGTGTATGCAGCAGGAAGTCAGAGCAGAGTAGCAGGATCACCACACAGGTTCACAGGAGCAGGTATATAGCCAGGGAGTAATCAGAGGTCAGGAGCTGGATGCAAGGCAGAGTACTCTAGCACAGACTGAAGGCTGGGGTGGAGTTTTATAGCAGGAAGACACAGTGCACAGGAGACCAAAGACACCATCTTGGAAAAGGGCAGTAATGCACAAAAGGTAAAAAATGTTCAGAATCCTGACAGCCAGTGAGCGGTATTCAGACGGCTCCAGTTTAGGCCTGGGATCCAGACAACGCTGGTTAAGTACCAAAGACCAGAGCAACGCCACTCAAGATCCAGAACCCAGATGATGCCAGTCAACAGTCGAGGACCAGCTTCCCCACTTTACCAGATCAAGGAGACGCCTCTCGGCGGTCAAGCACCGAAGATACCCAAAGAATACACCACCAGAGACTCTCACATCAGCTGGTGATCAGAGGACGCGAGTGAGGAGGGTCATTGTTTTCAGCATAAACTAACGGTACCAGTTATGGGCAGGGGAGTCTGCAGATGAGACAGGTCCTGGCTGATGCTAAAGCGGCCCAGAAAGTGTGCCCTAGAGACTGTTCCCGCTAAATACAGCGTTTGCACTTCTCCCGGTTAGACCAAAGTTGAACTGCAGACCACGAACTGATCTCGAGGACATATCTCTTGCAATGTTCTTACCAATATATCTCTATGCATATAATTGCCTGTTGCCTGTAAATGATACTGTGAATATTGCTCTTGTGCGATTTATCTGTGATAATAATCTTTACCGCACTTAACTCTGTTAAGTGAATAAAGTAGAAGTAGATTGTTGATCATGCCTGTTGTCTCTGCTGATGCATTCAGATCACCTGCATTACACATACATACATTTTTTGTAAAGCCTTCTGGATTAATCATGCTATACATACTTGAGTTAGTTTTCTGAAATCCAATATTACAGAGTAAAGTTAAAATTTAGTATGCCTTCTTAAGCCGAATTTTAATATTATATTGAGGAGAAGTTATAATTCATAAAGTGGAAGGAATTAATTACTTACTCATTTTCTAATGGTATCTCATTCTCAGCATGTTCTTGATTTGGTAATGTTTTTACCATTTGCTTTCCATGCAGGAAATCTTGAAATTCAGATTGAACATCTTTCTTCCACAAATAGGCATATCTGTTTAAACCCTCAAGGAATGCCTATAAAATAAAAGTTAGAATAGGAAATTAAGTAACAATAAAATTATCCGCAATTTTTTCTTGTGGTATACCTCTGAAATACGATCATTCAGTAAAGAATTGTGACACTGAGGACACTGGTTGGCAAGATTGAGGGCATGATTTATGTCTGATAGATTTTATTGTTCAAATATATTAAGGGTCTAAACTATTGTGTGATAATGACAATGTACAAGGCAAACTGTTACAAATATTCTGAGTAGTACAATAAAGTGATTGCATAATTTAGAGCCCTCCACAGTTTAAAATACTACATTTTAAACAGCATTTTAGGATGCATGTAAGCAATTTCAATTTTTATATATACCAAGTCTCTAAAAAAAAAGGAGTCTTCAAAGAAGCACTGCAGAGATTTCCTTCCATCCCTGGATTTTATACATGCTGCACTTAATTCCATGTAATTCAGCCCTTGTTTCTCTTCAGACTCTATGTAGATTCCCTGATTTCAGCAGGCATTTTATTTCTTGATGCTCTGCTATAAATCCCACAATGCATCAGCATCACATGGGCAGCTAAAGCTGGTACCATCTCTGCCTGCTGTGGTAAATAGGCTATTGCACTGTAAGTATATAATCACAAGGCTGAATTGTGATTTGTGAATTGAGTGACAGGAGCTGTGCAGTCATAATCAGTAACTGTGACAGGAGTTTCTTTCCCTCTATGTGGAGGAACTTTAGTGGTACAGTCCATGTAATTTCATTATACAGGATGCTTTTGTGATTGACATGATAACCCTCTTAAGATAATGAATGCCATTTTATTTCCAGAGGATTACAATTGAATCACCTAGCTGAAGAGAAGGAATTCATTAATTTTCTGATAAAAAGGAGAACCTAAATAAGACATTACTAGCTGTATTATATTATATTAGTGCACAAGTTACAGGATGAATTTTAAACAAATCAGGGGAGAGCTACTCTACATCTTATCATCTTGCCTTTAAGAATTCAATCCCAAGTTTTCCACTATTTTAATCTCTCTCAAGCAGTCTCAAGTGCCTCTATAATACATTTTCCTCGCTTCCTGATCCTAAAATACAAGACGCTAGTTACTAATCTTACTGTTCATCAACTTGTCTCCTAATTTAAAGATAATGACATCTGTCAAAATATAATTTTACATTATACTATTAATAATATTTAAAAGTCCTTAAATACTCTATATTGTGCAAAGTTTAACCCTGTAATAGAGAATGACTAAAATCATAACTAAAGTTTCTTTTGATAACAAAGTCAAACAAAGTCAAATACTTAATATCTATGGACTTAAATAGTGCATAAGATAGCTTCCAGGTAGATGGTTTTTAAAAAAAAAAAAAAAAAACTAAATTGCAGTAAGAGAGATGTGTATGAGATTATGAAATATTTGAGACATTTGATTCTTCTTCAGATGTTACCATTTGACTGCACATTTTTTTATGATGATACCCGCACCCATATTTTCTGCTGGAGATTTTATGTCAGCATTTCTGCTGCTGATGGTCTGCAATCAAAATGCCCCATGGGAATGTACCCATATACGTGCCACAAGTTATAGAAATAAAGACTTTAGACTGCTAAAGCAAGAAGGCAATAGAAAAAATACATTTTATAAAGATGAATAAAATGCAGAAATGATTGTGAAAAAGAGAATAATTGCCATAGAACGTTAAAATATTCCAAAACAATACAACAATACATCAAAACTTTGCTCGGTCAGAAATAATCTGGGTGTAAAACTGGAAGAGGATGGAGAAAACACCAATCATTCAAATGCCATCTTCTCTACTGTGTTTACTACTGCCGTCCTATAGTATCTATCGTAATGAAAAAAAAGACGTAAACTAGGATCAAATAGGTTTGTGAGAGATCAGTCCAGTCAAATCAATCTGATCAGCTTCCACAAAGAGGTAAGTTCCTGACTGGACCGGAGTAAAGCTGTGGAGGTATAATTTATAAGGTCCCTAAAAAGGTTTGTACACAAAATGAGAATCATGATACTAGAGTAAAATATGTAAAAGTGTTAAAGGGAACCTGTCACCAGGTTTTTCCCATATGAGATAAGGCCCCCACCTTTCAGCCATGACATACATCATTTTAATATGCCGTATATATGCCTTAAATCAACCATGCAAGAAAAGAAAAATAGCTTTTATTATACTTACCTACGGAGCGGTCGGGTGTGATGGGCATTGCTGACTTGGTAAGGTGTCTCCCTTCTTCTTGCGATGCCATCCCCCTCTCTTCTACTTTACATGGATGATGAATAGTGATGATCGAGTATACTCGTTGCTCAGGTTTTCCTGAGCATGCTCGGGTGACCTCTGAGTATTTGTAAGTGTTTGGAGATTTAGTTTTCATCACAGCAGCCGAATAATTTACAGCTATTAGCCAGGCTGAGTACATGTGGGGGTTGCCTGATTGCTAGGTAATACCTACATGTAATCAAGCAGGCTAATAGCTGTAAATCATGCAGCTGCGACGATGAAAACTAAATCTCCGAGCAGTCATAAATACTTGGAGGTCACCCGAGTGTGCTCAGGAAAACCCAAGCAACGACTACAGTCGCTCATCACTAATGATGAATCCTACATCATCCACACAGTGTCCTGGCATCATGGTACTGCACAGGCGTATTTCTCTTCCCTGACTCGGGCAGAGTAAAGTATTTCAGTGCGCATGCACCAGGAAAGGTCAAAGAGTCCCGGCGTATGCGCACTGCAGTACTTTGCTCTGCCCTTGACAAAATACATATGCTCTGATGCAATGATACAGCAGGTGAAACACATAAGAGACGAAAAGTCCTTCAATTGAAAAATACTCCCTGACTCTCTTTTAGCCATTTATTCCCATAGAAATCAAAGTTATACTCAACTCATAATTCCATACTAAGAAGGTCCCATGACGATCACCAATTCTGTCACATTCGGGTGGTGTGTTGAGCTATGACATCATAATGTGTCCGCTCATCACGCCAGCTGGAACACAGTGAGAGAGATTTCTCACGCTGCGAGCGGTGACGTCAGTAAGGTTACCGCAGTTCAAAGGCCAGCTCACACAGAGCTTACAGTGGGAACCGCTGCCTGTGACCTGCAGGGACCTTAATTACGGTACTCTCACTGTGTTCTGGCTGGTGTGCTGAGCGATCACATTACTGATGTCACCGTTTAACACACCATCCGGATGTAGCAGAGCTGGGGATTGTCGTGGGACCTACTTATTAAGGAATTACAGAGGACAGCTGAGTATAACTTTGATTGCTATGGGAAAAATGTCTAAAAGAGGGTTGGGGAGTGTTTTTTCAATTAAAGGTCTTTTCTCGCTGTGCTTTATTACTTTTGACTACGCTTTTAGTAATGAGGTGTCTGATAGACACCTCTCCATTGAGAACCGTGCTGCAGAAAAAAATTGGACATGTCTATGTGTTCTGCACACGGACACACACGGTCCATGTGAACACACTGACATGTGCGCAAGACCTATAGATTTGAATGGGTTTACGTCATGTGAAAACTGTCACTATACGTTCTGGAGACCTATGGGGCATAACAAAGGGATTGAGTGTGGTCCATTCTCCACACAGACAGCACATGAACTTAAAATATATTCATCTAAACATACGCTAACACCTCGTTCACACATACGTGTTTAAAAACATACGTGAAAAAATGGTACCAGTGTCATCAGTGTTTCATCAGTGTGTCCGTTTTTACCATCAGTGTGTCCGTTTTTACCATCAGTGTGTCATCAGTGTATTTCATGGATGGATAATGAAAATAAATCACACAGACAGCACACAGACAACACACTTATGCCACCTGTATGCTGTATGTGTTTTTCAAGGACCCACAGACTTGTGTTTCGCACGGACACACATTCATGACAAAATCCATGTGAGTAGCACTATAGATTATAATTGGTGAATGTTGTATCTGAGAGAAGAAAAAGCAGATAGAATACGTATGTGCAACATGTACGTCTGAATGAGGCCTATGGCTGGTTTCATATGTCTGTGAAACATAGATCATACTTGAATTGGAATAACCTGTTGATCCTACTGACAAATTCTCTTTAAGATTTTCATAGGATGTGTTGACAAGGTAGAAACAGACATCTTTTTGATGGATTCGGCTACAAGGAAGACCAATCTCATCAAGAATAGAGAGCTTAGCAGTAGTTTACTGTCATGGGATACACAGTTTAGATAATGTATCAGAATACACAATTATTTTGGTGAACATCATATCTTTATTTATGTAAAAATAAGTACCATGCTATTTCTAACCAAAGGGTTCAGTTCATGGAGCAATACTGCCATCTAGTGCTCCAAACATGGATAGCATGCGCATATTTTTTTAGATTTCTACAGAAGACAATTTTCTCACCTGACATTCAATAACACCATTCTCCACCTGCTGCAGTATGTGGCCAACTAATTCCAGAGCTTCATCATCTTCTGACATATACTCTTGATATCCTCCCTGAAATACATTGAAGATTGACTTTGATTATATTGAATATATAATATCACGGCTCAGTGGTTAGCGCTGTAGCCTTGCAGTTCTGGAGACCTAGGTTCAAATCCTACTAAGAACAATATCTGCAAGGAATTTGCATATTTTCCTGTGTCTGTGCGGGTTTCCTCCCACACTCCAAAGACATGCTGAATTTAGAAGTGTTGTGGTATTAATGGTGCTGTGTAGTAACTTTACAATACAATAGCATAGTGCATTTTGCTATAAAAAAAAGATAATATAGTAATGGCCCAAAATGTTGACACCCTTGAAATTGTTCCAGAAAATGATTGCAATTAAACATGTTTTGCTATACACATATTTATTTCCTGTGTGTATCAGAACAATACAAAAATAGCAAATTGAACATAATTTCACACAAAACATCAAAAATTGGCAGGACAAAATTGTTGGCACCCTCAACTTAATTCTTAGTTGCACACCCTTTGGAATAAATAACTGCAATCAATCGCTTCCTACACCATCAACAGGCTTCTTACACCTCTCAACTGGAATTTTGCACCAGTCTTCCTTTTACAAACTGCTCCAAGTCTCTCATATGTGAAGGGTGCCTTCTCCCAACAGCAGTTTTAAGATCTGTCCACAGGTGTTCAATGGGATTTAGATCGGGACTCACTGCTGGCCTCTTCAGAACTCGCCAGCGCTTTGTTTACATCCATTTATGGCTGCTTCTTGAAGAATGTTTCAGGTAATTGCCAGCTGGAAGACTCATGACCTAAGACACAAACCCAGGTATCTGACACTTAGCACTACATTGTGACCCCATTTCATTTGGTAATCTTCAGATTTCATGATGCTTTGCACACAATCAAGACACACAGTCTCGGAACCTCCACCATATGTAAAAATCCGACTGCACTCAGATGTCATCCGAGTGCAGTCCTATTGAGAGATCTTTTGGAATACCTGGGGTGGACCCGCAGATCCACGACAACGAACCTCCCAAGGGTGAGCTGACCAGGTAGACCACCCCCTATACAGGGAGCGTTAGGGGCAGACCCAAGGGAGACTATTGCCGCAGAAGCTGGAACCCGGAGACAGGTAGTAGGATGTACAAAATAGAGAAGCTAGGCGTAGGACGGACAGAGCGGGGAAAGATGGGTACAGTTAGGTAAGAGCTTGGTACAGGGCGAGACCAAAGGAGCACTGCGAAGGGGAAGACACAAAGGAAGCAGGACAGGACAGAGACACCAGACTAACAGAGTACGAAGAGGACACTGGGAGGGCTGGACTGGATGAGGAGACAAGGAAGCCTGGGAGAGACAGAGAAGCTGAACTGGCTGGACAGAGTGGAGACTCAAAACAGGCAATGCAAAGACAAAGGTGGACCTGAGTCACAGAAGCACAAATGACAGACAGGCAAGGAGCAGAGGAAGGAATCGCCTTATATACACGGAGTGCTGGAGGACTTCCGGGTCACGGTCCTCCAGGATCACAGAGAGGAAATACAGAGCGCCTGTAAATCAGAAAGAGGAAGTGCTGGAGTGGGTGGTGCGCACGCGCACCCGACGAGAACCAGGGAGCGGAGAAGAATGAAGGAGAGGAAGCGCGCCTGCAGGAGGAGCGCGCCGCAGCAGGTAATTATGAGCAAAAGGAGTGGCCGTGACACCATATTTGACTGTTGACACTGTGTTCTTTCTTTGTAGTTCTCATTCCATTTTCAGTGAACAGTAAAATGATGGGCTTTATCTATTTACGGTCTCATGTGTCCACTAGATGCTTTCTAAGATTTCTGAGTCAGCAGTGAAGTCCTCCTGGGTCTCCTGCCATAGTGATAATGTCTGTAAAGCACTGTAGAATTAATGTCGCTATACAACTGAGTAAAATAAAAATAAATAATAGCGTTTCATTTCATTCAAATGTTGAATAGTTTGCGCTGACACTGATGCACTCTAAGCCAGCAGGATAGCTTGAATTTCTTTGGAACTCGATTGGGGCTGCTTATCCACCATCCAGACTATCCTGTGTTGCAACCTTTCATAACATTTTCTCTGCCATCCACGTCAAATGAGATTAGCTATGGTGTCATAGGTTGTCAACGTCTTGATTATGCACACCATGGACAAAGGAACATCAAGATCTATGGAGATAGACTCATAACCTTGACATTGTTGACATTGTTCAACAATTATTGTTCAACAATTTTTGTTCTCAAGTTCTCAGACAGTTCTCTTCTCCTCTCCATGCTTAGTGTAGCACACACAGACACACAATTCAACAGATTGAGTCAACGTCTCTCCTTTCTATCTGCTTTCAGGTGTGATTTTCATATTGCCCACACCTGTTACTTGCCACAGGTGAGTTTGAATGATCATCATATGCTTGAAACAAAGTTGTTTACCCACAATTTTTAAAAGTTGCCAACAATTTTGTCTGACCCATTTTTGGAGTTGTGTGAAATTATGTCCAATTTGCCTTTTTTCTTCTGGTTTTTTTTTGTGTTGTTCCATTAAACACAAAGGAAAGACACATATGTATAACAAAAAGTGTAATTTCCTGGGAGAAATACTTAATTTTCTGGAACAATTTCAAGGGTACAATTTCAGTCATGACTGTATATCTACAAAGTATAAGTTTATAAACAGCTTTTATATTGAGCCCATACAGCTCTGTGCACACACTCAGAAAACAGCTGGGTGCTTCTGTATAATCTTTTTTTTTTCCAATAATTTTTATTGGTTTTATAAATTTTATGAAGGGGAAGGGTAAAGGGTAAGGGAAAGCAGGGTGGAGGGGAAAAAAAAATAAAATATCATATAATATGAGGAAGAAGGGAAAAAGAGGACAGGCATACATACAAACATTTCCGTAGGTTTACATAAAACAACTATCGCTTAATATCAGCACCTGAAAAATGAAAATCAGTCAGTAAGATGACAAAATCAAGTGTTACTCAAAGACAAAGCCTAGAAATAGAAAATCAGTACATCTATTATACTACAAAGCACATATAATAGAGATAGCTTCAAAAACAAAGGCCAGTATTCTCAATATCAGCACCTAGTTAATACACTTATTTTGCCTCAAATGTAGCAGAACAACGAACAAAATATGCGTTATGTTATGTAAAGTATAAGAAAAGCATGAGGACCTGTCATGTCTGGAAACACTATAAGCTGATCCTAAGACAGGTTGGAGGGCAATGTCCGTTTTTTTTAGTATTATAACAAGTGGAATAAAGGTCTTTTCAAGTAGGATATATATTTAATGTAAACAGAGAGGAGATATCAGGAGAAACCGTAGAAGATGTCATTCCTGTTCTTTTCAGAAAGTTAATTCCTTTCTCCGGAGACGAGAGAGTGAACAATTTTGAAGCAAATTTCACTTGTAGATTGGAAGTCTTAGTCCATTGGTAGGGTATTCCGGCATGTAGGAGTTCCCATGTGGTTTGAGAGAGTGATTTCTTTAGACAAGTCCTTGAAAAAAGATAAGCTGCTGTAAGGAGATGGAAGGAGTTTTGAGTCTCTTGTCAGCATAAGGAAATCGTTCTTTACCCCGGTAGGATAAAGGGACACAATAACATCTCGAGCAATATTTGTAGGGAGCGTCCTTTGAATTCTGAAAACCTTCTCAATCAGATTTCTTCCTTTGTTTTTGGGTAATAAGTGAGAAATCATTGAAGAAATATAGTATTTTAACTGTGAAGGCTGGACCGACTCCAGAATTCCTCTGATTTTTATGTTGCTTTTTCTTTTAAAATCTTCATAGTTAGCCATGTAGTTTCTAAAAAAGATTATGTCTTTTTGGATCTTCTCCAGAGAATCAGAGAGTATGTGTGGACTATGAGCATGGATAGAAGGCGAGATCCGGTGGTTTTTGTATAGAGAATCTGTTATTTTTGAATCTTGAAGAGGGACATCAGGGACCTTGGTAGAATTTAAGTTAGAGTCTTTGACTATGAAATATAATGTATCTTTAAAGATATGTGTAATGTGTAATCTTTTGAACAATCAATGAGCTTTACCACCCAGTAAACACAGGTTTACAGCAAATGACAGTTACACTTTAACTTATGCTCACCTATTCATGCCACTTCAGTAGTTCTTTTGTAACCTGTTCTGCGGAGATGACATTCTATCTACCTGCATGTAAATACTGCAGCCAATCACTGTCCACCATGCAAACAAAAGGCCAGTGATTGGGTGCAGCAGTTTATACAGGCAGTCGGGAAAGTCTTTACTTTAGGACAGCTACAAAGACCACTAAGACCACCAGAGTGGCAGTAATCAATCAGAAGGGGATTTACCAGATAATTAAAGTTATTTTAATTAATGTGATTATGTTATTCACCTGTTGCTGTTGCAATACCGGACTTTGCTACCTTCTACTGGCCACTTTGCTTTGCAATAAACTTTGACAAGTTCTCGAGTAATCCAGAGTCACGCTAGCGACTCGCATGCCTTCTACGCGCCGCCCTACTCACCGTGTGTTCCACTCTGCTCCACTGAGTACCTAAACATTGCTCTTATTTGTCCTGTGCTACATTTTTGCCCCTTTCCTCTTGAAAGACATTCCTCCTGGAAAACCTTTGTCCAGTTTATATATAAATTTTGGAGGGCTCTTTGCAAGCTGCTGAATGTCTGTCTGGATTTCTCCTCTGCGTACCATCCACATAAGGAAAAAAGGGAATCCAACCCCAAGAGATAAAATCACTTACGGTAACTTTAATAGTATTCATTTAAAATAAAAAATAGGCTATAAGACATACAAAAACCGGATAAGTGCTCTTAGTCACAGACCAATGGACAAATGGAACGATGTAACCAGAGACTCTCAAGAAATATCTTCGCTACTTTATCTCTGCATGCCAGGACAACAGGGTACAACTACTCCTCTGGGTGGAGTTTTTCTACAATAACCATGTTGGGAATTCTCTGGAGCATCCCCATTCTTCATTGTTTACTCTCATCATCCTCAAGTGCCTTCTCCTACGTATGCTTCATCCCAGGTAAGAGCTGCTAATTCTTCATTTGCCAACTTCCTCCAGATGTGGCAGTATGCTCAGGCCTCCCTCCTTAAGGCCATGTCTCAGATGAAGACTATAGCAGACGAAAAAAGAGAGGTTCGCCGTCTCACTACCTACCTGGAGAAAAGGTTTGGTTGTCTTTGCAGAATGTTTGCCTAAAGGAGCCTGGGTATCTTGGTCAGTTCAAGATCATCAGACAAATTAATCCAGTGATCTAGAGTCTTCTACTTCAGCCAAATCTACAGATCCAGAACTCCTTCCCCATCTTGCTCTTGAAGCCAGTGATCCTGAATTGCTTCTCCAAGGTCCATTCTCCTGCCTCTGCCTCAATTCCTGAGGGGCCTTCGGACGTGTTTGAGGTCAAAGGCATTCTGGATTCCAAGCAGGTCTGGATCCCAAGCACATTGTATTTAGTAAATTGGAAGGATCTTTTTATCTGAAGAAGAGGTCTTGGGAGCATGCGGAGAACGCCTGCGCCCCTACTATCTTTGAAAGATTTCTCCATTGGTCTGGCCAAAAAAGGAGGGGGCGGAATGGGGGTACTGTTACATCAGTGACTCGCACGCCTTTTAAGTGCCGCCCTACTCACTGTGTGTCCCGCTCTGCTCCACCTGACCATCACTCTGAGCTGACTTGTGCTACACTTCCAGCTCTGCTGTTATTGCCTGTTGCTGCAAATCTATTGGGAGATGCGGCCAAACTCTGTTGGAATTTGTATCCACTCTGTCCTGCAGAGATCTGCTTCCCTATCCTATCACTTGCCAGAAGGTGATATATCAGACAACTGATATCATTCCTGTGATTAACTGCATCCTTGCTGGAAGATACCAAATTGCATATACATCTCAGTATTCCTGTGAGTAACTGCATCACTGTTGAAAGATAAGTTTCCTACACAGTTAATATTCCTGCATATATCTGCACACCTGGTTCAGCTTCAACTGATGCTAGCTGCTCCACATATTGTCTGCTATACTGCATACTCTGCTGCCTTGGTCCTCGCTGACCCATATGTCGTTTGACAAGATCCACTTCATTGCACCATTGCTTCTGGTCTTTGCTGCTCATCCAGAACTATGGCTTAAAGAATCCTCCTCACTAAGTGTGCCTTGCCTTTAACAGCCTTATCTCTACCTGGTTTTAAAACATCTTCAGCCACCTCTTTCAGGTAACATCAGATTATCTCGGTTTTGCAGGACAATATTTAATGTCAAGGATGGATTAGATTTCTATCTAAAACAAAACCATTTCATTATGACTAAATTTACTATATACAGCTAGATGTGGCCATTTGAATATGTTTTCCAGTCTTTTGTACATACCTTCACTGTAGAAGAAAGCCCCTTTATATGTGAGCCTCTAAGGAGAAACATTTTAAGCCATTCTTCTATGTTCTCCATTACACTCATATCAGAAGTGCTCTTATCAAGTGGTGGATTAAAGGCAACTTCACCATTAATCAATTCAACTTCAATGCTAAGAGCAGGTGAAAACTATGGAAGAAAAAAGCATGTAGTTACCCAATCATCTAATGATAATCCAGCAAATCATGCCCACTTTTATATTTTTTAGTCCTCATGATGCGACATGTGTCTTGTTTTGTGAGAGAAGGTATCTACTACCTCCAAAGCAGTTGGAATTGTGCATTATGAGGAGCTCTTGGGCTGCAAAGTGCCCCTATATTGTTTTTGCACAGCGGTCCTTGTCTATCTGTGTCCGCCATTGCTCAAATCCATCTTTAACTCTGCTGTCCTAATAATCCACATTCCCCTGAGGTTACTCCTCTGCCTCTTGCCACCACACTGCCATATCAGCAGCTTCTCTTCTCACTTACTGTCTTCTGCCTCATTACTGTAGACTGTTGAGGTACCTTCACACGAAACGACTTTGTAACGATATCGCTAGCGATCCGTGATGTTGCAGCGTCCTCGCTAGCGATATCGTTTAGTTTGACACGCAGCAGCGATCAGGATCCTGCTGTGATGTCGCTGGTCGCTGAATAAAGTCCAGAACTTTATTTGCTCGTCCGATCACTGTGTATCGTTGTGTTTGAAAGCAAAAGCAACGATACCAGCGATATTTTACACTGGTAACCAGGGTAAACATTGGGTTACCAAGCGCAGGGCCGCGCTTAGTAACCCGATGTTTACCCTGGTTACCAGCGTAAAAGTAAAAAAAACAAACAGTACATACTCACCTGCGCGTCCCCCAGCGTCTGCTTCCTGACACTGACTGAGCTCCGGCCCTAACAGCACAGCGGTGACGTCACCGCTGTGCTTTCACTTTCACTTTAGGGCCGGAGCTCAGTAAGTGTCAGGAAGCAGACGCTGGGGGACGCGCAGGTGAGTATGTACGGTTTGGTTTTTTTACTTTTACGCTGGTAACCAGGGTAAACATCGGGTTACTAAGCGCGGCCCTGCGCTTAGCAACCCGATGTTTACCCTGGTTACCCGGGGACCTCGGCATCGCTGGTCGCTGGAGAGCGGTCTGTGTGACAGCTCTCCAGCGATCAAACAGCGACGCTGCAGCGATCGGCATCGTTGTCGCTATCGCTGCAGCGTCGCTTCGTGTGTAGGTACCTTAAGTCCTCCTCACTGAAAGGGTCCATTTTCTCATTGTTCTTGTCTGTGTGTCACTTATGTAGCTCTTTTTAGTCAAAATTTTTATAATTTATTATTGATTATTAATTGATTGTAATGAACAATAAACCCAATTTTCATGTCTACAGTGCCCAGAATTAAGCGCGCTAACTAATAAATTTATAAATAATTCATAATATTAATTGCAGATAAAACATGTTTTATGTTATACTTTCACAAATGTAATAATCAATATTGCTAAAAAAGAATCGCTATTTTGCAAAAAAAATGGCAAAATATTGTCCTTTTTCATCACTGAAAAGACGCATAACTATTTTAATAAACTAAAAAGTAAAAAAAGGCATATTCTGAAAAACTGTACAGTTCTCATCATCTTCAGCAGGAGCGCTCTGCTCCCTGACCAGTCTACTTCTTTTTTTCTAATAGGGGTAGGTTCTCCTGCATTACTGTCAGTTTGGACCGGCAGCATTGTTGTGCCAATGGCCCAAGCAGTGCATTCCCGATGCGGTTACAGTACATGAGGCAGCTTTGCCTCTGCAACGTTAGAAGCACAGTAACATTGACACTGGCTGGGACAAGGAGCTAACAATGTGCTGCGTAATCCAGATCCATTGTATTGCTTACTCACTCCATAAATAAAAGCTAGGAAGCACTGTGTGCTTTCAGCCAATGTAGCAGTAGCCGGACCAGTAGTCAAAAAGCTATAAGCCATGAAATTAGCAACAGGGTAATGTGGTAGGGGGGGGATTTTAAAAAATAGTGGATAATAAAAATGCTTAGATTTACAAACACTAACTAGTGATGAGCGAATATACTCGTTACTCGAGATTTCTCGAGCACGCTCAGGGGTCCTCCGAGTATTTTTTAGTGCTCGGAGTTTTAGTTTTTCTTGCCGCAGCTGAATGATTTACATCTATAAGCCAGCATAAGTACATGTGGGGGTTGCCTGGTTGCTAGGGAATCCCCACATGTACTTATGCTGGCTAACAGATGTAAATCATTCAGCTCCAGCGCTAAAAACTAAAATTCTGAGCACTAAAAAATACTCAGAGGACCCCGAGCGTGCTCGAGAAATCTCGAGTAACGAGTATATTCGCTCATCACTAACACTAACCAATAATTTCCTGCAATGAATAACGCTTTTAGGCCTAGAATGCTTCTAGGGGAGAATGTTTAAATGTAAACATTTAAAATAAAAGTAACCAAGGCAAGGAGATAGCAATATGTAGGATCCAAGAATTGGAATCTATTAACTCTTCTTACATGATAGTCCAGCAGTGTATTTAGCAGGGCAGCCAGGCTGGATATAGTAACTTTCTTCAGACCTTGTAGAATGATAGCATCGATATGCATAATGAAGTCCTGCCATGCCGGTGATGCTTCACTAATCCCACATGCTGCAAAACACTGTTGAACAAGGTTGTGTATTTTTACTCCATCGGGAACAAGTAAAGCCTCCAGCTCATGTTCAATTTTCCTAAAAGCACAGAAATTAAAAATGAAAGCTTGTTTACCCACAAAATAGCAAATGTATTATTAAAATCAAGTAACAATGGAGAATTATTTCCAATGTCTGCATTGTTTCATCCTAATTACATCCGGCACCAGGGACTTTCCGAGATCTCTCCAACTCATTTAGTTCTTTGCTGTAGATCCGCTCAGCCTTCATGTGATGGTGTATAATGCTCTGTGGGGAACCATATGGGGGAGAGGCTTCTAGGGAAAAGTACCATTGGATATGGCATATGAATATATACAGAATTTGACAGAAGCGGCTGAAATCAAAGGTATAGAGAGGTAGAGTAATGCTCCAGGCACCTCTACAGATGCTGTATCATGACTTCATGTAAAGAAGAGTGGTAATACAACCATGGGCACACGGCTTTAGAGAGCATGTTTGACCCCCAATTCGTTTAGCCTGACGTTTGGTATGCCAGTCTTAATGGGGTGCAGGCAGGAATGAGATGCCCCTAATTCATTAAGAGACGCATTCCACTTAATAGATGCAGACACATCATACCAGTAGCGTGCACCTCGCCAGAAATATTACTCCCATCAGAGACTAGAGTAAAATTTCTGGTGTAATGTATACCATCACTTTTGATTAATTTGTTGGGCAGGAGTTGTCATGCCCTGTTCCATCCTGACTCCTCCCCAGCTGGACAACAGTATTGTGAGAATGCCAAAAGTTGAAAATTGTGCAAAAAAAGATGTGCAAAAATCGTAGAACTTTTTAAAGTGTTTTACACCAGGATTCAGGCATAAACATTTTGATGAATCGGGGCCTATGTGTCTTTCAGAAGGGATAATATACTTCTTGTGCTATTGGAACATGGTTCAATGCGAGTGTCCATATTCTTTGTACTGCTAGACATAACAGACTATGGTGGGACAATGTAAACAGGGCACATGTGCCACAGTGAAATGAAGCAAGTGGCCTAGCTGTAAGCAGTCACAACAGGAGCTGCCAATTAAGAGGTTCACAGTACAGGAATCCAAGCGATAAGGTGGCCCTCTTCCACTGCAAAGCAGCAAGCAGCTTTTGTTACAGACACAAAAAGGGGCCCATATACTGTTCTTGTGACACCCAGGATTTCGGGTACCACAGTGGTGCTGCCTTCCTCTCGGGGAGGGTAATGCCATGCCTGGAGACAGGAGGGATCCCTTTGGCAGGTAATCTCACATTCAACAGAAGGGGGAGCTCAAAACCTGGTTTTAGGGGAATTTCCCTGATTTTCATCCTGGTCTGGAGGAGGAGTTAGACAGTCTAGTGCAGGCAAGAAACAGGGAAAGAGCAGAGGAATGATTAGGAGGGGGGCTGTTACTGAGTTCCTCAGAGCTGAAGTACAGAGGCTGGGCACCGGGAGCCCGAGGTTGTGGGTAACTGCAAGTCCCACAGCAGAACCGGAGGGCAGAGAGCTGAAAGTAACCTGCCCCATTAAACCTGAGGTACAGCAGCATTCTAGAGCCTGAAGTCACCGTATACAAAGACCACAGAAAAATGGCTCAAGCTGCCCACCATATAGGTACTGTCCCAGGACAGGAGAGAACGAGGACCTTGTTAGGACACTACAGGCAGCAAGGGACTAATAGCGCAAAGTGGAAGGCTCCCAACCTGACCTGTCAAGGGGATTCCACTTGTCTTCAGGCTGCCTGGACTCCATCTGCACCTGTTGCCGGTACCCCGGACTGTGACCTGCTACCATCAGTAAACCAGGTATAGACTGCAACCCTGTGTCCTCCATTTATTTACCGGCAACCCACCATTCTTGCCCACTCCACTGGGAGCCCTGGGGACCCCGCTTCACCTGTGGGAAGCGTCACCATCTATGCTGCAGTAACATCACCCCAGAAGACCCCTTTAAGCAGAGTCGGTCCCCTCTGACGAGAACCACAGGTGGCGTCACAAATACAAACTTTATTACAAAGCCCCTTATAAGATTTTTCCCTTTTAATTGAGTGCCCAGTGCCACGGACCGGGTCCTGCCACCGTGACATCCCCTTTAAGTGCAACCGGACCCAGTACCGAGTATCCCCATTGCCCTAGTGGGCGACTCAACCTTGGCATCACGAACAGGATTTCGTGCCCTGGCATCACCAGGTACTGTGTGCCAGAGACTGTGACCGTTTACTTGCAAGCTGCCATTGCCGCGCCGCGTGCAGTGCGAGGGGAAGAAGGAGGCATTCCTTTGTGGCGCTGCGAGAGGAGATGCAAGTGAAGATGCCGTTCAGCAGAGCCACAAGTGGAGACGCAGTGCCGGAGCCCCGGAAGGAGGACCGGGAGGAGCGCCCGACTGCATACAGCAGGAACTTCTACAGACTCCGGTGGCAAGACGCCAGCCCTGCAAGGTTAAGGGAAGGGGACATATCTGACCCGGGAGGATTGGCAGCGGTCGCAGCCACAGGCCAATGATTCCCCCCATGCCTCGCGGTGGACGCAGCCGCAGGTCCCATAATGCCACCAGGCACCGAAGTGCCCGCAGCTCCTGCCAGCCGGCCGGATCTCACCGCAGTAACAGCTCCTATAATGCCTGGCTGCCACAATATTCAGGGGAGTCCCATACACTGAGTGACTTTAAGGAAAGGCTCTGCAGCCTATTTGAAGTATATCCCCTGACAGAAAATCAAAAGGTCAGCATCCTAACTGGCCAACTAATTGGCGCAGCCCTAAGAGAAGTAAAATCCTGGCCGGACATGGAATAAGGAAATGTTAAACAGATATTTGCCAAACTTAAAACCACTTTCGACACCCGCACCGCTGCAGAAATTAAAATGAGGTTTTTCGGGTGCAAACAAAGAGCACAGGATAGCAAACGGGACTATGCCCTTAATCTCCAGGAGGCATTGCGGGCCATTAAACAGGATGACCCTAACAGTGTGCAGGATGGAGACAAACTATTAAAAGAGCAGTTCATTGAGGGACTCCTGTCCAATACCCAGAGGACACAGCTGCGCATCCTGGCCTTGCAAAACCCTGACCTGGACTTTGCACAATTTAAAGACAGGGCCATCTGGGTGCTGCATGAACCACCGCCCAGCCGCACAGTTCCCACTAGGCATCCAGCCCTCACGTACCACCAGGAGGTGGCACCCTCTCCTTAGGTCGCCGTAGAGGCCGGCGCACAGATCCTGGATGATGATCTCTCCACAGAATTATGCCTCCAGGTCCAGGAGCTGACTAAAAGCGTAGCTGCACTAGCCAAAACCGTACAGACCCTGCAGTAATCCCCAAAGGAGAAAATCCAGCTGGCTTCCAGTCCGGAGGACGTCCCCTGGCGACGACAGAAGAGGATCCCACCGATCAGAGGAAGAGACAACGACCGCTATCATCAGGATGGACGACCTATCTGCCTCTGCTGCAATCAGGCAGGACACATCGCAAGGTTCTGCCATTTAAATGAGCGACCCCCTTGGGCAGAGGGCCAACCCCCAAAAATAGGATGACCAGGCCCATAAAGTTGGCTAGCCAAGTACGTCTGAGGATGACCAGTCCTCCCCATTGTGATCGCCGGAATTCCGATGAACGCTTTACTGGACACCGGCTCTCAGGCGACAACTATGCCTTACATCCTCAACAAACGGTATTGGGCCGACTCAGACATTACCCGTGGTCAGATAGTGATTTGACAATAGTAGTCAGTAATGGTCCGCCTTTGTCACAGGTGAGGTACAAGGAGGTCACCATTAAGGTGGGGCGGATAGAATTGAAGACCCAAGGACTGGTGATTGTTGATATTGACCGACAAGAATGTAACCCCATGATGACCATAGGTACTAATGTCATTGAAAACTGTCTTGCCGAGGTTATTGTCTTGTTACAACAGGTGGCCGAAACTGCTGGTTCCAGTGAGCAACGTGTCCTGCAAAAATAAATCAGAGCCCTGATGCAGAGACAACAGGTAGAATTGTCTGGTGGAGAAGTTGGACGTGTCACAGTGAGTGATCCGATCACCATTGCAATACCCAACAGGAGTGAAATGTTAATATGGTGTCGGGCAGCAATAGGCCTTAGAGGTAAAGACTACCAGGCCCTGGTAGAACCTGTGTATTCAGACAGAAGGCCCACCATCCTGACAGCCAGAGGGGTGGTTGATGGCCGCAAGGGGAGGGTACCAGTACGTGTCCTTAACTGTGGAGAGAAAGAGGTCCACTTAGCCAGATATGCCACACTTGCTAAACTGTTTACTGTTAATGATAATGCAATAAAAGCAACAGAACCCTTGGTCCCGTCCGACCAGGCGGACGACAATGGCTCTGCAAGACAGATGGAGGATTGGTGTCAGAAGTTACACGTGGGCACTGACTCTACCCCACCTCACCAAAAACATGGGGCTTACCGGGTGGTCCATGAGTATGAGCGGGTATTCAGAAAACACCCACTAGATTTTGTGCATGAAAAAGGGGTTCAACATCATATCCCCACTGGAGGTCATCCGCCCATTAAAGAGAGGTACCGGCCTGTACCTCCAGCTCACTACCAATGTGCTAAAAAGTATGTTACGAGAGATGAAGGAGGCTGGGGTAATCAGAGATAGTTGCAGCCCCTGGGCAGCTCCATTAGTCCTCGTAAGGAAAAAGGATGGTACAATGAGGATGTGTGTTACCTGTTTAAATTGTTTGCTTATGCTTATTACAGGTTTAAAATGGACAATAGGGTAATGGACAGTGAATTGCCCAAAAACTGTCACTGTACATAGTGGGCACCTTCTAGGTGCACCTTTGGTTCTACCCACATTGCCAGCGTGGGTAGAGCCTTGTTTGTTCACAGACCTGAAGCAAAAAAAAGTCTGGCGTGGCTGAACACTGGGTCTGGATATACACCTTGTAGCTCGCCCAAGCCTACGTTGGGGTTTATGACAGATCCCTCACATCAGTACTGTTATTCATGAACAAGGACACCCTGGTATAGGACCAGTTGTACTCTTGTATATATGTTTGCAACGTTAAAGCCAAAAGTACCTCCCGTAAGGGAAGAAAAAGTTTAAACCTGTTAAATGTTTTTCAAAACTGTTTTGCATCTTATCTAACCTGTTTGTTTATGTTTCTTTTCCCAGTCCGTCAGTACTGGATTAAATGGGGGGGAATGAGGCACCCCAGGAGTTCGGGTACCACAGTGGTGCTGCCTTCCTCTCGGGGAGGGTAATGCCATGCCTGGAGACAGGAAGGATCCCTTTGGCAGGAAATCTCACATTCAACACATTCTGACTCCATGCCAGAAGGGGAGCTCAAAACCTGGTTTTAGGGCAACTTCCCTGATTTCCATCCTGGTCTGGAGGAGGAATTAGATAGTCTAGTGCAGACAAGAGACAGGGAAAGAGAAGAGGAGTGATTAGCAGCTTGAGGGGGGCTGTGACTGAGCCCCTCAGAGCTGAAGCACAGAGGCCGGGCACCGGGAGCACGAGGTTGTGGGTAACTGCAAATCCCACAGCAGAGAGCTGAAAGTAACCTGCCTCATTAAACCTGAGGTACACTAGCATTCCAGAACCCGGAGTCAACAGTATACAAAGACCCCACCCAGAGAAATGGCTCAAGCTGCCCACCATACAGGTACTGTCCCAGGACAGGAGAGAACGAGGACCTTGTTAGGACACTACAGGCAGCAAGGGACTAATTGTCAACGCAAAGTGGAAGGCTCCCAACCTGACCTGTCAAGGGGATTTCCACCTGTCTTCAGTCTGCCTGGACTCCATCTACACCTATTGCCGGTACCCTGGACTGTGGCCTGCTACCATCAGTAAACCAGGTAAAGACTGCAACCCTGTGTCCTCTGTTTATTTACTGGCAACCCACCATCCTTGCCCACTCCACTGGGAGCCCTGGGGACCCTGCTTCACCTGTCTGAAGCGTCACCATCTATGCTGCAGTAACATCACCCCAGAGGACCCCTTTAAGCAGAGTCGATCCCCTCTGACCGAGAACCACAGGTAGCGTCACGAATACAAACTTTATTACAAAGCCCCTTATAAGATTTTTCCCTTTTAATTGAGTGCCCAGGGCCACGGACCGGGTCGAGGCCACCGTGACATCCCCTTTAAGTGTGACCAGACCCGGTACCGAGTATCCCCATTGCTTTAGTGGGTGACTCATTCTTGCACAGGGGCCCTCGTGTGTGTGTGCCTGCCCTTGTAGACACAGACAGGCTTGTGATTTTGCTAGAACTATAGTCATTCCTTACAGAGCTAGCATATAACATATATAGATATTTGGTCTATAAAGGTAACATACTTTTGCTCTGATATTAGTTCACTGATTGAATAGCTCCTTTGGGATTCCCGGCTTGTAAAAATATCAAGATGTGCTGTGCACCATGCCGCTGTGATCTCACTAATGGCCTTGTAATTATTTGTAACAATGCTGAAGTTGTTATAGAGGTCTGTGCAAATGTAGGAAGTAGCAAGTTCAGTATAATCCATGCTCTCGTCCATGCTCCAAGTGAACACGTTCATTCCATCTTTCAAAATCTGCAGGGAAAAAAGCAATGACTGTGAAATTGACTCACTTATACAGCAGTAAAAGGGAAATTAATGTGTTAAAAGGTCATCATTTTCAGAAAATAAAGTAATGATTACTTACCTAGAGTGCAGTACATACTAAAGACAAAAAATACCCTTTTAGCCTGCAGGAAAGTCAATCCAACAACTTCCTAATTAGTTAAAACACATTAAATACTTGTTGTGGCTCATACAATCGCTTGATAAGGGTCAAAGAAGAAATCCAGCGTAGTAACAGGTATGTAGAATCCAGAGCTTATTGTAGAAAATATCAATATAAAATCATAGTGACAGACGGCTCCAACCAGTGTGAATAGAGACCAACGCGTTTCAGACCCTAAGGGCCTTAATCATTAACCATTTGTGTGCGAACCGCCGAGCTAGACAGGTTACCGGCATCAGATCCTTTGTTGTGTGCAGCTAAATTGTGCCTCATCAGCCTGTATGCAAACACCGGCCAACTTACCGAGTACAGGTGCACACCAAAAACAAATGGATATGCAATGTACAGAAGAGAAAAAAGGTGGCACTCACCCTCCGGGTAAAAGAATCCTTTATTCAATCTTGTAAAACAGTTTCAGAGGGAGAATGTGGAAAAACTTCTTAGGACAATGGCCGTTTCGTGCTAGTTGCACTTCAATTGGTCATGTGCTTGGGTCCTGTGCTTACAAAATTGAATAAAGGATTCTTTTACCTGGAGGGTGAGTGCCATCTTTTTTCTCTTCTGGACAGTGCTTAATCATGAACCATGATTAAGGCTCTTAGGAGCTGAAACGCTTTGGTCTCTTTTCACACTGGTTGGATATTTTCTACAATAAACTCTGGATTTTATTCTACATACCTGCTACGAAGCTGGATTTCTTCTTTGACTCTTCGCATACAGATAGATCCCCAGCTTCTCCGTGCGTGTTTTCAGCAGGATCGATGCTGCACCGATGTGATGAGTTGACCCTCCTTCCCTGTTTCCTAATTTGAATTCATACAATCGCATACACACAATACCTCAGAGATCTTCAATAACTTCTTCTCAAACAGCGCCCTCTGGTGGGAAGAGATTGCTTTTACAACTTCATTGTATTTGGATGCTACCATTTCCAAATGGGTACAAAGCACTTTAAACCTGTTCTTATTCATATGGTCTATAAGACTTCCATTTGATTCTGGGAACTAAAAAGTGAAAAAATAAATAACTAATGTTACTTAGTGCAAAATAATATGTTAACTGTTATTTAATTTGATTTATTTAAACGGTTGTTCCCTTATTAGTGTTCCCCGCTTCTACTGTCTGCAGGATAACCCCTTAATGACCGGGCTATTTTTCTTTTTGTTCTTTCGTTTTTTTCTCCTCTTCTTCCAAGAACCATAACGGTTTTCTATTTTTCTGTCGATATACTGTAGCTGTATGAGGGCTTGCTTTCATTAGGACAAGTTATTTTTTTGAATGACACTATTCATTTTAAAATGAAATGTACTGGAAAACAGAAAAAAATCCATGTGGGATGAAACAGTGAAAAAAAAATGCATCCTTGTTTTTTGGGTTTTATTCTTAAGGTATTCATTGTATAGTAAAAAAAAAAAAATGACGCATTAACATGATTCTCCAAGTCAGTATGATTATGGCAATACCAAACTTGAGAAAAAAAGTTCATAAGTTTGTAAAAAAAAAAAAAAGTGGGGGAAGCGTGGGTAAGTGGGGTGACCGGAAAAAAAAATGAAATTCTGGCGTTTCGATTATTTATTTTTCTCTTTATGGCCTTGACCATATCAGTTAATAATTTTATATTTTCATAGACCAAACTTTTAAGAATGTGGCAATACCAGATATTACTTTTAAAAGCTTTTTATTTTTTAGATTATTTTTTGTCCCCTTAGGAGATTTCAACCAATCATTTGTCCTATATACACTGAAGTACCTTAGTATAGCAGTGTAGAAGAAAAATCAGTCTCCAAAGTAACAGCCTAAGAAGTACCAAGAAGACAGTGATGGGGACCTTCAGCAGGAATCCAACTGCCATGATATCCCTCAGTAAACCGCAATCTTATTGCACGGGGTCGATAGAAGGCAGCAACCGCTCTATGTTAATGCCGCTGTTAGAGATTGGCAACATCATCTAAATGGGTAATAGCAGCAATCAGAGCTCAGCTCCGGCTGCTACTGTTAGAGACAGATGCTGTGTAACATAGCTGGCACCGACCACATGTGCAGACTGGTACCTACACATGTGCTAATGTGTTATAAATCAGCAGTTCACACAGAAAAGAGTAACATACAACTGCAAGTTCAGACCTTACGAATGGAATGTGTGTTGTCTATAATGTCATGGAGATGCACATGTCAGCACAGGAACTGTATCCTCTAAATAGTTTAATATATTCAATTCATATTATTTTACTATTTATTTTGATTTATTTTAGACGAATATCAAAATAAATAATTACTTTTAACTAAACTTCTAATTTAAAGGGAATATGTCAGCAGGTTTTTGTTATCTCACCTGAGAGCAGCCTGATGTAGGCAAAGAGTAGCTGAATCCAACGATGTATCACTTAGCTTGCTGGGTGCCGCCGTTCTGATACAATCAGAGTTTATAGATTCAGATTGAAGCAGAGCTGAGAAAGCTAACCCCGCCCCACCAGGCTATCTGTGTAAAAAGTCCAAAGACAGCGAGGTGCTTGTCACAGGAGGGGGCATTGCCAGACCGGGAGGCACCAGCATCTGGGTAACAGCAATGGCAAACTCCTGATGCTAAAAGAATCATTGCAGGCTAATAAAACCTCGAGAGGCATCGCTGAAATCTATGTTTTAACCCCTACCTCATGCTGTCTTCAGATTACATAACAAAAACCTACTGACAGATTCCCTTTAAAAGTGTAATTCAAATTAAAGGGTTTTTCCATTTTCATGCTTTTTCCCTGTAGGTCAGCTCTGTGTAAAATAATAAAACCATATGGTACTCACCACTCCTGGGTCCAGCGCCAACTCAACTACAGCACGCATCATGTTGCAACCAATTACTTACCTTGCCTGATTTTTCTATAGTAATATAAAATTTAATTCAGACAGTAACCAGTAATTTTGTTTAATCAACAAACTGGACTGATCATTTAGGCTATGTGCACACTTAGCGGTTTTTGCTGCGGATCCGCAACAGTTTTCCATGTGGTGTACAGTACTATGTTAACCTATGGAAAACAAAAAACGCTGTGCACATGCTGCGGAAAAAACCGCGTGGAAACGCAGCGGTTTTCATTCTGCAGCATGTCAATTCTTTGTGCGGAATCCGCAGCGGTTTGGCACCTGCTCCATGTTAAAAACCCGCAGGTGTCTAAAACCGCAGTGGAAACAGCACAAAAAAACACGATAAATCCGCAGTACTTTTTGCACTGCGGATTTCATCAAATCCTCTGCGGAAAAATCCGCAGCAGAATCCGCAAAGTGTGCACATGGCCTTATTCTACATTCACAGTTGGATGAGTATTTGGATAAGTAAGTAAAACTTTCACCTCTTTCAAATGATGAAATTTGACCAATGAACTGGTTAAAGGGTTTTATAAAATTTCAAATTCCATAGGGAATCATAGATGTGGGCACTATTTAATCTATTAATTCATAAGTACAGAGAAAATAATCCCTGATTCTTCCGCTCTTTTCTGTTTTGTATTTGCACTGCGACACTCCATTGCAGAAATATTCACATTTGTTGCTTTTGGAGCACAGTATGTGAAATCTCTCCTTGCAGTCCAACTGGGCATCTCTTCACAGTCCTCTCTGGAAGCATGTGCTTTCAATCTTCCCTCCCAGTTGACTCCTATCACAGCTTGGCAGCTAATCTACCAGTCTGAGACTATGCCAAGCTGTCATTGGCAGCATCTAGGAAAGAGGTGTGAAAGCACATAACCCTAGAAAATACTCTCAGGAAACATCATATCGGTCTTCCATCAAAGATTTCATATAGTGTAGTATAGAAGAAAGAAAGTGTCAGAATCAGGGATTTTTAAAAGTAATATAAGTAATTTTTTTGGAGCAAGTGACAGGTCCACTGTGAAAGAGAAGCATAATAATAATGCTCTTTAACATGTGTAAGCACCTAGAGATAGATTAGATAGGAATACCACCCAACTACCCTGCAAAGTGGAGATGACTACTAAGAGCATTTGGACCTTGCGGACTGAATGACAAGAATTACTTGTCTACTTTTCTCTAATGTTTAAAATCTAATTTAGTGATCTTTTATCTAATGTCTGATATGCCTACATAGTTTACAATGCTTGCAAGTACCGTAGTATATTTGATATTTTGTAATTAGAAAATATATAAAATAGTAAAGTGAAAAAGATAAGTTGTGTAAAGCAGGACAATCAATATGAGCAGAGGAGTAAATAATACGTTTCCTATTTTCAAAGTTTCAGCTAAATTACTATCTCTTTTGAAATTCCCATAAATGTGCACATGAGCAAGACTACAAAAAGCTACTGATTTTCTAGCAGGAACAAGGAATTGTTCATTGTTGACTGATCATACCACATTTGACAAATTTAGTCAAAATTGCCAGTTATTTTCAACCTAATTCCTGTTGTCTGGATACAATGATATGTAGAGTGATGATTGCCTCGATGAGATCAATGTAATTCACTACCTTCAATGTGAAGGGAGGTTTGAAAAAGTACTCTGCTTCACGTAGATGAACCGGCAGATCAGGGTTAAGATTGATCTCTATTGGGCACAAATACTCTTCAGGATCATGGTTTGAAGCAGAGGGTTTCTGGAACACAAAAGAAAAAAATAAATAATTAGTGCACATAGTAAAGAAAACCTGTCATTTCAATATTTTTTCATAAATAAATAGTAGACATGAACGTAAGAAACATTGTAATATATTGTGATGACACATCATTTTATTTTAATTAGCCAGACATCTATCTTCAACAAGCCAGGAAGAATAGACTGTTATCTACAGTTAGGTCCATATATATTTGGACAGAGACAACATTTTTCTAATTTTGGTTATAGACATTACCACAATGAATTTTAAACAAAACAATTCAGATGCAGTTGAAGTTCAGACTTTCAGCTTTCATTTGAGGGTATCCACATTAAAATTGGATGAAGGGTTTAGGAGTTTCAGCTCCTTAACATGTGCCACCCTGTTTTTAAAGGGACCAAAAGTAATTGGACAATTGACTCCAAAGCTATTTCATGGACAGGTGTGGGCAATCCCTTCGTTATGTCATTCTCAATTAAGCAGATAAAAGGCCTGGAGTTGATTTGAGGTGTGGTGCTTGCATTTGGAAGGTTTTGCTGTGAAGTAAACATGCGGTCAAAGTAGCTCTCCATGCAGGTGAAACAAGCCATCCTTAAGCTGCGAAAACAGAAAAAACCCATCCGAGAAATTGCTACAATATTAGGAGTGGCAAAATCTACAGCTTAATACATCCTGAGAAAGAAAGCACTGGTGAACTCATCAATGCAAAAAGACCTGGGCGCCCACGGAAGACAACAGTGGTGGATGATCAGAGAATAATCTCCATGGTGAAGAGAAACCCCTTCACAACAGCCAACCAAGTGAACAACACTCTCCAGGAGGTAGGCGTATCAATATCCAAATCTACCATAAAGAGAAGACTGCATGAAATTAAATACAGAGGGTTCACTGCACGGTGCAAGCGACTCATAAGCATCAAGAGTAAAAAGGCTAGACTGGACTTTGCTAAAAAACATCTAAAAAAGCCAGCACAGTTCTGGAAGAACATTCTTTGGACAGATGAAACCAAGATCAACCTCTACCAGAATGATGGAAAGAGAAAAGTATGGCAAAGGCGTGGTACAGCTCATGATCCAAAGCATACCACATCATCTGTAAAACACGGCGGAGGCAGTGTGATGGCTTGGGCATGCATGGCTGCCAGTGGCACTGGGTCACTAGTGTTTATTGATGATGTGACACAGGACAGAAGCAGCCGAATGAATTCTGAGGTATTCAGAGCCATACTGTGTGCTCAGATCCAGCCAAATGCAGCCAAACTGATTGGTCGTCGTTTCCTACTACAGATGGACAATGACCCAAAACATAAAGCCAAAGCAACCCAGGAGTTTATTAAAGCAAAGTAGTGAAATATTCTTGAATGGCCAAGTCAGTCACCTGATCTCAACCCAATTGAGCATGCATTTCACTTGTTAAAGACTAAACTTTAGACAGGAAGGCCCACAAACAAACAGCAACTGAAAACCACCGCAGTGAAGGCCTGGCAGAGCATCAAAAAGGAGGAAACACAGCGTCTGGTGATGTCCATGAGTTCAAGACTTAAGGCAGTCATTGCCAGCCAAGGGTTTTCAACCAAGTACTAAAAATGAACATTTTATTTAAAATTATTGAATCTGTCCAATTACTTTTGGTCCCTTTAAAAACAGGGTGGCACATGTTAAGGAGCTGAAACTCCTAAACCCTTCATCCAATTTTAATGTGGATACCCTCAAATGAAAGCTGAAAGTTTGAACTTCAACTGCATCTGGATTGTTTTGTTTAAAATTCATTGTGGTAATGTCTATAACCAAAATTAGAAAAATGTTATCTCTGTCCAAATATATATGGACCTAACTGTATATGTTGACTTTTGAATGAATGTGTTCCTTTCTGGTTAGTCAAGAAAACAGACTTTTGTTTGTGTAAAGGTACCGTCACACTAAGCGACGCTGCAGCGATACAGACAACGATGCCAATCGCTGCAGCATCACTGTTTGGTCGCTGGAGAGCTGTCACACAGACCGCTCTCCAGCGACCAATGATGCCAAGGTCCCTGGGTAACCAGGGTAAACATCGGGTTGCTAAGCGCAGGGCCGCGCTTAGTAACCCGATGTTTACCCTGGTTACCAGTGTAAAATGTAAAAAAACAAACACTACATACTCACCTTCGCGTCCCCCGGCGTCCGCTTCCTGCAGTGACTGAGTGCCGGCCCTAACAGCAGAGCGGTGACGTCACCGCTGTGCTGTGCTTTCACTTTACGGCCAGCGCTCAGTCAGCGCAGGAAGCGGACGGCAGGGGACGCGAAGGTGAGTATGTACTGTTTGTTTTTTTACATTTTACACTGGTAACCAGGGTAAACATCGGGTTACTAAGCGCGGCCCTGCGCTTAGTAACCCGATATTTACCCTGGTTACCATTGTAAAACATCGCTGGTATCGTAGCTTTTGCTGTCAAACACAACGATACACGGCGATCTGACGACCAAATAAAGTTCTGAACTTTAATCAACGACCAGCGATATCACAGCAGGATCCTGATCGCTGCTGCGTGTCAAACACAACGATATCGCTATCCAGGATGCTGCAACGTCATGGATCGCTAGCGATATCGTTTAGTGTGACGGTACCTTAAGACTGTAATATTGCCTTGTAAGTTGACAATTTGTTCTAACACATTGTGCTCGTATCCTGGATGACTAGTGATACAGGGTCATGGAACAATAATTTTTGCTGATATGTTGATGACACATTGTCCAGCAAATAGATTACAAACAATGCGAGTTGGTATTATCTCCATTCTTCCCCTTTAGCTGTAAATGCTGGATGAAGACCAGTTGTTAACTATAAAAAGAGATTATATGATTCCGTAACATGAGACAGACAGATTCAGCCAAGACATCCAGACATCCAAACATTCAAAGAACCAGAGTCTCTACAGGACAGCAGCCAAGACATCATGGCTCCATCATGAGGGACACAGATTTGTCATTCTACAGGATGCCAGCTTAGGGTACTACGGCCCCGGCTGTAAGAATACATAAAAAATTAATTTAAAAAAAACTACTATGCAGTCGCCGGCGGCGCCATCTTGCTAGAGAAAAAAAAATAGCTGCTACTGCGCAGGCGCGGCTGGTGCCATTTTGAAACTATTTTTTTTTAGGAATTTAAGGATAACATGAAAGAAAAGGATTACATACACATTATATATGCGATCATGCTGCAGTGCAAGCACCACCACAGGCACTTGCCTACAGAAGGGGATTTATATATTTCAAGCAATATATAGAATATTGATTATGCAATCTAGGAGGCAGGTCACTGAGGGATCACTGACCTGTCTGAAGTCATACTGGTTAATACCTAATCAAAGCCCCACATGAAGACTCCCCCCATACACACAGGCCCGCCACAGAGCACGAGAATCTCATTAATCTTTATTTTCAGCTTTGAGTTAAACAACAACCACAAGACAGATTTCATCACCCAAGGTATCATTTTAATCAGTATAATGGCGCTGACCTGTGTCTATAGGTTACTGTGCACAATCCTGCAGTAGTGTAACTACCAGGGGGGCAGAGGGGGCAGTCACCCCTGTCCCCACGCTCAGAGGGGGCCCACCCAAAGCTACGCTACTGTAACTGTATCGGCGTGCACAGCAGACCCATACAGTTACATTCCACAGCAGAGCAGGGAGAATCGATCTCCCTGCTCTGCCACTCGGCCGCTATGGTGCCCCTGAGCAGGCGGGGAGGCTGGTGCCAGCAGTGGGCCCCCGCCTGTCATCGCAGGTTCAACTGTATTAGCGGCATGTTGATACAGCTGACCGCATTGATACGAGAAGGAGGGTTACGCTCCCTCTCCTATCATCCCCCTTTCAGTGTCTGGCGCAGACAGTGACAGCGGGCGCGATGACGTCACTACTTGGCGCCCACTGTCAGGAGATGAGCGGGAGCTCGGAGTAGCACAGGAACCAGGAGGAAGAGAGGTAAATATTGGTTGTTTTTTATGGAGGTGCATTATATTACAGTCTGCCTATGGGGGGCTGCATTATATTAGAGTTTGTCTATGGGAGACTGCCTTATATTAGAGTCTGCCTGGGTGTGCATTATATTACAGTCTGCCTATGGGGGGCTGCATTATATTAGAGTCTGCCTATGGGGGGCTGCCTTATATTAGTCTGCCTGGGGTTGTATTATATTACAGTCTGCCTATGGGGGGCTGCATTATATTAGCATTTGCCTCTGGGGGGGCTTCATGATATTACAGTCTGCTTATGGGGGGCTGCCTTATATTATAGTCTGCCTATGGGGTTGCCTTATATTACAGTCTGCCTATAGGGGACTGCCTTATATTACAATCTGCCTATGGGGGCTGCCCTACATTACAGTGTCCTATGGGGGGCTGAATTATACTATAGAGTCTGCTTATGGGTGGCTGCATTATACTATAGAGTCTGCCTATGGGGGAGTGCATTATACTGTACAGTCTGCCTATGGGGGGTGCATTATACTATATAGAGTCTGCCTATGGGGAGTGCATTATACTATATTGAGGACTATCTGGTGCATTATACTACACTGAGGACTATCTGGTGCATTATACTATATGGAGGCTATCTAGGGGGCATCATACAGTGTGGAGATTACAGTGAGGGGGCCATCAAACAGTGTGGGGAAAATTAAGGGGTCAGAATATATACAGTGAGGGGGCATTATACTGTGTATAAGAGAGCATTTTACTGTGTATAGGGGAGCTGTACGGGGGGGAGACTCGGGACATTATTAAATGTAAAGTGGGCACTTATTGTTATAGGGGAACTCAGGTTACAGTGACTGTCAAAGGGGCACACAGGGCAATATTACTTTCTAGGGTACAAAATGTGGGCACTGTTTTCTGGGGCACTTGCACCTGGCATTACTGTATTCTAGAAAGTTGCTTTAGAATTTAGAGGGCACAGAGAACCACACAGCAGGGGCAGTAATAGCGACACATATGGCAGCAGCGGCTCAGTACTGGGGTATCAGCAGGATGAGGAGTTTGTGCAGGTTGGGAATAGATGGTGATGGGGCTGGAATGTGAGAAGTGAAATATGTCTTTCTTGTAATCTCTGCAGCCGAGTCCTGGCTGGAAGAAGTTGTCATGTTGGTCTGAGCCAGATGGAAAAGACATGAAAAGTAAACGATTCCATCACAAAGAACATCAGCTGTAAGTTATTATCTGTAACTGTGAACTGATCTCTTATACGTTCTGTAGCAGGGGCGTAACTACTGCGGTCGCAGCGGTCGCCGCTGCGACCGGGCTCGGCGGGTCAGGGGCCCGGCAGGTCAGAACAGTGGCGTATCCGGGGGGGACCCGGGGCATGTGCCCCGGGCACAGCCGACAGGGGGGTGCCAGCAGGCCGCCTGATGATGCGGCGGTCCAAGGAGGGGGTTGGCAGGGCCAGGGAGCGGGGGCTGTCTAATTATACTCACCTACTCCTGGCGCGGTCCCTGCAGGTCCCTGGCTGCCCGGCACCCCGGCTTCTTCCTGTACTGAGCGGTCACATGGTACCGCTCATTACAGTAATTAATATGCGGCTCCACCTCCCATAGGGGTGGAGCCACATATTCATTACTGTAATGAGCGGTAACGGTGACCGCTCAGTACAGGAAGAAGCAGCAGCGCCGGGGAAGCAGGGACTGCACCGTGCCAGGAGCAGGTGAGTATAAACGGGAGGGGAGCGCTGCGCGATAGTCACCTCTCCTCGTTCCAGCCGCCGCTCCGTCTTCTGCAGTGACGCTGAGGTCAGAGGGCGCAATGACATAGTTAGTGCGCGCAAGACCCGTCAGTGCAGAGGAGGCAGAAAATGGAGCGGCGAATGGAACGAGGAGCGGTGAATATTGAAAGTGCCGGGGGCCTGAGCGACGGAGAGATGAGTATGTGATTTTTTTTTTTATCACAGCAACAGCAAATGGGGCAAGTGTCTGTATGGGGCCATAATGTTTGTGCAGCATTATATGGGGTCCATAATGTTTGTGCAGCACTATATGGGGGCCATAATGTTTGTGCAGCACTATATGGGGGCCATAATGTTTGTGCAGCACTATATGGGGGCCATAATGTTTGTGCAGCACTATATGGGGGCCATAATGTTTGTGCAGCACTATATGGGGGCCATAATGTTTGTGCAGCACTATATGGGGGCCATAATGTTTGTGCAGCACTATATGGGGGCCATAATGTTTGTGCAGCACTATATGGGGGCCATAACGTTTGTGCAGCACTATATGGGGGCCATAACGTTTGTGCAGCACTATATGGGGGCCATAACGTTTGTGCAGCACTATATGGGGGCCATAACATTTGTGCGGGCCATAACGTTTGTGCAGCACTATATGGGGGCCATAACATTTGTGCAGCACTATAATGGGGCAAGTGTCTGTATGAGGTCACATTATACAACTTTGCAATAAAGCTATAGTGTGCAAAATGAATAGGGAAAATATGAATTTGGGAGGAAAATATTTTGGCGGGGGGGGGGGGGGGCCCATTTGAAAGTTCGCACTGGGGCCCATAACTTTGTAGTTACGCCACTGTTCTGTAGGACTGGTATCTACCCCTGACCATATGGCGGTAATATCCATGTTGGCCTTTATATAGAGATTATCTTCAGTAATAGCGCGGTCATCTGCTGAGGTTCTCCTCCACTATTAGGGTGCGTCACCCAGTTGTAATCAAGGTTACCTGGTTAGGGGCCCACTCAGAAGCTTCACCCCCCCGAACCAAAACCCTAGCTACGCCTCTGTGCTGACAGGTTCCCTTTAAGTAGATGCACTCATTAGTCATGGTATCACTGTAACACATAACACATATACTACATAAAATTGATGTCAATAGTTGCAAATATACTACTCCTAGACGTTTACCAAGGAATAGCCAATGTATGACTTCTGGAGCCAAACTCATGCATCACTTAAATAAAACTGGGTTATCATGATACCTCCACCTCTTTAAGATTTGGTAAGTTTAAAGCAAAATATTTTTAGGCAAAGGGGTTTGTATTTATATTATCATGTGCTCACTACTATGAGCAACTTTATAATTTGAAATGTCACTAAATCTATGAAGTTCCAGCCAAAGGTGTCATTGTAGTCTTATTTAAAAAGCTTGTTCCCATAAAAGGTTTAAAACATTGATGTTCTAAAATTCCACTGGTGTAAAGAGGAACACACACATACATGAATGGAAGCTACATAAAGTATCAGTCATTAAAATAATTATTTTATGTGAAAACCTGTTTAAGTAGTAGACAGTTTCTTAAAGGAATCTGTCACCATTTTTTTTCTAAATAATCTTAGAGCACTAAAATTTAGAAAGACAGAGACCTTGGTTCCAGAGATGTGTCACTGACTGGGCTGTTTGCTGCAGTTTTGATAAAATCACTGTTTATCAGCAGGAGAGTAACACTAAGGACAAGTAAACCAGTGGCCAGGTAGTCCTCTGAATTCATGAGCTGTGTATAGGCCCCACCACTGATTGGCAGCTTTCTGTGTCCAGCACCACTGAGTTAACAAATAACTCTTTTATAAGCAGGAGACTACCACTAGAGGACTATTTGGCCTTTTATCAGGTAGTCCAGCTATGCTCCCACCACTAATTGGCAGCTTTCTGGCTATACACAGTGTACACAGGTAGATCTGCAGCAGATAAAACAGTGATTTTATTATGCCTACAGCAAGCAGCCAAGTAAGTGACACATTCCTAGAATCAGGGTTTCTGACTCTAACTCTTGTTGCTCTCAGATATGGTAGAAAAAATCAGGTGACAGATTCCCATTAAGACATCATACTTACCAGTAATGGAAGCTTTAACGAGTCACTTAGTTCATTGCTCACAGTTGAGAACCATGATGTTACCAGTCTGTTCTCGAACCTTTCATATTGACAGAAAATAAAATGGAAAATAGTACATGAGAACATGTGAAACCATGGCAAAAATGCAACTATAACGTAAGTTTTTTCAAATTCTTATCAAAATTTGCCGAACCCCTTTCAGACATCCACTGTACATGTACAATGTATGTCGAGTGTAGGTGTATCAAGCAAGTTCAAGAGCTCAGAGCTCACACTACTCCATTGGTGGAAAAAACAAAACGTTACGCGTCTCAGAAAATGACGATACAAATCTTTTCTTTTTTTTTTTTTTACACAAAACATAAAAAAAATATTTTTCACTGAACACTGTAAAACAGAAAAAAGGCAGAAGCGCATTTTATTCACAAAGTTAGGCCACTTTTATTTCCATTTTTATTACATTATATGGTAAAATGAACAGAGTCATTCAAAATGACAACCCATCCAACAAAATCAAGCCCTCGTATGGCTATGTCAACAGAGAAAAAAAAACAATACATGGTTCTTGGAAAAAAGAGAGGAAATATGATAATGCATAATGTGGCAGTTCTATAGGTAGCTGATAAGTCCAGTCTCATTGTGTGCAGTCTCAGCACCAGGGTCAAACTGTCTGATCACTAAGCTTTAACCCAGCTTTCCCAGTCTCAGCAGCAATTTCAGAACATAATATCGCTGAGGTATAAAAAACCAAATTCTCTAAGTCTTAGGGCTCATATTCATTTGCGAGAAAAACAAACGAGTGCAATCTGAGGAAAAATCGGATTGCACTCTGACCAATGTTATTCAATGGGTGACATCTCATCTGCGATTTTTTTCTCAGCTGAAATTGGAGTGAGAAAAAAAATCGCAGCATGCTGAGATTTGCTGCGTATTTCAGACGAGACTCGAAATGCAACTCAAAGGATGCAAGAAATAAACGCACAGCACTCGCATCATGCGAATGCTTTCCTTTTTTACGCACCGGTGTCCTTTGAAAAGTCGGTAATTCATGTGCGGTCTACAGTAAAATCACACTGACAGGTTAAGAATAGCACAAAATAGAAATATACACATATAATACATATATACTGTATATACATGTCAGTAACACACACATATATATATATATATATGTATATATATATATATATATATATATATATATATATATATATATATATATAAATATATATTTATATTGCACAGAAAGATAGAAGAAAAGCCCATAATTCATCTGCCGGCTTCTGTAAAATCACTGCAGGAGCCGACAGGATAGAAGAGATGGATTACATACAGTAAATACAAATAGAATAGGTAGATATGTAGATGTCAGTGACAAATACAATTAGTACAGTGTGTGTGCAAATTACTGGATATGTAGGATATGTATTTAATTAATAAAAGATTATTTTACGGAAAAAAAGGGAGTGGGCTCCCGCGGAATTTTCGCAACCAGCAGAGGGAAAGCAAACGACTGGGGGCAGATGTTCATAGCCTGAGAAGGGGGTAATACCTAAAGAGCTTCCCAGGCTATTAATATCAGCTAACAGCTGTATACTTAGCCTTTTACTGGCTATTAAAATGGGGAAATCTCCCCCCCCCCAAAAAAAAAAAGACGTGCATTTTCCCACTGTCCAGAGTTCACCACAGATCAAAAAAAGAAAAACTGAAATATCACATGGTAATAAGTATTCATACCCTCTGTACTCATATTTAAGTCACATGCTGTCCATTTCCTTGTGATCCTCCTTGTGATGGTTCTACTGTACTGTTCAATGGAGTCCAGCTGTGTTTAATTAAATTGATAGGACTTGATTTGGAAAGGCACACACCTGTCTATATAAGACCTCACAGCTCACAGTGAATGTCAGACCAACTGAGAATCATGAGGTCACAGGAATTGGCCAAGGAGCTCAGAGACAGAATTGTGGCAAGGCACAGATCTGGCCAAGGTTACAACAGAATTTCTGCAGTACTCAAGGTTCCTAAGAGCACAGTGGCATCCATAATCCTTAAATGGAATAAGTTTGGGACCACCAGAAGTCTTCCTAGACCTGGCCATCCAGCCAAACTAAGCAATCGAAGGAGAAGAGCCTTGGTGAGAGAGGTAAAGAAGAACCCCAAGATCACTGTGGCTGAGCTAGAGAGACGCAGTAGGGAGATGGGAGTAAGTTCCACAAAGTCAACTATCACTGCAGCCCTCCACCAGTCAGGCCTTAATGGCAGAGTGGCCCGACTGAAGCCTCTCCTCAGTGCAAGACATATGAAAGCCCGCATAGAGTTTGCTAAAAAAACACATGAAGGGCTCTCAGACTATGAGAAATAAGATTCTCTGGTCCGATGAGAGGAACATAGAACTTTTTGGTGAGAATTCTAAGTGGTTTGTGTGGAGAAAACCAGGCACTGCTCATCACTTGCCCAATACAATCCCAACAGTGAAACATTGTGGTGGCAGCATCATGCTATGGGGGTGTTTTTTAGCTGCAGGGACAGGATGACTGGTTGTCATTGAAGGAAACATGAATGCGGCCAAGTACAGAGATAGCCTGGAGGAAAACCTCTTACAGACTGCTCTAGACGACTTGGCCGAAGGTTCACCTTCCAACAAGGCAATGGCCCTAAGCACACAGCTAAAATAACAAATGAGTGGCTTCAGAACAACTCTGTGACCATTCTTGACTGGCCCAGCCAGAGCCCTGACCTAAACCCAATTGAGCATCTCTGAAGAGACCTGAAAATGGCTGTCCACTAACGTTCACCATCCAACCTGATGGAACTGGAGAGGCTATGCGAGGAAAAATGGCAGAGGATCCCCAAATCCAGGTGTGAAAAACTTGATCCATCATTCCCAGGAAGACTCATGGCTGTACTAGCTCAAAAGAGCCATGACCATGTGATATTTCAGTCTTTCTTTTTTAATACATTTGCAAAAACTACTGCATTTCTGTTTTTTTCAGTCAAGATGGGGTGCAGAGTGTACATTAATAAGAAAAAAAATGAACTTTTTTGAATTTACCAAATGGCTGCAATGAAACAAAGAGTGAAAAATTTAAAGGGGTCTGAATACTTTCCGTACCCACTGTATCTCTTTCTGCCCACCCAGCTCAACATCATTGACAAGTCTCTTCCTATATGCAATTTGGCCAAAATGAAGAAGCCAAAGGGATCTGGTAGGCAGACGCTCCTTTCCCAGCACAGTTGTTTCCTTAAAGCTATTTTATTCTTGAAAAGCTGTAAAACATCTTTTTTTTTTTAATAAGAAAGCCTGGCTCCATTTCATGTTGCCCGTGGTTTAACAGCATGAAATGTCTGACAGATTCCCTTAAATTAGATTCTTGCATAGAAAAGTCTGTGCTGTGAACACAGGATTACACAAACATATGCTGCTAAGTGAATGACGTTTTTACTGAGGGACATTCCACACAATAAATTAATAGTCCATGATAATCCACAGAGAGGAATATGACATTACAGTAATGCCTGTCCTGTATATGTCAAGGTTTGTAGTGACATTTTCTAAGAGCAGATGTACCTTTCTAGTTCTTCTGTTAGCTCAGTATAGAGATGCCTCAGTTCCCAGCCTTTGTCTCCTTCAAGAGTTAAAGATGACACTCTCCTCAATTTCATCATAGGTTCCTCAATAAAGAAAGACAATCATCAACGTATTGCACATAGCCTTACTTACCGTAATTAAAAACATATATATATATATTTAACTGACATCAATAATTATATACCTAAATCAGTGCATCTCAACCCCGATCTCCTGGAACACAATCAGAAAGTAGCACATTTAGGCCAAGTTTGCACTATCAGCATTTGGTCAGTATTTTACCTCAGTATTTGTAGCCAAAATTTGTAGCCTTGCAGCCAGGCGTGGAACAATCAGAGGAAAAGTGTAATAGAAACATGTCACCACTAGGGTTGAGCGACTTTCATTTTTTTACGGTCGAGTCGGGTTTTGTGAAACCCGACTTTGTCCAGAGTCGAGTCGAGTGCAGTCGGCCGATTATCGCTGAAAGTCGGGGATCGACCGAAACACGAAACCCAATGCAAGTCAATGGGGAAGCATAGTCGGCAGTGAGTGGAGGCCAGGAAAACACCTACAGTGCCCATTTTAATGCCCAAAACATCCATTCTTGTTTCTGAAGCTTGTCAATCTTAATTAACTTTATAATAATAGTTGGGCATTGGAAATTGGGGTCATTTGGCAAAAGTTGTGGGGGGTAGGGCTGGTTCAAGGTTTTAGTGGGCACAGGAAACGTGGACTACGTCACGGCGGTGGAGCAGTGAGAGGTAAGTATGTCAAGTTTGCAAATGCTGTGATCCTAAGCAAGCAGGGGGGCCCACTCGTTGGCATTGGCACTGGCACAGGGCCCCTCAAAGTACAGCGGTGTGTTTGCACAGCGGGGGCGCCTCCCACCGGCAGCGACACTTTTGCGTACTCTGAGGGGCCCTGTGCCAGTGACGTCGCCAACGAGTATACCCCCCCCACCTGATGAAGGAACCTGCACTTTCATCTGCACCTTCCTCTTTGTCCCTGTGTAAGGTGGTATAACATGCGGGAAGGGGAACCTTACTTTCAGCAGGGTCAGATTCTGGCTGTGTAGAGTGCAAGGGGAATGTAGTGGTCTGGGTCAATGTACCAGCAGACTCATCTAGCAGTGGCTGGGCAATGGGCAGGATGAGGAGGAAACAGATATAGGGCCAAAGAATAAAGTAGGCTAAATGCAGTTCAAAATTGGTAACAGGACTAAACAGGCGGCATTGCTTTGTTCAGTGGAGTAGCAAACCCAAGAGCAGCAGACACTGTTTTAAGGGCCCAACCACACTAGTAGGCCAAATGCAGTTTAATATCTGATACTATAGGCCGAAAGCCAGAAGGTAGAAGCTCAGCTGTATTCAGTTGAGGGCAACACCAGGGAGGGGCAGACACCGTTAGTAGGCCCTAACCACCAATTTTTAAAAACACAGCACTTAATGAGAGCCAGAAGGTTAAAGCACAGCTTTATTCAGTTGAGGACAACACCAGGCAGGGGCAGACACCGTTAGTAGGCCGGAACCACCAATCTTTTAAAAAACAGCACTTAATGAGAGCCAGAAGGTAGAAGCTCAGCTTTATTCAGTTGAGGACAAACACCAGGGAGCAGCAAACAGAGGTATTCGGCCCCATCCAGCAATTAAAAAAAAAAAAAAAAAAAGCTTAATCAGAGCCAGAAGGTAGAAGCTCAGCTTTATTCAGTTGAGGACAACACCAGGCAGGGGCAGACACCGTTAGTAGGCCGGAACCAACAATTTTTTTTAAAAACAGCAGTTAATCAGAGCCAGAAGGTAGAAGCTCAGATTTATTCAGTTGAGGACAACACCAGGCGGGGCAGACACCGTTAGTAGGCCGGAACCACCAATCTTTTAAAAAACAGCACTTAATGAGAGCCAGAAGGTAGAAGCTCAGCTTTATTCAGTTGAGGACAAGCACCAGGGAGCAGCAAACAGAGGTATTAGGCCCCATCCAGCAATTTAAAAAAAAAAAAAAAAAAAAAAAAAAAAACAGCAGTTAATCAGAGCCAGAAGGTAGAAGCTCAGCTTTATTCAGTTGAGGACAACACCAGGCAGGGGCAGACACCGTTAGTAGGCCGGAACCACCAATCTTTTAAAAAACAGCAGTTAATCAGAGCCAGAAGGTAGAAGCTCAGCTGTATTCAGTTGAGGGCAACACCAGGGAGGGGCAGACACCGTTAGTAGGCCCTAACCACCAATTTTTAAAAACACAGCACTTAATGAGAGCCAGAAGGTTGAAGCTCAGCTTTATTCAGTTGAGGACAACACCAGGCAGGGGCAGACACCGTTAGTAGGCCGGAACCACCAATCTTTTAAAAAACAGCAGTTAATCAGAGCCAGAAGGTAGAAGCTCAGCTGTATTCAGTTGAGGGCAACACCAGGGAGGGGCAGACACCGTTAGTAGGCCCTAACCACCAATTTTTAAAAAAACAGCAGTTAATCAGAGCCAGAAGGTAGAAGCTCAGCTTTATTCAGTTGAGGACAAACACCAGGGAGCAGCAAACAGAGGTATTAGGCCCCATCCAGCAATTAAAAAAAAAAAAAAAAGCTTAATCAGAGCCAGAAGGTAGAAGCTCAGCTTTATTCAGTTGAGGACACCACCAGGCAGGGGCAGACACCGTTAGTAGGCCGGAACCAACAATTTTTTTTAAAAACAGCAGTTAATCAGAGCCAGAAGGTAGAAGCTCAGATTTATTCATTTGAGGACAACTTGAATTAGGGACTGCAGACAGACTTACCAGGCTGTCCCCTGTGTGGACCATGCATGCAATACATTAACCCATTGCGCCACAAAGGACACGTAACCTTCCGTGGCCATGCCTTCCGCTCCATGTGTCTGTTGTCAGGTGTACCTTTGGACTCACAGATTGACAGAATGAAAGGACAATGTGGTCTTTAACATGCTGGTGGAGGGGTGGGATGGCTTTTCTCGCAAAAGAATTGTCAACTGGGTAGCTCATAGCGTGGTACAGCGTAGTCCATCATGGCTTTATTAATATTAAATAAAATAAAACAATAGGCTCTAAGCACTGTAAAATAGGTTCCAGGGGTACACGGGCAGCAGTGGTCAGGTGAGTGGAGGCCTAGTGGAAGGAGGGACCGCAGACAGGCTTCCAAGGCCTAACATACTAAAATGGGCGGGCTGTAGGCACTGTAAAATAGGTTCCAGGGGTACACGGGCAGCAGTGGTCAGGTCAGTGGAGGCCTAGTGGAAGGAGGGACCGCAGACAGGCTTCGAAGGCCTAACACAATAAAATGGGCTGGCTGTAGGCACTTTATAATTGGTTCCAGGGGTACACGGGCAGCAGTGGTCTGGTCAGTGGAGGCCTAGTGGAAGGAGGGACCGCAGACAGTGGTCTGGTCAGTGGAGGCCTAGTGGAAGGAGGGACCGCAGACAGGCTTCGAAGGCCTAACACAATAAAATGGGCTGGCTGTAGGCACTTTATAATTGGTTCCAGGGGTAAACGGGCAGCAGTGGTCTGGTCAGTGGAGGCCTAGTGGAAGGAGGGACCGCAGACAGGCTTCGAAGGCCTAACACAATAAAATGGGCTGGCTGTAGGCACTTTATAATTGGTTCCAGGGGTACACGGGCAGCAGTGGTCTGGTCAGTGGAGGCCTAGTGGAAGGAGGGACCGCAGACAGGCTTCGAAGGCCTAACACAATAAAATGGGCTGGCTGTAGGCACTTTATAATTGGTTCCAGGGGTACACGGGCAGCAGTGGTCTGGTCAGTGGAGGCCTAGTGGAAGGAGGGACCGCAGACAGGCTTCGAAGGCCTAACACAATAAAATGGGCTGGCTGTAGGCACTTTATAATTGGTTCCAGGGGTACACGGGCAGCAGTGGTCTGGTCAGTGGAGGCCGATTGTAATGAGTGTCTGCCAATTAGTAGTCAAAAACAAAAATTAAATGTGAATGTCTCGCATGAAAACAAAACAAAAACACTAAAGGGTGCAATCATTAGGTTCAGGGGTGGGATCCTCTGCGTTGTTTCAGACCTACTAATTTAGCGCAAAGTATTTACTGTGGTAAATAGAGGACACTGCCCCTGACTATGTTAAGTACCATCATACATGTCAACACAATGGTATTGTCAGTGGCAGGTATGGAAGGATGTCAGCGCATAGACTAAACATTGGTGGAAGTGTGAGAGATAACTGTGGAAGTGGTAGAGCAATGTTTGACCTGGGGGTGGGTGAACTCTCTTGTGGCCGGCGGTACAGGCCCAGGGCCCCTCATGTTACAACAGTGTGTCTGACGTTGGGTGCGCACCACCACCGCCAGAGACACTTTATTGTACTATGAGGGACCCAGTAGCAATGCCGTCGACCAAAAGCGAGCACACCCACCTCTTCAGACAAACAGCAGTCTCACGGGTGCTTGCGCCAAGTCGCGATACCACGGCCCCGTGTGGGGAGTTTGGCCATTTAGGGAGGTGTAAACATGTCGTATGCTGGACAATCAGCTGCAGAAAATTAGACATTAGAAAAGTAATTCACAGTAGTCCACAGGCAAGAGCTTTTCATAGGAAAGCTAGGTGTCGGCCGGGCAAGGTGGGGCAAAAGATTTTGAAATCCAGTTGTGGTTCATTTTAATGAATGTTAGATCGTCAACATTTTGGGTAGCCACACGAGTCCTTTTTTCGGTTAATATTGAACCTGCAGCACTGAATACTCTTTCTGATAGGACACTTGCTGCCGGGCAAACAAGCTCCTGCAATGCATATTCTGCCAATTCTGGCCAGGTGTCTAATTTTGATGCCCAGTAATCAAATGGAAATGACGGTTGAGGGATAACATCGATAAGGGATGAAAAATAGTTAGTAACCATACTGGACAAATGTTGTCACCTGTCACTTTCAATTGATGCAGCAGTACCTGTCCTGTCTGCGGTCATAGCAAAATCACTCCACAACCTGGTCAGAAAACCCCTCTGTCCAACGCCACTTCTGATGTGTGCACCCCTAACACTCCTAGTCTGCTGCCCCCTGGAGCTCGTGCGAGAACGATCACGTGCGCTGTGTGCTGGGAATGCCTGAAGCAAACGGTCAACAAGAGTTGATTGTTTGGTTGCTAATATTAGTTCCAAGTTCTCATGTGGCATAATATTTTGCAATTTGCCTTTATAGCGTGGATCAAGGAGGCAGGCCAACCAGTAATCATCATCGTTCATCATTTTCGTAATGCGTGTGTCCCTTTTTAGGATACGTAAGGCATAATCCGCCATGTGGGCCAAAGTTCCAGTTGTCAAATCTCCGGTTGTGATTGGTTGAGGGGCAGTTTCAGGCAAATCTACGTCACTTGTGTCCCTCAAAAAACCAGAACCCGGCCTTGCCACGCAACCAATTTCCAGTGCCCCCGGGAAAGCTTCCGCATTAAAAATATACTCATCCCCATCATCCTCCTCGTCCTCCACCTCCTCTTCGCCCGCTACCTCGTCCTGTACACTGCCCTGACCAGACAATGGCTGACTGTCATCAAGGCTTTCCTCTTCCTCTGGTGCAGACGCCTGATCCTTTATGTGCGTCAAACTTTGCATCAGCAGACGCATTAGGGGGATGCTCATGCTTATTATGGCGTTGTCTGCACTAACCAGCCGTGTGCATTCCTCAAAACACTGAAGGACTTGACACATGTCTTGTATCTTCGACCACTGCACACCTGACAACTCCATGTCTGCCATCCTACTGCCTGCCCGTGTATGTGTATCCTCCCACAAAAACATAACAGCCCGCCTCTGTTGGCACAGTCTCTGAAGCATGTGCAGTGTTGAGTTCCACCTTGTTGCAACGTCTATGATTAGGTGATGCTGGGGAAGGTTCAAAGACCGCTGATAGGTCTGCATACGGCTGGAGTGTACAGGCGAACGTCGGATATGTGAGCAAAGTCCACGCACTTTGAGGAGCAGGTCGGAGAACCCAGGATAAGTTTTCAATAAGCACTGCACCACCAGGTTTAAGGTGTGAGCCAGGCAAGGAATGTGTTTCAGTTGGGAAAGGGAGATGGCAGCCATGAAATTCCTTCCGTTATCACTCACTACCTTGCCTGCCTCAAGATCTACTGTGCCCAGCCACGACTGCGTTTCTTGTTGCAAGAACTCGGACAGAACTTCGGCGGTGTGTCTGTTGTCGCCCAAACACTTCATAGCCAATACAGCCTGCTGACGCTTGCCAGTAGCTGGCCCATAATGGGACAACTGGTGTGCAACAGTGTCATCTGCCGATGGAGTGGTTGGCCGACTGCGGTCTGTGGAAGAGCTGTAGCTTCTGCAGGAGGACGAGGAGGAGGAGGAGGAGGGGGTGCGAACGCCTACAGCCAACTGTTTCCTAGACCGTGGGCTAGGCACAACTGTCCCGAAATTGATGTCCCCTGTGGACCCTGCATCCACCACATTCACCCAGTGTGCCGTGATGGACACATAACGTCCCTGGCCATGCCTACTGGTCCATGCATCTGTAGTCAGGTGCACCTTTGTACTCACAGATTGCCTGAGTGCATGGACGATGCGCTGTTTAACATGCTGGTGCAGGGCTGGGATGGCTTTTCTGGAAAAAAAGTGTCGACTGGGTAGCTCGTATCGTGGTTCAGCGTACTCCATCAGGGCTTTGAAAGGGCATCATCTCTAACGAGATTAGTCTAGCTATGTGGGCGTTAAAACCCTGTGTACGCGGATGCGAGGATAAGTACTTCCTTTTTCTAACCAGAGTCTCATGTAGGGTGAGCTGGACTGGAGAGCTGGAGATCGTGGAACTTTTGGGTGTGCCGGTGTACATGGCAGACTGAGAGACGGTTGGAGACGGTATTGTTTCCGCCGGTGCCCTAGATGCAATATTTCCTCCTACAAAACTGGTGATTCCCTGACCCTGACTGCTTTTGGCTGGCAAAGAAACCTGCACAGATACTGCCGGTGGTGCGGAAAATGGTGGCCTTACAGTGACGGAAGGGATGTTGCGTTGCTGACTAGCTTCATTGGCCGAGGGTGCTACAACCTTAAGGGACGTTTGGTAGTTAGTCCAGGCTTGAAAATGCATGGTGGTTAAGTGTCTATGCATGCAACTAGTATTTAGACTTTTCAGATTCTGACCTCTGCTTAAGCTAGTTGAACATTTTTGACAGATGACTTTGCGCTGATCAATTGGATGTTGTTTAAAAAAATGCCAGACTGCACTCTTCCTAGCATCGGATCCCTTTTCAGGGATTGCAGACTGAGCTTTAACCGGATGGCCACGCTGCCCTCCAACAGGTTTTGGCTTTGACACGCGTTTTGGGCCAGATACGGGCCCGGCAGATGGAACCTGTTACGATGTTGATGCCTGCTGCGGCCCCTCCTCCACCTCCGCTTCTGAACTACTGCCGCCTGCACCCTGTTCCCCCAATGGCTGCCAATCGGGGTCAACAACTGGGTCATCTATTACCTCCTCTTCGAGCTCGTGTGCAACTTCGTCTGTGTCACTGTGTCGGTCGGTGGTATAGCGTTCGTGGCGGGGCAACATAGTCTCATCAGGGTCTGATTGTGGATCAGTACCCTGAGAGGGCAATGTGGTGGTCTGAGTCAAAGGAGCAGCATAGTACTCTGGCTGTGGCTGTGCATCAGTGCACTCCATGTCAGAATATACTTGTAATGGGCATGGCCTGTTAAGTGTTTCACTTTCTAAGCCAGGGACGGTATGTGTAAAGAGCTCCATGGAGTTACCCGTTGTGTCGCCTGCTGCATCCTTCTCTCTTGTTGTAGTTTTTGCTGAAGAAGACAAGGAAGCGACTTGTCCCTGACCGTGAACATCCACAAGCGACGCGCTGCTTTTACATTTACCAGTTTCAGAAGAGGAGGCAAAAGAGCTAGAGGCTGAGTCTGCAATGTAAGCCAAAACTTGCTGTTGCTGCTCCGCCTTTAAAAGCGGTTTTCCTACTCCCAGAAAAGAGAGCGTTCGAGGCCTTGTGTAGCCAGACGACGAAACTGGCTCCACAGCTCCAGACTTAGGTGGAATATTTTTATCCCCACGACCACCTGATGCTCCACTACCACTACCATCATTACCAGCTGACAATGAACGCCCACGGCCACGACGACCTCTTGCACCAGACTTCCTCATTGTTTTAAAAACTTAACCTAAGTAACTTTATTTGTTGCTGTCAAACAACTTACACGGTGAGCTATAACTTCAGTATGATTTCAATATCCCTTAACAGGTTGGTGAGACCACAAGGAAAATCAGGCACAATGTTACACACTCTGTTTTCTGTGGCACCAAATCACAGAGATGCCACACGCAGGACTGTCACTCAAGCACAAATGTCAATATTAATCTCCCACTGTTTTCTTTTTTTTTTCTTTTTCAGGGAGACTTTAGAAACCAAATAATAAAAAATAAATAGGCTTTCTATGGCCCACTGAGTGAGAGATGGCACACACAGGAGTCAGGAGTGGCACACAAGCAGAAAGGGCAATATTAATCTCCAACTGTTTTCTTTTTTTTTTTTTTTTCAGGGAGACTTTAGAAACCAAATAATAATAAAAAAAAGGCTTTCTATGGCCCACTGAGTGAGAGATGGCACACACAGGAATCAGGAGTGGCACACAAGCCCTGAGGCCAATATTTTTCTCCCACTGATTGATGTAGTGATTTTTTTTCAGGTAGATTTTAGAACCCAAATCAAGCAAAAAAATAAATAGGCTTTCTATGGCCCACTGAGTGAGAGATGGCACACACAGGAGTCAGGAGTGGCACACAAGCAGAAAGGGCAATATTAATCTCCCACTGTTTTATTTTTTTTTTCTTTTTCAGGGAGACTTTAGAAACCAAATAATAAAAAATAAATAGGCTTTCTATGGCCCACTGAGTGAGAGATGGCACACACAGGAGTCAGGAGTGGCACACAAGCAGAAAGGGCAATATTAATCTCCAACTGTTTTATTTCTTTTTTCTTTTTCAGGGAGACTTTAGAAACCAAATAATAAAAAATAAATAGGCTTTCTATGGCCCACTGAGTGAGAGATGGCACACACAGGAGTCATGAGTGTCACACAAGCAGAAAGGGCAATATTAATCTCCAACTGTTTTATTTTTTTTTTCTTTTTCAGGGAGACTTTAGAAACCAAATAATAAAAAAAAGGCTTTCTATGGCCCACTGAGTGAGAGATGGCACACACAGGAGTCAGGAGTGGCACACAAGCAGAAAGGGCAATATTAATCTCCAACTGTTTTATTTTATTTTTTTTTCAGGGAGACTTTAGAAACCAAATAAAAAAAAAAAAAAAGGCTTTCTATGGCCCACTGAGTGAGAGATGGCACACACAGGAATCAGGAGTGGCACACAAGCCCTGAGGCCAATATTTTTCTCCCACTGATTGATGTAGTGATTTTTTTTTCAGGTAGATTTTAGAACCCAAATCAAGCAAAAAAATAAATAGGCTTTCTATGGCCCACTGAGTGAGAGATGGCACACACAGGAGTCAGGAGTGGCACACAAGCAGAAAGGGCAATATTAATCTCCAACTGTTTTATTTTTTTTTTCTTTTTCAGGGAGACTTTAGAAACCAAATAATAAAAAATAAATAGGCTTTCTATGGCCCACTGAGTGAGAGATGGCACACACAGGAGTCAGGAGTGGCACACAAGCAGAAAGGGCAATATTAATCTCCAACTGTTTTATTTTTTTTTTCTTTTTCAGGGAGACTTTAGAAACCAAATAATAAAAAATAAATAGGCTTTCTATGGCCCACTGAGTGAGAGATGGCACACACAGGAGTCAGGAGTGGCACACAAGCAGAAAGGGCAATATTAATCTCCCACTGTTTGAATTTTTTTTTTTTTTTCAGGGAGACTTCAGAAACCAAATAATAAAAAAAAGGCTTTCTATGGCCCACTGAGTGAGAGATGGCACACACAGGAGTCAGGAGTGGCACACAAGCCCTGAGGCCAATATTTTTCTCCCACTGATTGATGTAGTGATTTTTTTTCAGGTAGATTTTAGAACCCAAATCAAGCAAAAAAATAAATAGGCTTTCTATGGCCCACTGAGTGAGAGATGGCACACACAGGAGTCAGGAGTGGCACACAAGCAGAAAGGGCAATATTAGTCTCCCACTGTTTTCTTTTTTTTTTCTTTTTCAGGGAGACTTTAGAAACCAAATAATAAAAAATAAATAGGCTTTCTATGGCCCACTGAGTGAGAGATGGCACACACAGGAGTCATGAGTGGCACACAAGCAGAAAGGGCAATATTAATCTCCAACTGTTTTATTTTTTTTTTCTTTTTCAGGGAGACTTTAGAAACCAAATAATAAAAAAAAAGGCTTTCTATGGCCCACTGAGTGAGAGATGGCACACACAGGAGTCAGGAGTGGCACACAAGCAGAAAGGGCAATATTAATCTCCAACTGTTTTATTTTATTTTTTTTTCAGGGAGACTTTAGAAACCAAATAAAAAAAAAAAAAAGGCTTTCTATGGCCCACTGAGTGAGAGATGGCACACACAGGAGTCAGGAGTGGCACACAAGCAGAAAGGGCAATATTAATCTCCCACTGTTTGAATTTTTTTTTTTTTTCAGGGAGACTTTAGAAACCAAATAATAAAAAAAAAAAGGCTTTCTATGGCCCACTGAGTGAGAGATGGCACACACAGGAGTCAGGAGTGGCACACAAGCCCTGAGGCCAATATTTTTCTCCCACTGATTGATGTAGTGATTTTTTTTCAGGTAGATTTTAGAACCCAAATAAAGCAAAAAAATAAATAGGCTTTCTATGGCCCACTGAGTGAAAGATGGCACACACAGGGATGGCACTCTAGCAGAAATGCCAATCTTAATCTCCCACAAAAAAAAAAAAAAAAAAACAGGGACTGTCCTACAATTACTATCTCCCTGCAGTAATCTCAGCCAGGTATGGCAGGCAGCAATAAGGAGTGGACTGATGCACAAATTAAATAAAAAGTGTGGACAAACAAAAAAGATAGCTGTGCAGAAAGGAAGGAACAAGAGGATTTGTGCTTTGAAAAAAGCAGTTGGTTTGCACAGCGTCGTACACACACAGGCACAGCAACGCAGCTATCAGGGTCAGGGAGCCTTCTAGGGCAGCCCAATGAGCGACAGCGCTGAGGAAAAAAAAACGTAGCTTCCACTGTCCCTGCAAACAAAAGGTGGTGTTGGACAGTGGAAATCGCTACAGCACAAGCGGTTTGCAGCTTTATGTACCCTGCCTATCACTATCCCTGCTTCTGAAGAAGCGGCATCAACCTCTCCCTACGCTCAGATCAGCAGCAGTAAGATGGCGGTCGGCGGGAACGCCCCTTTATAGCCCCTGTGACGCCGCAGAAAGCAAGCCAATCACTGCAATGCCCTTCTCTAAGATGGTGGGGACTGAGATCTATGTCATCACGCTGCCCACACTCTGCGTTCACCTTCATTGGCTGAGAAATAGCGCTTTTCGTGTCATTGAAACGCGACTTTGGCGCGAAAGTCGCGTACCGCATGGCCGATGCAACGCTGGGATCGGCTCGGTTTCATGAGACGCCGACTTTGCCAAAAGTCGGCGACTTTTGAAAATGAACGACCCGTTTCGCTCAACCCTAGTCACCACTTCTGTATTTATCATCCACTTCTGATTTTGGTAACAAATACTGAGGTAAAATACTGACCAATACTGAATGTGTGAATGTGGCCTAAAGGGAACCTGTCACCTAGAAATTTGTAGTTAAGTAGTATTTAAATCATATGTTGCAGATTTACTGGAGCAGTAGGGAGTGTTATAGTCTCCGCTCACTACACAGTGAGTGCGCTGTAATCACTTCCTGTAATCTATGTGTATCATGCTCTGCGCACACACGCTGCACAGCAGGTTGTCCAGACCTGAATCTAGGTTTTACAGAAAGCGGGGCAAGAATTCAGTTTGGCACCCCTCCTATACACAGCTCAAGTGGTTTGAGTAGTCATCATGCGATCACTCATATTCGATTTGCTCACTCTATGTGACAATAGGCTTCTGAATCCTTACAGCCTGGACACTGCAAGTTCTCAAGATTCTCTCAGCCGTCTCACTGAATGGCAGAATCCCACTTGGGGATGACCTGCCTGCCTCCTATATACAGCCCTACATTGTCACTGAGGGATGCAGGGAGTGATTACAGCATGACAGCCGGCCTAACATGATTGAAATGCCATTTACCATTAGATCACCAAAACATCTGCAGGTAAACAGTGTAGTGGCAGGTTCCCTTCAAAATCAGTGAACGGTGTATTCATCCTAAGTAGTGATGAGCGAATATACTCGTTACTCGAGATTTCCCGAACATGCTCAGCTGTCCTCCGAGTATTTTTTAGTGCTCGGAGATTTAGTTTTTATTGCCGCAGCTGAATGATTTACATCTGTTAGCCAGGCTGAGTACATGTGGGGATTCACTAGCAACCTGGCAATCCGAGCACTAAAAAATACTCGGAGGACACCCGAGCGTGCTCAGGAAATCTCGAGTAACAAGTATATTCGCTCATCACTAATCCTAAGCTCTTCCGACACACTTTATTTAGGCCACATTTAGATGCCCATGCATGATGGCTCGAGTACAGACCACGATGCATTGCAGATTGGCTGCATGTCTCCTGACCCAAAAGTAACAACCTCATTTATGCCAGGGACTGTTAAGCTGGGGTTGGGAGTCCAACAGTCATTCCAGACATCACGGTCTGTGCATGAACCATGATTCACAGATGTCTGAATTTGGCCTTGTGATGGAAGAAACATAACAACTTTTTATATGCTACACTTATATACTTTTTCTTAATATACAATATTAATACTGAGCACATTTGACTTTAATGTTTGATTAGGCCATAAAATACTGCCATGTAAAAGAAAGGCACAATAGGGCCAATTCTTCAAAGTTTTTACACCAGAAAAATGGAGTAAAAGCTTTGAAAAGTAGCAAAATTTTTGCAATTTAAGATGATTTTTCACCAGTTTGACTCAGCTCAGTTGATATGGGCCAAGTTTGGGGACAGCCAGGGCAGACTTGGGCATGGCCACACTTAATGAATTCAGCGCCTATTTCAGCAAGTAATATTATTCATCTCAGCATCATGGTTATTTAATATACTATCGTATATATAGCTTTAACATCACCATGTATCTACTTACAGAGATTCTTGCTCGAAGTCCTTTTATCCAAAAGAGTTTACTGATGGTGGGAGTCATATTCACATGAAGAGGAGGACTGCTTGCCATTACTTGGAACATGTCTTTTAATTGACTGAGTTCTTCTAGAAACATATTAAGTAAGTGGCTATCTTTATCCTTTAAATGATCCTAAAAATATTAAAACAAAAAGGAATTTAAATGAAATTCATATAAAGTATCTTTCTTGTCCCTACATAACTAATATATGGCAACATCCACACAAATTATTGGGACAATGAATGTTTTCACATGCAGTTTTCTACTATTTTTTCCCAGCGATATTTGGTGTATTTTTAAAAATTAGGGTAAGTTCACACTGGGCGTTTTTGCTGCGTTTTTTATGCTAATTTTCAGCTGCTTTTTACAGTACCAGCAAAGCCTATGAGATTGTCATCAGGATTTTGTGCTTTGCAGCATATTTTTGACAGAGCATGTCACTTCTTTCAGCATTTTTTTTTTTGGGTGAAAAACGCTGCAAATACTCAGGTTGACTTCTTTGCAGCGTATTTTTTGCAGAAAAGTCAAGGACAGCAGAATCTGACCTCACTGTCAGCTCCGCTACATCTAGAGGCTGCAAGGTTGCATGATGCGTCCATACAGCTTGTCATCCAGCAGAGCGGACCTGAACCCCATTCACTTGAATGTGGGGCCCGACAATACAGTGTTTGACACACTGTCATATGCATGACAGCGCGGCAATCACTGCTTCTGATCCATGGTGAAACCATCCCCGCTGGTCAGAGAGCCGCGGTTCCCATGCTGTCAAAAGACAGCGTGAGTGCTCAGCTGTAATCAAAGGTATACAGTTTAACTCCGGTCACTGATGCCAGCTGATGGGACTACTGCTCCCATCATCCGACAACTGCTGCCACTAATAACAGTGTCAGCAAGAGCAGATGATGGAAATATTTATCAGCCAATCCTACGCTGGAGATAAATAATTTAAAAAAAAACCTGCGTGGGTTCCCCCCTATTTTTGATAACAAGCCAGGCAAAACTCACAGCTGGGGGCTGCAACCCTCAGCTGTCAGCTTCAGCAAGGCTGGTTATCAAGAATAGAGGGATCCCCACACTGCTTTTTTAATTATTTAAAAAAATAATGTAAAAAAATGTCATGGGGTCCCCCCCATTTTTGACAACCAGACTTGCTAAAGCAGACAACTGGGGGCTGGTATTCTCAGGCTGGTAAGGGGCCATGGATATTGACTCCCCCCAGCCTAAAAATAACAGCCCGCAGCTGCCCAGAAAAGGCACATCTATTAGATGCGCCAATTCTGGTGCTTTGCCTGGCTCTTCCCACTTGCCCTGTAGGGGTTCATATTTGTGCAGTTGATGTCACCTTTGTATTGTCAGGTGACATCAAGGCCATGGATTACTAATGGATAGGTGTCTATAATACACACATCCATTACTATTCCTATTGTTGTATGGTAAATTAAGACAGCCAGAATAAAGTCTTTTATTAGAAATAAAACAAAACACACTTTTCCATTTTTATTTAAAAATAACAAACACAGTTATGTTCACCTAACGCCTATTCCATTGAAGCCCTCGTTTTCCTGTAATAAACCAAAAATAAAAAAACAGCAATATTCCTCACCTCTCCGTCGATCTGTCCCACTCCGTAATCCATGTCAAGTTAATCTGCAGGGTAATAGTGAGTGGTTAAACCAAAAGGCATGAACAGATTCAAAAATAAATCCTCAAATGCTGTCTTCTGCTCATCACCCTCCCGAATGCGTCTCAGATTATAAGCCCCTCTAAGATCATGTTTAGAAAACCATTTAGCTACAGTAAGCTGATTATATAGGTCAGGAATGAGTGGAAGTGGGTAAGTATTTTTAAACGTAATTTTGTTTAGTACATGGAAATCTAAGTAAGGGTGAAGCCCCCCTTTACAAAGAAGAAACCAGCAGCTACAAGCAGCGTCGGACTGGAGCACCTTGGGCCCACCAGAGAAAATCATTCTTGGGGCCCACTATGTAGCTACATAGAAATAGATACAAGACCACCAATTGTGCAGTAAAAAGCACTAATATCAGGGTCTAATATAAGGTAGTACACATCTTAATTATGTAGCAAGCGTTGGGGTAGCCCCCTCACAGAATATAATGTAGCCCCCTCATAAAATATAATGCGGTCCCCTCTCATAGAATATAATGCAGCACCCCACAAAATATAATGCAACCCCCTCAGGTATGAAGCAGTCCCCACCATAGAATATAATGTAGCACCCCCCATAGGGTATAATGCAGCCCCCCTCATATAGTATAATGCAACCCACCACAGAATATAATGTAGTCCCTTGAGAGAATGCTTTTCCACCACAGAATATAATGCAGCCCCCCCATAGAGTATACTGTAGCCCCCTCATATAGTATGATGTAGCCCCCCATAATATAATGTAGTCCCCTGAGAGAATAATGCAGCCCCACCACAGAATATAATAGTATGATGTAGCCCCCCATAATATAATAGACAAAAAAATGTTAACACTAAAGGGGCAATATATATTTATAAATTAAAATCTATATTTTTAATATCCACTTATGAAGACCCCAGTGAAAACAAATAGAGTAAGTGGAGACCACTTGAAAGCAGTGAAACACCAACCACCAGAGCTAGAGACCTAACTCCAAGAAAGAGACATGGCAAGGGTATACAATAATTACAATATTCCTTTATTATGTAATGGTAACAACATATATATATATATAAATGTGCACATTTTGGAAGGATATAAAAACAACAATCGGCAAGATAAAATCACCAAAAATGTAGATAAAACCTATATAAGTAGATGTAGGGTATGCCAGAAAAGGAAATTAATATCAGGACTCTATGACATAGTAAAAATGTGATCCACGAGTGCTAAAAAAAGGGGGTTTAAGAATAAAATGTATCAAAAGTGAGCATAGAACACAAAAATGTCCATGGGGTTTAAAATAAAATAACCCATAATACAATATAATCTGACCTCATGGCCAACCACCATAAACAGTGCAATACGCAAGCAAACAATGTGGTAAGTAACCAGAGAATAACACTGTGCAAAAGTAGCAATTTGTAAACAAGAGGGTGAGGAAGGGACATAATTAAGAGAGTACCTGTACCCCTGGGGTGTGCTTTGGTTGGATTTGGTGCTGCCATTTAAGGTACAGGTACTCTCTTAATTATCTCCCTTCCTCACCCTCTTGTTTACAAATTGCTACTTTTGCACAGTGTTATTCTCTGGTTACTTACCACATTGTTTGCTTGCGTATTGCACTGTTTATGGTGGTTGGCCATGAGGTCAGATGATATTGTATTATGGGTTATTTTATTTTAAACCCCATGGACATTTTTGTGTTATATGCTCACTTTTGATACATTTTCTTCTTAAACCCCCTTTTTTTTAGCACTCGTGGATCACATTTTTACTATGTCATAGAGTCCTGATATTAATTTCCTTTTCTGGCATACCCTACATCTACTTATATAGGTTTTATCTAAATTTTTGGTGATTTTATCTTGCCGATTGTTGTTTTTATATCCTTCCAAAATGTGCACATTTATATATATATATATATGTTGTTACCATTACATAATAAAGGAATATTGTAATTATTGTATACCCTTGCCATGTCTCTTTCTTGGAGTTAGGTCTCTAGCTCTGGTGGTTGGTGTTCCCCATAATATAATGTAGTACCCTGAGTATAATGCAGTCCCCCCACAGAATATAATGTAGCCCCCCCAGGGCCGTATTTAGAGTTTCTGCTGCCCTAGGCACTTTTAGTGCTGCCTCAACTTTGGTGAGTATGACACTATCGGCAGTGACTTTGGCAAGAATCGCTGATGTGAAAGTCGCCTTTTGCAGCAGATCCGGCAGTTTTTCTGCATCTGCCGCGTAACGGATCACTTACAGCAACACAGCGTTCAGCCTCATTCATTCCCTATGGGATTTGCGGCACTTTGCCGTGATCTGGCAAATGCGGTACCATACCTCCCAACTTTTGAAGGGAAGGAGGTATAAAGTTTGCGGCGCGCGTAGTGCGCCGCGGCAAATTTTAGGCCACGCCTCTAACCACACCCATCTCACAACTAGTCACTGCCATATCCACGTCCCAACCACAGCCATTTAGCACTGCTGATCACACTGTTTTATATACAACTAGATGGCAGCCCGATTCTAAAGAATCGGGAGTCTAGAATCCATATATACTATATTTATTCAAATGTAAGAATAATACAATTAATAAATAATAGTAAGAAAGAACAAAAAATGGCTGCACTCACCAGCTCTTGACAATTCTTGACAGTACGGCACATTTCTGATTGGTCGCTCGCGGCAGGCGGCAACCAATCAGAAAAGTGCCGCGCACCACGAAGGCATATATCTTTGTCCACCCTGAGCGGGTGTAGGATGCTGGTGACGTCACTTATCTCCGGACAAAGCCACGGAAGTTGGCACAAATTGCCGGAAGTAGTATTCTAGGCAATTATATATTAGATTTTAATGTTATCAGTGTTTACCTTTGAACGTTTATATTGTATTGTCCTGTCACCAGCCATGTGTACGATTATCGGCCGAAAGCCTCTCTGGAACCAATAATCACCCCATGTAAAGGTATCTTTATAAGTTAAAGATTCAGAATACTATGACTTTTATCATATCCTGAACAGTCAAGTTTTTTATGAACCGTTAAGGTTTTCTGGTTGAAGTAAAAAAAACTCTGAGTGTTTACAGTTTGAAACCATAAAATGTTGAAAAATTATGTCATTCTTGAGTATATCACTCAATGGTGCTCATAAACGTGTCAAATTTGATCTATAATATACTTTAATATACGTTACTTTAATCTTTAATATACTTAAGAACAGGGCCCCAGACATCACACAGGGGGTCTGAAACACCGCACAGTGGTCCAAAATATCGCTGTGCTCTGCCTGGGGCCCCATATGCTGCCTGGGGCCCCTGTGCTCTGCCTGGGGCCCCTGTGCTCTGCCTGGGGCCCCATGTTCTGCCTGGGGCCACTGTGCTCTGCCTGGGGCCCCATATGCTGCCTGGGGCCCCTGTGCTCTGCCTGGGGCCCCATAGGCTGCCTGGGGCCCCTATGCTCTACTTGGGACCACTGTGCTCTGCCTGGGGCCCCATATGCTGCCTGGGGCCCCTGTGCTCTGCCTGGGGCCCCTGTGCTCTGCCTGGGGCCCCATGTTCTGCCTGGGGCCACTGTGCCCTGCCTGGGGCCCCATAGGCTGCCTGGGGCCCCTGTGCTCCGCCTGGGACCACTGTGCTCTGCCTGGGGCCCCATATGCTGCCTGGGGCCCCTGTGCTCTGCCTGGGGCCACTGTGCTCTGCCTGGGGCCCCATATGCTGCCTGGGGCCCCTGTGCTCTGCCTGGGGCCCCTGTGCTCTGCCTGGGGCCCCATGTTCTGCCTGGGGCCCCTGTGCTCTGCCTGGGGCCACTGTGCTCTGCCTGGGGCCCCATGTTCTGCCTGGGGCCACTGTGCTCTGCCTGGGGCCCCATAAGCTGCCTGGGGCCCCTGTGCTCTGCCTGGGACCACTGTGCTCTGCCTGGGGCCCCATATGCTGCCTGGGGCCCCTGTGCTCTGCCTGGGGCCACTGTGCTCTGCCTGGGGCCCCATATGCTGCCTGGGGCCACTGTGCTCTGCCTGGGGCCCCATATGCTGCCTGGGGCCCCTGTGCTCTGCCTGGGGCCCCATATTCTGCCTGGGGCCCCTATGCTCTGCCTGGGGCCCCTGTGCTCTGCCTGGGGCCCCTGTGCTCTGCCTGGGGCCACTGTGCTCTGCCTGGGGCCCCATATGCTGCCTGGGGCCCCTGTGCTCTGCCTGGGGCCCCATATGCTGCCTGGGGCCCCTGTGCTCTGCCTGGGGCCCCTGTGCTCTGCCTGGGGCCCCATATGCTGCCTGGGGCCCCTGTGCTCTGCCTGGGGCCCCTGTGCTCTGCCTGGGGCCCCATGTTCTGCCTGGGGCCCCTGTGCTCTGCCTGGGGCCACTGTGCTCTGCCTGGGGCCCCATATGCTGCCTGGGGCCCCTGTGCTCTGCCTGGGGCCCCATAGGCTGCCTGGGGCCCCTGTGCTCTGCCTGGGGCCACTGTGCTCTGCCTGGGGCCACTGTGCTCTGCCTGGGGCCCCATATGCTGCCTGGGGCCCCTGTGCTCTGCCTGGGGCCCCTGTGCTCTGCCTGGGGCCACTGTGCTCTGCCTGGGGCCCCATAGGCTGCCTGGGGCCCCTGTGCTCTGCCTGGGACCACTGTGCTCTGCCTGGGGCCCCATGTGCTGCCTGGGGCCCCTGTGCTCTGCCTGGGTGTAGGACACTGGTGACGTCACTTATCTCCGGACATTAGCTCCGGACATTAGCTCCGGACATTAGCTCCGGACATTAGCTCCGGACAAAGCCACGGAAGTTGGCACAAATTGCAGGAAGTAGTATTCTAGGCAATTATATATTAGATAATTATAAACAAAAAAATATGGCCACACAGTGCTCCATACTGTATAATGGCCACACATGATGCTCAATACTGTATAACGGCCACCACACATGATGCTCCTTACTGTATAATGGCCACACATGATGCTCCATAGTGTATAATGGCCACACATGATGCTCCATAAGGTATAATGGCCACACAGTGCTCCATACTGTATAATGGCCACACAGTGCTCCATACTGTATAATGGCCACAGATAGTGCTCCATACTGTATAATGGCCACACAGTGCTCCATACTGTATAATGGCCACAGATAGTGCTCCATACTGTATAATGGCCACACACAGTTCTCCATACTGTATAATGATCCCACATGATGCTCAATACTGTATAATTGCCACAAATGATGCTCCATACTGTATAACGGCCACACATGATGCTCCATACTGTATAATGTCCATTGGCCACATATGATGCTCCATACTGTATAACAGCCACACATGATGCTCAATACTGTATAATGGCCACACACAGTTCTCCATACTGTATAATGATCCCAAATGATGCTCAATACTGTATAATGACCCCCCCCCCCTCCTGTATGCATGGCTCATCTCCCTCCCATCCCATATGCATGGCTCATATCCCCCCTCCTGTATGCATGGCTCATATCCCCCCTGTATGCATGGCTCATATTCCCCCTCCTGTATGCATGGCTCATATTCCCTTCCCCTGTATGCATGGCTCATATTCCCCCCTGTATGCATGGCTCATATTCCCCCCTGTATGCATGGCTCATATTCCCCCCCCCCCATATGCATGGCTCATATCCCCCCCTGTATGCATGGCTCATATCCCCCCCCGTATGCAAGGCTCATATGCCCCCCCCCGTATGCATGGCTCATATCCCCCCCTGTATGCATGGCTCATATCCCCCCCGTATGCATGGCTCATATTCCCCCCTGTATGCATGGCTCATATTCCCCCCTGTATGCATGGCTCATATCCCCCCCTGTATGCATGGCTCATAACCCCCCCGTATGCATGGCTCATATTCCCCCCCCCTGTATGCATGGCTCATATCCCCCCTGTATGCATGGCTCATATCCCCCCATATGCATGGCTCTCTCTGACCCCCCCGCTCCCGCTCCTGCTCCTGCTCCCATCTTGCATGGCGCGCCGGCTTATGTCCCCCTTCATCCCCCCTTCCCCCGTCCCTCATACTCACCTGTCCCTCATCGCGCGGCCGTGGCGACATCCCTCTGGCTCTGTCCCGACTCCCGGCGCAGCACCGTCTTCCTGCGTGAGCGGTCATGTGATACTGCTCATTAAGGTCATGAATATGCGCATATTCATGACCTTAATGAGCGGTACAACGTGACCGCTCATTCAAGACGAGCTGCAGACGCCGAGACAGGCATCGCTGGAGCAGGGTGAGTATCATCTCCAAGGAGGGTTAGGCGGGCGGGTGGCCGGGGGGGGCCCTGGAGCAGTTGGGGCCCTAGGCAGCTGCTGGCTAGTATGCCAGCAGGTGTCAGTGCCTGGGCCCACCAGAGAATCCTCCGGTTCTCCGGTGGGCCAGTCCGAGCCTGGCTACAAGCGAGGGAGAAGGATGGATATGACCCTTCCGTAAACTTTTCTTTCATATTCTTTCATAGCGGTACGTTTAGGTTCAGACAAATTGTACAGGTGAGATTTATGCAGTTTGGCATTAGGAATAAAAGCAATAGCACAATCATAAAGAGGATGATGTGGAGGTAGTATTTCTGCCTCTTTTTCCATGAACACATCTCCAAAGTCTTTCCAGTATGCCAACAAACCCTCCAGACTAGCACAGCAAATTTGCACAGGATGAAGACATTTCTTATGGCATTTGGAGCTCCCCTTAACAATATCCTTTCGCCACAAATCAATAATAGGTCTCGCACCCTCCGATACTTACCTGTCAGGCCGGCGCGCCCCCGACGTGGTTCCTTGCTGCTTTCTGCTCAGCTTCTCAGGCTCACGGCGCTTCGCGCATGCGCCGTAGCGCCGCTTACGCCGCCAGGGGTTCTGGGAGGTTGTGACCCGGTGGCTCCACCCCAATATGGCAGCGCCCACCGGGTATTTCTGTTCGGCGTTTACCCAGGTAAGACGCCTGTGCATCTTCGTCGCAGCAGCGCCTGCTTATCCCAGGTTTTCCTCTACGCCCTCAGGTCCCGTTCCTCTGCTACTTTCCCTCGCTAGCCCTGTGCCATTTCCTTTTCCCTAGCCTGGATATCTTGTCCCTTCCATTCCCTTGCCTCTTCCTTACCCTGTCCTTTTGTCTTCCCTATGATTCTGTAGCCCATTAGCATACCTGCCGTTTACTATTTGTTTCTTCCTTTCCAGCTCCCAGTTTCCAGCCACCCTCAGTTCCCGATCCCTCCTTGTTTCCCGTTACCACCTATCTTCATTTTTTGCCCCAGTCGTCCCTTTGGCTCCGGCAGCTGTGGTTCCATCCCCCTTGGGCCTGCTCCTAACACTCCCTGTATAGGGGGTGGATCCATCTGGTACACTCGTCCTCGGGGGCTCTGGAGCCATGACCCAGAGGGTCCACTTTCGGGTTCTTCTCTTAGTTTCCCATTCGTGACAGTATGCACAGGCCATGGATCCCGCTAGAGCCTCGGCCGCCCAGAAGGAACCAGTCTTTTTGCGGGAGAATCAGTCCCGTATGATGTCCTTTATGAAGTCCATGGACTTTCATCTCTCCGCTCTTCAGACCTTTGATCTGGGGAATGCTTCCCAGCTGGCCGGTCTGCAACAAGAACTGGCTCAGCAGCGTGACACCCAAGCCCATATCCTAAGTTACATGGCATCTGTTGACACTCGGTTACTCTCCTTACAGTCTGCCGCATCAGCTCCTGTCCCAGCCTCGGCTCTTCACCCTCCTCCCCGTTTGGCTAAGCCACCGCGCTATAATGGAGATCCCAAATTATGCCGGGGTTTCTTAAATCAATGTTGTCTCCATTTTGAGCTTTTGCCTCTGCAGTACCCTACTGATCGGGCCAAAGAAGCCTTCATAATTTCCCACTTGGAGGGAGACGCGTTGGCATGGGTAAACCCTCTTTGGGAGCATGACGACCCTGTGGTCTCACAACTATCTAATTTTTTGGAGACTATCGTTGAGTGTTCAACGAGCCAGGTCACCTGGCCTCTACCACAGAGTCTTTATTTAATCTTCACCACTTAGTCCATGTCTCAGGATGACCTCCTCTGTATCAGTGCCTGAGTCGATGCAAGTCAATTGGCTCAGAATGTCAGAACAATGTTGCCAGGAGAGACGCACTCAAGGTCTTTGCTTCTACTGTGGGAGTGCCTCCCATCTTCTTTGTGTCCCTTACTAGCCTACGTTGATTCGGGCTCCGCAGGGAATTTTATTAGGTTAGAGGAGGTTGTTAAATTTTCTGTTCCTGTTAGGACCTTAGAAAAACCCCTCCTCCTCGCTTCCGTGGATGGCAAGCCATTGCAAGAAAGTATAACTCAGGTTACACAGGTGGTTGAGCTTCAGCTGCATAAGGAAAAGATTGCATTTTATGTTTTAGCCAGTATTTCCCATCCAGTTCTTCTTGGTCTTCCTCAGTTGCGGATGCACGAGCCTACTTTAGATTGGCATAATGGTAATATTCTGCGTTGGGGGGATTCCTGGTGGGCTTGGTGTCTGCTGCCGGTACGTCCTGTTGGTGCTCCATGTTCCCCCTCTATTCCTTCTGGATTGCCCTTGGTTTACAGTTCTTTTTCGGATGTCTTCGACAAGAAGGAGGCGGAAAATCTTCCTCCACATCGACCCTATGACTGCCCAATTGATTTTGTTCCTGGTACTGTGCCACCTAGAGGAAGAATCTATCCTCTCTCTCCTGCAGAGACTCAAGCCATGTCGGAGTATATTCAAGAGAATCTCACCAAAGGCTTCATTCGGAAATCTTCTTCTCCTGCCGGGGAAGGTTTCTTTTTCGTTAAGAAAAAGGATGGCTCTCTTTTCCCATGCATTGATCATAGAGGCCTAAACAACATTACGGTGAAAAATAAATACCCATTACCACTTATCCCAGAGCTCTTTGATCGCCTGAGGGGAGCATGAATATTTACCAAGCTTGATCTTCTAGGAGCCTATAACTTGGTCCCCGCGCAGGGGACGAGTGGAAGACCACATTCAACACCCGTGATGGTCAATATGAATATTTGGTCATGCCTTTTGGTCTCTGTAATGCTCCTGCAGTGTTCCAAGAATTTGTGAACGATGTGTTCCAAGATTGCCTCTATTCTAGTGTCGTAGTCTACCTGGACGACATCCTCGTCTTCCCTCCTGATCTATCAACTCATCGGCGTGACATTCATCTGGTTCTACAATGACTAAGGGAGAATCTTCTCTTCGCTAAGATTGAGAAGTGTGTCTTTCAGCAGTCTTCTGTACCCTTCCTCGGTTTTATAGTCTCGAAGTCTGGCCTGAGGATGGATCCGGCAAAGGTGTCTGCCGTACTCAAATGGCCACGTCCCCTTGAAGTGAAGGCTAGGGTTGAGCGACTTTCATTTTTTTAAGATCGAGTAGGGTTTTGGGAAACCCGATTTTGTCCAGAGTCGAGTCGAGTGCAGTCGGCCGATTATCGCTAAAAGTCGGGGATCGACCGAAACACGAAACCCAATGCAAGTCAATGGGGAAGCATAGTCGGCAGTGAGTGGAGGCCAGGAAAACACCTACAGTGCCCATTTTAATGCCAAAAACATCCATTCTTGTTTCTGAAGCTTGCCAATCTTAATTAACTGTATAATAATAGTTGGGCATAGGGAATTGGGGGAAAGTTGTGGGGGGAGTAGGGCTGGCTCAAGTTTTTCGTGGGCCCAGGAAATGCGGACTACGTCACGGCGGTGTTGCAGGGAAAGGTAAGTATTTAAAAGTTGCAAGTGCTGTGATCCTGAGCAAGCAGGGGGGGCCCACTCGTTCGCATTGCCACTGGCACAGGGCCCCTCAAAGTACGGCGGTGTGTTTGCATGGCGGGGGCGCCTCCCACCAGCAGCGACACTTTTGCGTACTCTGAGGGGCCCTGTGCCAGTGACGTCGCCAACGAGTATGCCCCCCCACCTGATGAAGGAACCTGCACTTTCATCTGCACCTTCCTCTTTGTCCCTGTGTAAGGTGGTATAACATGCGGGAAGGGGAACCTTACTTTCAGCAGGGACAGATTCTGGCTGTGTAGAGTACAAGGGGAATGTAGTGGTCTAGGTCAATGTACCAGCAGACTCATTTAGCAGTGGCTGGGCAATGGGCAGGATGAGGAGGAAACAGATATAGGGCCAAAGAATAAAGTAGGCTACATGCAGTTCAAAATTGGTAACAGGACTAAACAGGCGGCATTGCTTTGTTCAGTGGAGTAGCAAACCCAAGAGCAGCAGACACTGTTTCAAGGGCCTAACCACACTAGTAGGCCAAATGCAGTTTAATATCTGATAGTATAGGGCGAAAGCCAGAATGTGGAAGCTCAGCTTTGTTCAGTTGAGGACAACACCAGGGAGGGGCAGACACCTTTAGTAGGCCGGAAAAGCCTATTGCATTTTTTAAAATGGTAATTTGGAGCAGAAGGTTGAAGCTCAGCTTTATTTACTTGAGGGCAACACCAGGGAGGGGCAGAAGCCGTTAGTAGGCCCTAACCACCATTTTTTTTTTTTAAACCACATAATGAGAGCCGGAAGGTTGAAGCTCAGCTTTATTTAGTTGAGGACAACACCAGGGAGGGGCACACAGACAGACACCTTTAGTAGGCCTGAAAAGCCTATTGCATTTTTCAAAATGGTAATTTGGAGCAGAAGGTTGAAGCTCAGCTTTATTTAGTTGAGGGCAACACCAGGGAGGGGCAGAAGCCGTTAGTAGGCCCTAACCACCATTTTTTTTTTAAAACCACATAATGAGAGCCGGAAGGTTGAAGCTCAGCTTTGTTCAGTTGAGGACAACACCAGGGAGGGGCAGACACCTTTAGTAGGCCGGAAAAGCCTATTGCATTTTTTAAAATGGTAATTTGGAGCAGAAGGTTGAAGCTCAGCTTTATTTAGTTGAGGGCAACACCAGGGAGGGGCAGAAGCCGTTAGTAGGCCCTAACCACCATTTTTTTTTTTTAAACCACATAATGAGAGCCGGAAGGTTGAAGCTCAGCTTTATTTAGTTGAGGACAACACCAGGGAGGGGCACACAGACAGACACCTTTAGTAGGCCTGAAAAGCCTATTGCATTTTTTAAAATGGTAATTTGGAGCAGAAGGTTGAAGCTCAGCTTTATTTAGTTGAGGGCAACACCAGGGAGGGGCAGAAGCCGTTAGTAGGCCCTAACCACCATTTTTTTTTTTAAAACCACATAATGAGAGCCGGAAGGTTGAAGCTCAGCTTTATTTAGTTGAGGACAACACCAGGGAGGGGCACACAGACAGACACCTTTAGTAGGCCTGAAAAGCCTATTGCATTTTTTAAAATGGTAATTTGGAGCAGAAGGTTGAAGCTCAGCTTTATTTACTTGAGGGCAACACCAGGGAGGGGCAGAAGCCGTTAGTAGGCCCTAACCACCATTTTTTTTTTTTAAACCACATAATGAGAGCCGGAAGGTTGAAGCTCAGCTTTATTTAGTTGAGGACAACACCAGGGAGGGGCACACAGACAGACACCTTTAGTAGGCCTGAAAAGCCTATTGCATTTTTCAAAATGGTAATTTGGAGCAGAAGGTTGAAGCTCAGCTTTATTTAGTTGAGGGCAACACCAGGGAGGGGCAGAAGCCGTTAGTAGGCCCTAACCACCATTTTTTTTTTAAAACCACATAATGAGAGCCGGAAGGTTGAAGCTCAGCTTTGTTCAGTTGAGGACAACACCAGGGAGGGGCAGACACCTTTAGTAGGCCGGAAAAGCCTATTGCATTTTTTAAAATGGTAATTTGGAGCAGAAGGTTGAAGCTCAGCTTTATTTAGTTGAGGGCAACACCAGGGAGGGGCAGAAGCCGTTAGTAGGCCCTAACCACCATTTTTTTTTTAAAACCACATAATGAGAGCCGGAAGGTTGAAGCTCAGCTTTATTTAGTTGAGGACAACACCAGGGAGGGGCAGAAGCCGTTAGTAGGCCCTAACCACCATTTTTTTTTTTAAAACCACATAATGAGAGCCGGAAGGTTGAAGCTCAGCTTTATTTAGTTGAGGACAACACCAGGGAGGGGCACACAGACAGACACCTTTAGTAGGCCTGAAAAGCCTATTGCATTTTTTAAAATGGTAATTTGGAGCAGAAGGTTGAAGCTCAGCTTTATTTAGTTGAGGGCAACACCAGGGAGGGGCAGAAGCCGTTAGTAGGCCCTAACCACCATTTTTTTTTTAAAACCACATAATGAGAGCCGGAAGGTTGAAGCTCAGCTTTATTTAGTTGAGGACAACACCAGGGAGGGGCAGAAGCCGTTAGTAGGCCCTAACCACCATTTTTTTTTTTAAAACCACATAATGAGAGCCGGAAGGTTGAAGCTCAGCTTTATTTAGTTGAGGACAACACCAGGGAGGGGCACACAGACAGACACCTTTAGTAGGCCTGAAAAGCCTATTGCATTTTTTAAAATGGTAATTTGGAGCAGAAGGTTGAAGCTCAGCTTTATTTAGTTGAGGGCAACACCAGGGAGGGGCAGAAGCCGTTAGTAGGCCCTAACCACCATTTTTTTTTTTTAAACCACATAATGAGAGCCGGAAGGTTGAAGCTCAGCTTTATTTAGTTGAGGACAACACCAGGGAGGGGCACACAGACAGACACCTTTAGTAGGCCTGAAAAGCCTATTGCATTTTTTAAAATGGTAATTTGGAGCAGAAGGTTGAAGCTCAGCTTTATTTAGTTGAGGGCAACACCAGGGAGGGGCAGAAGCCGTTAGTAGGCCCTAACCACCATTTTTTTTTTTAAAACCACATAATGAGAGCCGGAAGGTTGAAGCTCAGCTTTATTTAGTTGAGGACAACACCAGGGAGGGGCACACAGACAGACACCTTTAGTAGGCCTGAAAAGCCTATTGCATTTTTTAAAATGGTAATTTGGAGCAGAAGGTTGAAGCTCAGCTTTATTTACTTGAGGGCAACACCAGGGAGGGGCAGAAGCCGTTAGTAGGCCCTAACCACCATTTTTTTTTTTTAAACCACATAATGAGAGCCGGAAGGTTGAAGCTCAGCTTTATTTAGTTGAGGACAACACCAGGGAGGGGCACACAGACAGACACCTTTAGTAGGCCTGAAAAGCCTATTGCATTTTTCAAAATGGTAATTTGGAGCAGAAGGTTGAAGCTCAGCTTTATTTAGTTGAGGGCAACACCAGGGAGGGGCAGAAGCCGTTAGTAGGCCCTAACCACCATTTTTTTTTTAAAACCACATAATGAGAGCCGGAAGGTTGAAGCTCAGCTTTATTTAGTTGAGGACAACACCAGGGAGGGGCAGAAGCCGTTAGTAGGCCCTAACCACCATTTTTTTTTTTAAAACCACATAATGAGAGCCGGAAGGTTGAAGCTCAGCTTTATTTAGTTGAGGACAACACCAGGGAGGGGCACACAGACAGACACCTTTAGTAGGCCTGAAAAGCCTATTGCATTTTTCAAAATGGTAATTTGGAGCAGAAGGTTGAAGCTCAGCTTTATTTAGTTGAGGGCAACACCAGGGAGGGGCAGAAGCCGTTAGTAGGCCCTAACCACCATTTTTTTTTTAAAACCACATAATGAGAGCCGGAAGGTTGAAGCTCAGCTTTATTTAGTTGAGGACAACACCAGGGAGGGGCAGAAGCCGTTAGTAGGCCCTAACCACCATTTTTTTTTTAAAACCACATAATGAGAGCCGGAAGGTTGAAGCTCAGCTTTATTTAGTTGAGGACAACACCAGGGAGGGGCAGAAGCCGTTAGTAGGCCCTAACCACCATTTTTTTTTTTAAAACCACATAATGAGAGCCGGAAGGTTGAAGCTCAGCTTTATTTAGTTGAGGACAACACCAGGGAGGGGCACACAGACAGACACCTTTTGTAGGCCTGAAAAGCCTATTGCATTTTTCAAAATGGTAATTTGGAGCAGAAGGTTGAAGCTCAGCTTTATTTAGTTGAGGGCAACACCAGGGAGGGGCAGAAGCCGTTAGTAGGCCCTAACCACCATTTTTTTTTTAAAACCACATAATGAGAGCCGGAAGGTTGAAGCTCAGCTTTATTTAGTTGAGGACAACACCAGGGAGGGGCAGAAGCCGTTAGTAGGCCCTAACCACCATTTTTTTTTTTAAAACCACATAATGAGAGCCGGAAGGTTGAAGCTCAGCTTTATTTAGTTGAGGACAACACCAGGGAGGGGCAGAAGCCGTTAGTAGGCCCTAACCACCATTTTTTTTTTTAAAACCACATAATGAGAGCCGGAAGGTTGAAGCTCAGCTTTATTTAGTTGAGGACAACACCAGGGAGGGGCACACAGACAGACACCTTTAGTAGGCCTGAAAAGCCTATTGCATTTTTCAAAATGGTAATTTGGAGCAGAAGGTTGAAGCTCAGCTTTATTTAGTTGAGGGCAACACCAGGGAGGGGCAGAAGCCGTTAGTAGGCCCTAACCACCATTTTTTTTTTAAAACCACATAATGAGAGCCGGAAGGTTGAAGCTCAGCTTTATTTAGTTGAGGACAACACCAGGGAGGGGCAGAAGCCGTTAGTAGGCCCTAACCACCATTTTTTTTTTAAAACCACATAATGAGAGCCGGAAGGTTGAAGCTCAGCTTTATTTAGTTGAGGACAACACCAGGGAGGGGCAGAAGCCGTTAGTAGGCCCTAACCACCATTTTTTTTTTTAAAACCACATAATGAGAGCCGGAAGGTTGAAGCTCAGCTTTATTTAGTTGAGGACAACACCAGGGAGGGGCACACAGACAGACACCTTTTGTAGGCCTGAAAAGCCTATTGCATTTTTCAAAATGGTAATTTGGAGCAGAAGGTTGAAGCTCAGCTTTATTTAGTTGAGGGCAACACCAGGGAGGGGCAGAAGCCGTTAGTAGGCCCTAACCACCATTTTTTTTTTAAAACCACATAATGAGAGCCGGAAGGTTGAAGCTCAGCTTTATTTAGTTGAGGACAACACCAGGGAGGGGCAGAAGCCGTTAGTAGGCCCTAACCACCATTTTTTTTTTTAAAACCACATAATGAGAGCCGGAAGGTTGAAGCTCAGCTTTATTTAGTTGAGGACAACACCAGGGAGGGGCAGAAGCCGTTAGTAGGCCCTAACCACCATTTTTTTTTTTAAAACCACATAATGAGAGCCGGAAGGTTGAAGCTCAGCTTTATTTAGTTGAGGACAACACCAGGGAGGGGCACACAGACAGACACCTTTAGTAGGCCTGAAAAGCCTATTGCATTTTTCAAAATGGTAATTTGGAGCAGAAGGTTGAAGCTCAGCTTTATTTAGTTGAGGGCAACACCAGGGAGGGGCAGAAGCCGTTAGTAGGCCCTAACCACCATTTTTTTTTTAAAACCACATAATGAGAGCCGGAAGGTTGAAGCTCAGCTTTATTTAGTTGAGGACAACACCAGGGAGGGGCACACAGACAGACACCTTTTGTAGGCCTGAAAAGCCTATTGCATTTTTCAAAATGGTAATTTGGAGCAGAAGGTTGAAGCTCAGCTTTATTTAGTTGAGGGCAACACCAGGGAGGGGCAGAAGCCGTTAGTAGGCCCTAACCACCATTTTTTTTTTAAAACCACATAATGAGAGCCGGAAGGTTGAAGCTCAGCTTTATTTAGTTGAGGACAACACCAGGGAGGGGCAGAAGCCGTTAGTAGGCCCTAACCACCATTTTTTTTTTTAAAACCACATAATGAGAGCCGGAAGGTTGAAGCTCAGCTTTATTTAGTTGAGGACAACACCAGGGAGGGGCACACAGACAGACACCTTTAGTAGGCCTGAAAAGCCTATTGCATTTTTTAAAATGGTAATTTGGAGCAGAAGGTTGAAGCTCAGCTTTATTTAGTTGAGGGCAACACCAGGGAGGGGCAGAAGCCGTTAGTAGGCCCTAACCACCATTTTTTTTTTTTAAACCACATAATGAGAGCCGGAAGGTTGAAGCTCAGCTTTATTTAGTTGAGGGCAACACCAGGGAGGGGCAGAAGCCGTTAGTAGGCCCTAACCAAAGTTGAAGGCCAAATGCAGTTTAATTTCTGATACTATAGGCCGAAAGCCAGAAGGTGGAAGTTCCGATTTAGACAGTGGAGGACAATTTGAATTAGGGACTGCAGACAGACTTAGTAGGCTGTCCCCTGTGGACCATGCATCCACCACATTAACCCATTGCGCCGTAATGGACACGTAATCTTCCGTGGCCATGCCTACAGGTCCATGCGTCTGTTGTCAGGTGCACCTTTGTACTCACAGATTGCCAGAGTGCATGGACAATGCGGTCTTCTACATGCTGGTGGAGGGTTGGGATGGCTTTTCTCGCAAAAGAAGTGTCGACTGGTTAGCTTGTAGCGTGGTACAGCGTAGTCCATCATGGCCTTATTAATAGTAAATAAAATATATAACTAGGCTCTATGAACTTTTAAATAGGTTCCAGGGGTACACGGGCAGCATTGGTGTGGTCAGTGGAGGAGTATTGCAAGTAGGGGCTGCAGACAGGCTATCAAAGGCCTAAAATAACAAACAGTAGGCAGTCATGGCAGTTTTACATCGGTTACATGGATACACAGGCAGGCACTCCAGGCAGCATTGTGGTCAGTGGAGGAGTATTGCAAGTAGGGGCCGCAGACAGGCTATCAAAGGCCTAAAATAACAAACAATAGGCTCATGGCAGTTTTACAGCGGTTACATGGATACACGGGCAGGCAGCTTGGTGGTCAGTGGAGGAGTATTTAAAGTAGGGACCGCAGACAGGCTTCAAAGGCCTAACATAAGAAAATGGGCTGGCTGTAGGCACTTTATAATTGGTTCCAGGGGTACACGGGCAGCAGTGGTCTGGTCAGTGGAGGAGTATTTAAAGTAGGGACCGCAGACAGGCTATCAAAGGCCTAACATAACAAACAATAGGCTCATGGCAGTTTCACAGCGGTTACATGGATACACGGGCAGGCAGCTTGGTGGTCAGTGGAGGAGTATTGCAAGTAGGGGCTGCAGACAGGCTATCAAAGGCCTAAAATAACAAACAGTAGGCAGTCATGGCAGTTTTACATCGGTTACATGGATACACAGGCAGGCACTCCAGGCAGCATTGTGGTCAGTGGAGGAGTATTGCAAGTAGGGGCCGCAGACAGGCTATCAAAGGCCTAAAATAACAAACAATAGGCTCATGGCAGTTTTACAGCGGTTACATGGATACACGGGCAGGCAGCTTGGTGGTCAGTGGAGGAGTATTTAAAGTAGGGACCGCAGACAGGCTTCAAAGGCCTAACATAAGAAAATGGGCTGGCTGTAGGCACTTTATAATTGGTTCCAGGGGTACACGGGCAGCAGTGGTCTGGTCAGTGGAGGAGTATTTAAAGTAGGGACCGCAGACAGGCTATCAAAGGCCTAACATAACAAACAATAGGCTCATGGCAGTTTCACAGCGGTTACATGGATACACGGGCAGGCAGCTTGGTGGTCAGTGGAGGAGTATTGCAAGTAGGGGCCGCAGACAGGCTATCAAAGGCCTAAAATAACAAACAATAGGCTCATGGCAGTTTTACAGCGGTTACATGGATACACAGGCAGCTTGGTGGTGAGTGGAGGAGTAGTGCAAGGAGTGTCTGTCCCAGTACTCCCAAAATATAAATAGATGTTAATGTCTCGCAAAACAACCAAAACAAAAAAAAAAGGTGGCATACTTAGGTACAGGGGTGGGCTCATCTACTGAGTTTCTGACATAGTAATTTGGCAGTAACTATTTAATGGTGCCAATATAGGACACAGACACAGACTACTTTAAGTTGCATCATAGATGTCTACAAATTTGTATTGTCAGTGCCAGACATTGAATGATGTCAGCGAATAGACTAAAGATTGGTGGAGCTGTGCGACATAATTTTGCACGTGGTAGAGCACATTTTGAGCTGGGGTAGGGGGGAACTCTCTTGAGGCCGGCGGGACCGCCCCAGGGCCCCTCATGTTACAACGGTGTGTCTGACGTTGGGTGCGCACCACCACCGCCAGAGACACTACATTGTACTATGAGGGACCCAGTAGCAATGCCGTCAACCAAAAGCGAGCACACCCACCTCTTCAGACAAACAGCAGTCTCACGGGTGCTTGCGCCAAGTCGCGATACCACGGCCCCGTGTGGGGAGTTTTGCCATTTAGGGAGGTGTAAACATGTCGTATGCTGTACAATCAGCTGCAGCAAATTAGACATTAGAAAAGTAATTCACAGGCAAGAGCTTTTCATAGGAAAGCTAGGTGTCGGCCGGGCAAGGTGGGGCAAAAGATTTCGAAATCCAGTTGTGGTTCATTTTAATGAATGTTAGATCGTCAACATTTTGGGTAGCCAGACGAGTCCTTTTTTCGGTTAATATTGAACCTGCAGCACTGAATACTCTTTCTGATAGGACACTTGCTGCCGGGCAAGCAAGCTCCTGCAATGCATATTCTGCCAATTCTGGCCAGGTGTCTAATTTGGAGGCCCAGTAATCAAATGGGAATGACGGTTGAGGGAGAACATCGATAAGGGATGAAAAATAGTTAGTAACCATACTGGACAAATGTTGTCTCCTGTCACTTTCAATTGATGCAGCAGTACCTGTCCTGTCTGCGGTCATAGCAAAATCACTCCACAACCTGGTCAGAAAACCCCTCTGTCCAATGCCACTTCTGATGTGTGCACCCCTAACACTCCTAGTCTGCTGCCCCCTGGAGCTCGTGTGAGAACGATCACGTGCGCTGTGTGCTGGGAATGCCTGAAGCAAACGGTCAACAAGAGTTGATTGTTTGGTTGCTAATATTAGTTCCAAGTTCTCATGTGGCATAATATTTTGCAATTTGCCTTTATAGCGTGGATCAAGGAGGCAGGCCAACCAGTAATCGTCATCGTTCATCATTTTCGTAATGCGTGTGTCCCTTTTTAGGATACGTAAGGCATAATCCGCCATGTGGGCCAAAGTTCCAGTTGTCAAATCTCCGGTTGTGATTGGTTGAGGGGCAGTTGCAGGCAAATCTACGTCACTTGTGTCCCTCAAAAAACCAGAACCCGGCCGTGACACGCAACCAAATTCCTGTGCCCCCGGGAAAGGTTCGGCATTAAAAATATACTCATCCCCATCATCCTCCTCGTCCTCCACCTCCTCTTCGCCCGCTACCTCGTCCTGTACACTGCCCTGACCAGACAATGGCTGACTGTCATCAAGGCTTTCCTCTTCCTCTGGTGCAGACGCCTGCTCCTTTATGTGCGTCAAACTTTGCATCAGCAGACGCATTAGGGGGATGCTCATGCTTATTACGGCGTTGTCTGCACTAACCAGCCGTGTGCATTCCTCAAAGCACTGAAGGACTTGACACATGTCTTGTATCTTAGACCACTGCACACCTGACAACTCCATGTCTGCCATCCTACTGCCTGCCCGTGTATCCTCCCACAAATAAATAACAGCACGCCTCTGTTCGCACAGTCTCTGAAGCATGTGCAGTGTTGAGTTCCACCTTGTTGCAACGTCTATGATTAGGCGATGCTGGGGAAGGTTCAAAGACCGCTGATAGGTCTGCATACGGCTGGCGTGTACAGGCGAACGTCGGATATGTGAGCAAAGTGCACGCACTTTGAGGAGCAGGTCGGAGAACCCAGGATAAGTTTTCAATAAGCACTGCACCACCAGGTTTAAGGTGTGAGCCAGGCAAGGAATGTGTTTCAGTTGGGAAAGGGAGATGGCAGCCATGAAATTCCTTCCGTTATCACTCACTACCTTGCCTGCCTCAAGATCTACTGTGCCCAGCCACGACTGCGTTTCTTGTTGCAAGAACTCGGACAGAACTTCCGCGGTGTGTCTATTGTCGCCCAAGCACTTCATAGCCAATACAGCCTGCTGACGCTTGGCAGTAGCTGGCCCATAATGGGACAACTGGTGTGCAACAGTGTCATCTGCCGATGGAGTGGTTGGCAGACTGCGTTCTGTGGAAGAGCTGTAGCTTCTGCAGGAGGACGAGGAGGAGGAGGAGGAGGGGGTGCGAACGCCTACAGCCAACTGTTTCCTAGACCGTGGGCTAGGCACAACTGTCCCTAAATTGATGTCGCCTGTGGACCCTGCATCCACCACATTCACCCAGTGTGCCGTGATGGACACATAACGTCCCTGGCCATGCCTACTGGTCCATGCATCTGTAGTCAGGTGCACCTTTGTACTCACAGATTGCCTGAGTGCATGGACGATGCGCTGTTTAACATGCTGGTGCAGGGCTGGGATGGCTTTTCTGGAAAAAAAGTGTCGACTGGGTAGCTCGTATCGTGGTTCAGCGTACTCCATCAGGGCTTTGAAAGCTTCGCTTTCAACTAACCGGTAGGGCATCATCTCTAACGAGATTAGTCTAGCTATGTGGGCGTTAAAACCCTGTGTACGCGGATGCGAGGATAAGTACTTCCTTTTTCTAACCAGAGTCTCATGTAGGGTGAGCTGGACTGGAGAGCTGGAGATCGTGGAACTTTCGGGTGTGCCGGTGTACATGGCAGACTGAGAGACGGTTGGAGACGGTATTGTTTCCGCCGGTGCCCTAGATGCAATATTTCCTCCTACAAAACTGGTGATTCCCTGACCCTGACTGCTTTTGGCTGGCAAAGAAACCTGCACAGATACTGCCTGTGGTGCGGAAAATGGTGGCCTTACAGTGACGGAAGGGATGTTGCGTTGCTGACTAGCTTCATTGGCCGAGGGTGCTACAACCTTGAGGGACGTTTGGTAGTTAGTCCAGGCTTGAAAATGCATGGTGGTTAAGTGTCTATGCATGCAACTAGTATTTAGACTTTTCAGATTCTGACCTCTGCTTAAGCTAGTTGAACATTTTTGACAGATGACTTTGCGCTGATCAGTTGGATGTTGTTTAAAAAAATGCCAGACTGCACTCTTCCTAGACTCGGATCCCTTTTCAGGGATTGCAGACTGAGCTTTAACCGGATGGCAACGCTGTGCTCCAACAGGTTTTGGCTTTGACACGCGTTTTGGGCCAGATACGGGCCCGGCAGATGTAACCTGTTGCGATGTTGATGCCTGCTGCGGCCCCTCCTCCACCTCCGCTTCTGAACTACTGCCGCCTGCACCCTGTTCCCCCAATGGCTGCCAATCGGGGTCAATAACTGGGTCATCTATTACCTCCTCTTCGAGCTCGTGTGCAACTTCGTCTGTGTCACTGTGTCGGTCGGTGGTATAGCGTTCGTGGCGGGGCAACATAGTCTCATCAGGGTCTGATTGTGGATCTGTACCCTGAGAGGGCAATGTGGTGGTCTGAGTCAAAGGAGCAGCATAGTACTCTGGCTGTGGCTGTGCATCAGTGCACTCCATGTCAGAATATACTTGTAATGGGCATGGCCTGTTAAATGTTTCACTTTCTAAGCCAGGGACGGTATGTGTAAAGAGCTCCATGGAGTGACCCGTTGTGTCGCCTGCTGCATCCTTCTCTCTTGTTGTAGTTTTTGCTGAGGAGGACAAGGAAGCGACTTGTCCCTGACCGTGAACATCCACAAGCGACGCGCTGCTTTTACATTTACCAGTTTCGGAAGAGGAGGCAAAAGAGCTAGAGGCTGAGTCTGCAATGTAAGCCAAAACTTGCTGTTGCTGCTCCGCCTTTAAAAGCGGTTTTCCTACTCCCAGAAAAGAGAGCGTTCGAGGCCTTGTGTAGCCTGACGACGAAACTGGCTCCACAGCTCCAGACTTAGGTGGAATATTTTTATCCCCACGACCACCTGATGCTCCTCTACCACTACCATCATTACCAGCTGACAATGAACGCCCACGACGACCTCTTGCACCAGACTTCCTCATTGTTTTAAAATCTTAACCAAAGTAACTTTATTTGTTGCTGTCAAACAACTTACACGGTGAGCTATAACTTCAGTATGATTTCAATATCCCTTAACAGGTTGGTGAGACCACAAGGAAAATCAGGCACAATGTTACACACTCTGTTTTCTGTGGCACAAAATCACAGAGATGACACACACGCAGGACTGTCACTCAAGCACTAATGTCAATATTAATCTCCCACCTAATTTATTTTTTTTTTTTTCTCAGGGAGACTTTAGAAACCAAATAATATTAAAAAAAAAAAAAAAAAAGGCTTTCTATGGCCCACAATTAGAGAGAGAGAGGTGGCACACCCAGGAGTCAAGACTGGCACACAAGCTGAGAGGGCAATATTACTCTCCCACTGTTTTTTTATGTATTTTTTGTTTTTTCAGGGAGACTTTAGAAACCCAATAATATTTTAAAAAAAAAATAAATAGGCTTTCTATGGCCCACTGAATGAGAGGGAGAGAGGTGGCACACCCAGGAGTCAAGACTGGCACACAAGCTGAAAGGGCAATATTACTCTCCCACTGTTTTTTTATGTATTTTTTGTTTTTTCAGGGAGACTTTAGAAACCCAATAATATTTTTAAAAAAAAATAAATAGGCTTTCTATGGCCCGCTGAATGAGAGGGAGAGAGGTGGCACACCCAGGAGTCAAGACTGGCACACAAGCTGAAAGGGCAATATTATTCTCCCACTGTTTTTTTAGGTTTTTTTTTTTTTTTCAGGGAGAATTAGAAACCAAATAATATTAAAAAAAAAAAATAAATAGGCTTTCTATGGCCCACTGAATGAGAGGGAGAGAGGTGGCACACCCAGGAGTCAAGACTGGCACACAAGCTGAAAGGGCAATATTACTCTCCCACTGTTTTTTTATGTATTTTTTGTTTTTTCAGGGAGACTTTAGAAACCCAATAATATTTAAAAAAAAAAATAAATAGGCTTTCTATGGCCCACTGAATGAGAGGGAGAGAGGTGGCACACCCAGGAGTCAAGACTGGCACACAAGCTGAAAGGGCAATATTACTCTCCCACTGTTTTTTTAGGTTTTTTTTTTTTTTTTCAGGGAGACTTTAGAAACCCAATAATATTTTAAAAAAAAAATAAATAGGCTTTCTATGGCCCACTGAATGAGAGGGAGAGAGGTGGCACACCCAGGAGTCAAGACTGGCACACAAGCTGAAAGGGCAATATTACTCTCCCACTGTTTTTTTAGGTTTTTTTTTTTTTTTCAGGGAGACTTTAGAAACCCAATAATATTTAAAAAAAAAAATAAATAGGCTTTCTATGGCCCACTGAATGAAAGGGAGAGAGGTGGCACACCCAGGAGTCAAGACTGGCACACAAGCTGAAAGGGCAATATTACTCTCCCACTGTTTTTTTATGTATTTTTTGTTTTTTCAGGGAGACTTTAGAAACCCAATAATATTTTTAAAAAAAAATAAATAGGCTTTCTATGGCCCGCTGAATGAGAGGGAGAGAGGTGGCACACCCAGGAGTCAAGACTGGCACACAAGCTGAAAGGGCAATATTATTCTCCCACTGTTTTTTTAGGTTTTTTTTTTTTTTTCAGGGAGAATTAGAAACCAAATAATATTAAAAAAAAAAAATAAATAGGCTTTCTATGGCCCACTGAATGAGAGGGAGAGAGGTGGCACACCCAGGAGTCAAGACTGGCACACAAGCTGAAAGGGCAATATTACTCTCCCACTGTTTTTTTAGGTTTTTTTTTTTTTTTCAGGGAGACTTTAGAAACCAAATAATATTAAAAAAAAAAAAAAAAAAAAAAAAATAGGCTTGCTATAGCCCACTGAATGAGAGATAGCACACACAGCAGTGGCACACAAGCCCTGACTGAGGCCAATATTTTTCTCCCACTGATTGATGTAGTGTTTTTGTGTTGAGGTAGAATTTAGAACACAAATCACGGAAAAAATAAATAGGCTTTCTATGGCCCACTGAATGAAAGGGAGAGAGGTGGCACACCCAGGAGTCAAGACTGGCACACAAGCTGAAAGGGCAATATTACTCTCCCACTGTTTTTTTATGTATTTTTTGTTTTTTCAGGGAGACTTTAGAAACCCAATAATATTTTTTAAAAAAAATAAATAGGCTTTCTATGGCCCACTGAATGAGAGGGAGAGAGGTGGCACACCCAGGAGTCAAGACTGGCACACAAGCTGAAAGGGCAATATTACTCTCCCACTGTTTTTTTAGGTTTTTTTTTTTTTTCAGGGAGACTTTAGAAACCAAATAATATTAAAAAAAAAAAAAAAAAATAGGCTTGCTATAGCCCACTGAATGAGAGATAGCACACACAGCAGTGGCACACAAGCCCTGACTGAGGCCAATATTTTTCTCCCACTGATTGATGTAGTGTTTTTGTGTTGAGGTAGATTTTAGAACACAAATCACGGAAAAAATAAATAGGCTTTCTATGGCCCACTCAGTGAGAGATGGCACACACAGGGATGGCACTGTAGCAGAAATGCCAATCTTAATCTCCCACAAAAAAAAAAAAAAAAAAAAAAAAAAACTGTCCTACAATTACTATCTCCCTGCAGTAATGTAAGCCAGGTATGGCAGGCAGCAATAGGAGTGGACTGATGCACAAATTAAATAAAAAGTGTGGACAAACAAAAAAGATAGCTGTGCAGAAAGGAAGGAACAAGAGGATATGTGCTTTGAAAAAAGCAGTTGGTTTCCACAGTGGCGTACACACAGCAATACAGCTATCACGGAGCCTTCTAGGGCAGCCCAATGAGCTACAGCGCTGAGGGGAAAAAAAAAAAAAAATAGCTTCCACAGTCCCTGCACACCGAAGGTGGTGTTGGACAGTGGAAATCGCTGCAGCACAAGCGGTTTGGTGGTTAGTGGACCCTGCCTAACGCTCTCCCTGCTTCTGACGAAGCGGCAGCAACCTCTCCCTAAGCTCAGATCAGCAGCAGTAAGATGGCGGTCGGCGGGAACGCCCCTTTATAGCCCCTGTGACGCCGCAGACAGCAAGCCAATCACTGCAATGCCCTTCTCTAAGATGGTGGGGACCAGGATCTATGTCATCACGCTGCCCACACTCTGCGTTCACCTTCATTGGCTGAGAAATGGCGCTTTTCGCGTCATTGAAACGCGACTTTGGCGCGAAAGTCGCGTACCGCATGGCCGACAAGCACAGGGGTCGGATCGGGTTTCATGAGACGCCGACTTAGCCAAAAGTCGGCGACTTTTGAAAATGATCGACCCGTTTCGCTCAACCCTAGTGAAGGCCATTCAACGTTTCCTTGGCTTTGCCAATTATTATAGGCAATTTATTCCTCATTTCTCTTCCTTGACCAGACCAATCTCTGCACTTACCCGCAAAGGTGTCGATCCCAATCACTGGCCCTAGGAGGCAGAGGTCGCCTTTCAAACCCTAAAACAAGAATTGGCTGCAGCCCCGGTGCTCCATTGTCCGGATGTCAATAAACCATTTATTCTTGAGGTTGATGCATCTTCCGTTGGAGCTGGGGCAGTCCTTTTACAAAGATCTATCTCTGGTCGCATAGTCACCTGTGGCTTCTTCTCTAAGTCCTTCTCCCCTTCAGAACACAATTATTCCATAGGTGACAAGGAACTGTTAGCCATTAAGATGGCTTTGGAGGGGTGGTGTTATCTTCTCGAAGGGGCCGTTCATCCCTTCATCATTTTTACAGATCACAAAAACTTGGCTTACGTTCAGTCCGCCCAAAGGCTTAACCCTCGGCAAGCCAGATGGTCCTAGTTCTTTGGACGTTTTGACTTTGAGCTCCACTTTCGCCCATGAGATAAGAACATCAGAGCTAATGCCCTCTCTAGGTCCTTCCAGCCTCTGGAAGAAGTGGAGAATCCGGCGCATATTATTGATCCAGCTAGGATCATTTCCGTGGCTCCTTTGAATGTAATCACTTCTCCTCCTGGAAAAACCTTCGTGACAGACTGTGACAAGGTGAGAGTCTTGCAATGGGGTCATTCCTCCAAGTTTGCCGGACACGCAGGAAGCAAGAAGACACTCTCTCTTATTTCTTGCCATTATTGGTGGCCGTCTCCTCGCCAAGATGTCCTTGATTTCATCGCTTCCTGCTCTTCTTGCGCCAGAAACAAAGTTCCTTGGCAACTACCTTCTGGACTCCTGCATCCACTTCCTGTGCCTAAAGTTCCTTGGAGCCATATTGCTATGGACTTTATCACTGATTTGCCTCGCTCCTCGAATTGCTCCGTTATCTTGGTAGTAGTGGATAGATTTTCCAAGATGGCTCACTTTGTTTCCCTGCCAGGACTGCCCTCTGCCCCCGAGTTGGGAAAATCTTCATACACCATGTCTTCCGACTTCACGGCTTCCCACAGCATATCGTCTCTGACCGAGGAGTCCAGTTCACCTCCCCGTTTTTGGAGGGCTCTGTGCGGTTTAATGGAAATGACTCTGGATTTCTCCTCTGCCTATCATCCTCAATCCAATGGCCAGATTGAGCGTGTTAATCACGTTCTCACATCTTATTTTCAGCATTTCTCCAATGCTCACCAGAGTGATTGGGTTTCTCTTCTTACATGGGCAGAGTTCGCCTACAATATTCACCCTAGTGAATCCTCTGCTAAATCTCCTTTTTTGTGGTCTTTGGGCAACACCTCGGTATTCCTCTTCCCATTTCCCCAACCTCAGGCGTACTGGCGGCCGTCTCTTTCTCCATGGAATTCTCTAAAGTTTGGCAAGAGGCTCTTGAAAGGGCTAGTAGCAGAATGAAAAGATACGCTGACAAGAGACACCTAGACAATCCTCCATATCAACCGGGAGATAAAGTCTGGCTCTCTTCTCGCTACATTAGACTTAAGATTCCCTCTCAGAAGCTTGGTCCAAGCTACATTGGTCCTTTTGAGATTTCTAGTCGTATTAATGATGTGGCCTCAAGTTAAAGCTGCCTGCTTCGTTGCGAATCCCCAATGCTTTTCATGTGTCGCTCCTTAAACCCGCAGTCTTTAAATCACTTTCATTCTTCTCAGTCTCATTCTCCTCTATCCACCATTTCTGATGGTGTATTTGAGGTTGAGGATATTCTAGCCAAAAAGACAGTTAGGGGGAGGACTTTATTTTTACTTGATTGGAAGGGATTCGGTCCTGAGGAGAGATCATGGGAATCCCGGGAGAACATCAATGCTCCTCTTATCTTGAGGAGGTTCCTCTCCAGCCTTAAAAAGAGAGGGAGTAAGAGAATGGGTACTGTTGCACCCTCTGATACTTATCTGTCCGGCCGCCGCGCTCCCAACGTGGTTCCTCGCTGCATTCCGCCCGGTTTCTCGGGCTCATGGCGCTTTGGCGGTTCGCGCATGCGCCGTAGAGCCGCTTCCGCCGCCAGGGGTTCTGGGAGGTTGTGACCCGGTGGCTCCACCCCAATATGGCGGCGCCCACTAGGTATTTCTGTTTGGCATTTACCCAGGTAAGACGCTTGTGTATCTTCGTCGTAGTGGCGCCTGCCTATCCCAGGTTTTCCCTCTATGTCCTCAAATCCCATTCCTCTGCTACTTTCCCTCGCTAGCCCTGTGCCATTTCCTTTTCCCTAGCCTGGATATCTTGTCCCTTCCACTCCTGTGCCTCTTCCTTGCCCTGTCCTTTTGTCTTCCCTGTGACTCTGTAGCCCATTAGCATACCTGCCGTTTACTATTTGTTTCTTCCTTTCCAGCTCCCAGTTTCCAGCCACCCTCAGTTCCCGATCCCTCCTTGTTTCCCGTTACTGCCTATCTTCGCTTTTTGCCACAGTCGTCCCTTTGGCTCCGGCAGTTGTGGTTTCATTCCCATTGGGCCTGCTCCTAACACTCCTTGTATAGGGGGTGGATCCATCTGGTTCGCTCATCCTCGGGGGCTCTGGAGCCACGACCCAGAGGGTCCACTTTTGGGTTCTTCTCTTAGTTTCCTATTCGGTGACAATAGGATTATGAATATGCAGCCATGGAAACACCAAAACCTTAGTGTGAAATCCACCGTTACCAGCTGGACAAAGTTCTGGAGCAACGGTGTCTTGTCAATGGTGAGAATCGGAATGGGTCTTTTCAACCTCACTGTCCCTAATCATAATTTAAGAACCAGCCCAGAATCAATACAGTTTGCAGCAGACCAACAGTCAATGAAAGCAAGTGCAGATAACCACAGGATCTGAAAACAAAGTTCCCTGTTGAACAGTAGTTTATCTGAGGAGTAAAAAAGTACCTTTAAGCAAGTTTGACCTCCTTGATAATCACCCAGATTTAGACGTTTCCCGATGACTTGTTTGCTTGAGGGCGAATCGAGCAGTCCTTGAGATAATGGCCAGCATGACTGCAGTAGAGGAAGAGCCCAATATTGCACCGACATTATCTCTCCACAGTCCGAGAGCTGCCTGCTCCAACCTCTACTGTTTCCATCTCAGGTAAGGAAACAGACTTGTGAAGAATGACCGAAACCCCCTGTCGCTCCCAAATTCTACAATCCATACGGATGGCGTGAGTCATGGCCTCGAAGAACAGGGTGGAGTATGCAAAGCCAGAGCATCAGAGGCCATAGTGAAACTGACACCTAAGAGCAGCATCATTCCACAGAGACTCAGAGGACATTGCTGGAACTCCCTAACTATAATCCTCAGGGTGCGCTCTGCATCAGATTCATGATCTTAGCCTCCGTGACCTGAACCCTGTCAGGTTCTTCATAGATCATCTCTAGGGCATCAAAAAAGGCATCAACAGACCGTTCTAGGACTAGTGGGGCCAAAAAGAATGCCCAAGTCTGAGGACTCCCATGCAATGGGGACATAATTATACCCACCTGCGTTGACTCATCCCCAGAAAACCAGAGTCATAGAGAAAAAAATTATTTACAGCTCATCTTCAATCTGTCAGGAAGTGCCAAAACTGGTTCGGAGGCAGTCAACTGCACGACAGAGGGTCCAGAAGATATAACTACTGTCGATAGCGGAGAGCTTTGGGATGCACCTAGCGTACGAAACTGACCCTACAGCTGGGAATGCGATGATTTTTGCCTCTGGTGATTCATGGCCAGATCCTGAACCACCTGGATCAGATTTGTCACCTGGTCACAGAGGGCATGAACTGGATCCATTGGAGAAAAACAAAGTACACTGCTCAAAAAAATAAAAGGAACACTTAAACAACAGAATATAACTCCAAGTAAATCAAACTTTTGTGAAATCAATCTGTCCACTTAGGAAGCAACACTGTTTGACAATCAATTTCACATGCTGTTGTGCAAATGGAATAGACAACACATGGAATTTATTGGCAATTATCAAGACACACTCAATAAAGGAGTGGCTCTGCAGGTGGGGACCACAGACCACATCTCAGTACCAATGCTTTCTGGGTGATGTTTTGGTCACTTCTGAATGTTGGTTGTGCTTTCACACTCATGGTAGCATGAGACAGACTCTACATCCCACAAAAGTGTCTCAGGTAGTGCAGCTCATCCAGGATGGCATATCAATGAGAGCTGTAGCAAGAAGGTTTGTTGTGTCTGTCAGCGTAATGTTCAGAAGCTGGAGGTGCTACCAGATGACAGGCCAGTACACCAGGAGATGTGGAGGGGGCCGTAGGAGGGCAACAACCCAGCAGCAGGACTGCTGCCTCAGCCTTTGTTCAAGGAGGAACAGGACGAGCACTGCCAGAGCCCTGCAAAATGACCTCCAGCAGGTCACAAATGTGCAGATGTCTGCACAAAATGTTAGAAACCGACTCCATGAGGATGGTCTGAGTGCCTGATGTCCACAGATGGGGGTTGTGCTCACAGCCCAACACCGTGCAGGACACTTGGCATTTGCCACAGAAAACCAGGATTGGCAAATTCGCCACTGGCGCCCTGTGCTCTTCACAGATGAAAGCAGGTTCACATTGTAGACGCATTGGAGAGCAATCTGCTGCCTGCAACATCCTTCAGAATGACTGGTTTGGCAGTAGGTCAGTAATGGTGTGGGGTGGCATTTCTTTGGAGGGCTGAACAGCCCTCCATGTGCTCGCCTGTAGCCTGACTCCCATTAGGTATCGAGATGAGATCCTCAGAAACCTTGTGAGACCATATGCTGGTGCGGCTGGCCCTGGGTTCCTCCTAATGCAGGACAATGCCAGACCTCATGTGGCTGGAGTGTGTCAGCAGTTCCTGCAAATGAAGGCTGTCACGATATGGTATGAAATATCATATAAGTTTAGTTCTGTTGCTAGCAAGCTGTGGGCTAAAAAAAAACCCTTCCCTGTTATGATCCTAGTGGCAAGGATCGCAAGTAGGACTAGCTAAGTAACTAAACCGACTACAAACTCTGGGGAAGTGGTAACTGAATTGACCGCAACCTGATCCTATCCGCAAACAACTATAGGCAGCCGTGGAACGTTACCTGAAAATCCTAGATGTCTCTTCACAGCCTGAGAAACTGACTATTCCTAGAGGGAACGAAAGTCCTCACTTGCCTCAGTGAAATGACCCCAAAGATATAGAATAGCCCCCCACAAATATTAACGGTGAGTTAAGGGGAAAGCACAAACGCAGAGATGAAATTAGATTTAGCAAATGAGGCCCGCTAACACTAGAAAGCAGAAAATAGAAAGGGAACTGTGCGGTCAATTAAAAACCCTATTCAAAATATCCACGCAGAGATCGCTCGAGCCCCCACACCAACTAACGGTGCGGGGGAAGCAACTCTGTACCCCAGACCAAACCAGCAGAAGAAATCACATATTAGCAAGCTGGACTAAACTCATCATACACAGAAATCATATTGCAGACTGATGAGCAAAAAATAATTAAACAGAACTTAGCTTCTCCTGAAGAGACTGAAACCGAAGATAATCAGGAGTAATCAGAATAGCACTGAGTACATTGACAGCCGGCAACAAGTGGAAGTGAAACAGAGCTAAATAGGAAACTCCCAAGTGAATAACGAGGCAGCTGATCAGCCACAGACCCGCAGGATAACAAACAAAGCCACCAGGGGGAGCCCAAAACAAAAGTCACACAATACCACCTGTGACCACAAGAGGGAGCCTGAAAACAGAGTTTACAACAGTACCCCCCCCTTGAGGAGGGGTCACCGAACCCTCATCAAAACCCCCAGGGCGATCAGGGTGAGCCACATGGAAGGCCCAAACCAAATCGGCCGCATGAACATCAGAGGCGACAACCCAGGAATTAGCCTCCTGACCATAGCCCTTCCACTTAACCAAATACTGAAGCCTCCGTCTAAAAATACGAGAATCCAAGATCTTCTCCACCACGTATTCCAATTCTCCCTCAATCAGCACAGGGGCAGGAGGCTCAACCGGAGGACCCACAGGCACCACATACCTCCGCAACAACGACCGATGAAACACATTATGAATAGCAAATGACGCTGGGAGGTCCAAACGAAATGACACAGGGTTAAGGACTTCCAAAATCTTATAAGGACCGATAAACCGAGGCTTGAATTTAGGAGAGGAGACCTTCATAGGAACAAAGCGAGAAGACAACCACACCAAGTCCCCAACGCGAAGTCGGGGACCCACACAGCGACGGCGGTTGGCAAAGCGCTGAGCCTTCTCTTGTGACAGCTTCAAATTGTCCACAACATGATTCCAAATCTGATGCAACCTATCCACCACAACATCCACTCCAGGACAGTCAGAAGGCTCCACCTGACCCGAGGAAAAACGAGGATGAAAGCCCGAATTACAAAAAAAAGGAGAAACCAAAGTAGCAGAACTAGCCCGATTATTAAGGGCAATCTCGGCCAACGGCAAAAAAGTCACCCAGTCGTCCTGATCAGCAGACACAAAACATCTCAAATAGGTCTCCAAGGTCTGATTAGTTCGTTCGGTTTGGCCATTCGTCTGAGGATGGAAGGCCGACGAAAAAGACAAATCAATGCCCATCTTAGCGCAAAAGGTCCGCCAAAATCTAGACACAAACTGGGATCCTCTGTCGGAAACAATATTTTCAGGGATCCCATGCAAACGAACCACATTTTGAAAAAACAGCGGAACCAACTCGGAGGAGGAAGACAACTTAGGCAAGGGCACCAAATGGACCATCTTAGAAAAACGATCACACACCACCCAGATGACAGACATTCTCTGAGAGACAGGGAGATCTGAAATAAAATCCATGGAAATGTGCGTCCAAGGCCTCTTCGGGACAGGCAAAGGTAACAGCAAACCACTGGCACGAGAACAGCAAGGCTTAGCCCGAGCACAAATTCCACAAGACTGCACAAAGGAACGCACATCCCACGACAAGGAAGGCCACCAAAAGGACCTGGCCACCAAATCTCTGGTACCAAATATTCCAGGATCGCCCGCCAACACCGAAAAATGAACCTCGGAAATAACTCTGCTGGTCCATCTATCCGGGACAAACAGTCTCTCCGGTGGACAACGGTCAGGTCTATCCGCCTGAAACTCCTGCAGCACTCGTCGCAAATCTGGGGAGATGGCAGACAAAATCACCCCTTCTCTGAGAATACCAGCCGGCTCTGAATCTCCAGGAGAGTCAGGCACAAAACTCCTAGAAAGAGCATCAGCCTTTACATTCTTCGAACCAGGCAGGTATGAGACCACAAAATCAAAACGAGAGAAAAACAACGACCAACGAGCCTGTCTAGGATTCAGCCGCTTGGCCGACTCGAGATAAATCAGATTCTTGTGATCAGTCAAGACCACCACACGATGCTTAGCTCCCTCGAGCCAATGTCGCCACTCCTCAAATGCCCACTTCATAGCCAACAACTCCCGATTACCGACATCATAATTCCGCTCGGCAGGCGAAAACTTTCTTGAAAAGAAAGCACATGGCTTCATCACAGAGCCATCGGCGCTTCTCTGCGACAAAACAGCCCCCGCTCCAATCTCGGAAGCATCAACCTCGACCTGGAAAGGAAGAGAGACATCTGGCTGACATAAGACCGGAGCCGAAGAAAACCGGCACTTCAGCTCCCGAAAGGCCTCCACAGCAGCAGGAGACCAGTTAGTAACATCAGAACCTTTCTTGGTCAAATCCGTCAAAGGCTTAACAACACCAGAAAAATTTGCGATGAAGCGACGGTAAAAATTAGCAAAACCCAAGAACTTCTGAAGACTCTTAACAGATGTAGGCTGCGTCCAGTCATGAATAGCCTGAACCTTGACTGGGTCCATCTCAATAGTAGAAGGAGAAAAAATGAAACCCAAAAAAGAAACCTTCTGGACTCCAAAAAGACATTTTGAGCCCTTCACAAATAAAGCATTGGCACGCAGGACCTGAAACACCATCCTGACCTGCTTAACATGGGACTCCCAATCATCAGAAAAAAAACAGAATATCATCCAGATACACAATCATAAATTTATCCAGATATTCGTGGAAGATGTCGTGCATAAAAGACTGAAAGACAGAAGGAGCGTTAGAAAGTCCAAAAGGCATCACCAAGTACTCAAAATGGCCTTCGGGCGTATTAAATGCAGTTTTCCATTCATCACCCTGCTTAATACGCACAAGGTTATACGCACCACGAAGATCTATCTTGGTGAACCAACTAGACCCCTTAATGCGAGCAAACAGATCAGATAACAATGGCAAAGGATACTGAAATTTGACCGTGATTTTATTTAGAAGGCCATAATCAATACAAGGTCTCAGAGAACCATCCTTCTTAGCCACAAAAAAGAACCCCGCACCAAGAGGGGAGGAGGAGGGGCAAATAAGTCCTTTCTCCAAAGACTCCTTTATATAACTCCGCATGGCAGCATGCTCCGGCACTGACAAATTGAAAAGTCGTCCCTTAGGAAACTTACTACCAGGAATCAAATTTATAGCACAATCACAATCCCTATGAGGAGGTAGAGAACTGAGTTTGGGCTCATCAAATACATCCTGGTAGTCTGACAAAAACGCAGGGACTTCAGAAGGAGTGGATGAAGCAATTGACACCACAGGAGCGTCGCCATGAATTCCCTGACAACCCCAACTTGACACAGACATTGCTTTCCAATCCAAGACTGGATTATGAGTCTGCAACCATGGCAGACCCAACACGACAACATCATGCAAATTATGCAGCACAAGAAAGCGAATCACCTCCTGATGAACAGGAGTCATGCACATGGTCACTTGTGTCCAGTACTGAGGTTTATTCATAGCCAATGGCGTAGCATCAATTCCCCTTAGTGGAATAGGGAATTTTAAAGGCTCCAAAACAAAACCACAGCGCTTGGCAAATGACAAGTCCATCAGACTCAGGGCAGCACCTGAATCTACAAAAGCCATAACCGGGTAAGATGACAAGGAACAAATCAGGGTAACAGACAAAATGAACTTAGGCTGTAAAGTACCAATGGTGACAGATTTATCAACCTTTTTTTTGCGCTTAGAGCATGCTGAGATAACATGAGCTGAGTCACCACAGTAAAAGCACAACCCTTTTTGCCGTCTATAATTTTGCCGTTCACTTCTGGTCAGAATTCTATCACATTGCATAGACTCAGGTGTCTGTTCAGAAGACACCGCCAAATAGTGCGCAGGTTTGCGCTCCCGCAAACGCCGATCAATCTGAATGGCCAGAGTCATTGACTCATTCAGACCTGCAGGCGTAGGGAACCCCACCATGACATTCTTAATGGCCTCAGAAAGACCTTTTCTGAAATTAGCAGCCAGGGCACACTCATTCCACTGAGTAAGCACCGACCATTTCCGAAATTTCTGGCAGTACACCTCTGCTTCATCTTGCCCCTGAGAGAGGGCCAACAACACTTTTTCAGCCTGATTCTCAAGATTAGGTTCCTCATAGAGCAATCCAAGGGCCAGAAAAAACGCATCAACACTGAGCAATGCCGGATCCCCTTTCGCCAATGCGAAGGCCCAATCTTGAGGGTCACCACGCAAGAAAGAAATTATAATTTTAACTTGCTGAAAGGAATCACCAGAGGAACGAGGTTTCAAAGAAAGAAACAATTTACAATTGTTCTTAAAATTCAGGAACCTAGATCTATCTCCAGAAAACAACTCCGGAATAGGTATTCTAGGCTCTGACATAGGACTGTGAACAACAAAATCCTGAATACTTTGTACCCTTGCAGCAAGATGATCTACACTGGAGGCCAAACTCTGAATATCCATATCAGCAGCTGAGTTCAGAGCCACACCAAGATTAAGAGGAGGAGAGAAGCTAGACACACAGCAGCTAGACACACGGCAAAAAAAAAAAAATTCTCAAGGCTTCTTTTCTCCTGCTTCTGCCATGCAATTAACACTTTACCGGCCGGCTGTACTGTTATGATCCTAGTGGCAAGGATCGCAAGTAGGACTAGCTAAGTAACTAAACCGACTACAAACTCTGGGGAAGTGGTAACTGAATTGACCGCAACCTGATCCTATCCGCAAACAACTATAGGCAGCCGTGGAACGTTACCTGAAAATCCTAGACGTCTCTTCACAGCCTGAGAAACTGACTATTCCCAGAGGGAACGAAAGTCCTCACTTGCCTCAGTGAAATGACCCCAAAGATATAGAATAGCCCCCCACAAATATTAACGGTGAGTTAAGGGGAAAGCACAAACGCAGAGATGAAATTAGATTTAGCAAATGAGGCCCGCTAACACTAGAAAGCAGAAAATAGAAAGGGAACTGTGCGGTCAATTAAAAACCCTATTCAAAATATCCACGCAGAGATCGCTCGAGCCCCCGCACCAACTAACGGTGCGGGGGAAGCAACTCTGTACCCCAGAGCAAACCAGCAGAAGAAATCACATATTAGCAAGCTGGACTAAACTCATCATACACAGAAATCATATTGCAGACTGATGAGCAAAAAATAATTAAACAGAACTTAGCTTCTCCTGAAGAGACTGAAACCGAAGATAATCAGGAGTAATCAGAATAGCACTGAGTACATTGACAGCCGGCAACAAGTGGAAGTGAAACAGAGCTAAATAGGAAACTCCCAAGTGAATAACGAGGCAGCTGATCAGCCACAGACCCGCAGGATAACAAACAAAGCCACCAGGGGGAGCCCAAAACAAAAGTCACACAATACCACCTGTGGCCACAAGAGGGAGCCTGAAAACAGAGTTCACAACACTTCCCTTTCACTCAGCCAAGAGCTGCCTTGTCAATGTACATGGGGGAAGGGAGTTTTATTGACGAAAGGTATTTACGACCGGCATTTCCTGTAGTAGAAAGTGCCCAGCTTTAACTGGATTAGAAACTTCTAGAATCTGAAAGTCCTTTGTTCTGTTATTGTGAGATATTAGGCAAACTATTTGAGATAGGAGAATGATAAATACATATCCTTGATCTCCATCGAAGCATCTACCCATCACTCTAAACACAGACGTCTAAGGGTACCGTCTCACTATACGATTTACCAACGATCACGACCTGCGATACGACCTGGCCATGATCGTTGGTAAGTCGTTGTGTGGTGGCTGGGGAGCTGTCACACAGACCGCTCTCCAGCGACCAACGATGCCGAGGTTCGCTGGTAACCAGGGTAAACATCGGGTTACTAAGCGCAGGGCCGCGCTTAGTAACCCGATGTTTACCGTGGTTACCAGCGTAAAAGTAAAAAAAAAAAAACCGTACATACTCACCATCTGATGTCCTTCAGGTCCCTTGCCGTCTGCTTCCCGCTCTGACTGAGTGCCGCCGTACAGTGAGAGCAGAGTGCAGCGGTGACGTCACCGCTGTGATCTGCTCTCACTTTCCGGCCGGCAGACAGTCAGAGCGGGAAGCAGACGGCAAGGGACCTGAAGGACATCAGATGGTGAGTATGTACGTTTTTTTTTTTTTTACTTTTACGCTGGTAACCACGGTAAACATCAGGTTACTAAGCGCGGCCCTGCGCTTAGTAACCCGATGTTTACCCTGGTTACCGGCGAACGCATCGCTGGATCGCTGTCACACACAACGATCCAGCGATGACAGCGGGAGATCCAGCGACGAAAGAAAGTTTCAAACGATCTGCTACGACGTACGATTCTCAGCAGGGTCCCTGATCGCTGCTGCGTGTCAGACACTGCGAGATCGTAACTATATCGCTAGAACGTCACGAATCGTGCCGTCGTAGCGATGAAAATGCCACTGTGTGACGGTACCCTAACTCCATCGGGTGAAAAAGTAGGGATTGCTCTGTAAATAATAGGACATATTTGATCTCATTAGAAAGCCCACGTTAATCCCAGATGAATGCTGGGTTTCTCACAACTATGACATGTTGTGTAGCGGAGTTATAGAAATTAGATATAGGTTAGGGAAAAATCAGTTAGCAGAAGAAGTAGGAGGGGTTGGAAAAGCCAGCCCTTTCTGTGAGGTCACAGACTGTAGGTTTTAAGTGCTGGCAGGCATCCAAGAGATCAGATTTGAGCTTCTTGTCTTTTCCTGAAGTGCCCGCAGCACGTCCAATGAGCTGGGACGTATGGTTGCCTGCAATGCAATGATCTGAGAATATGTGAGTGTTATCTTTTCTTCATTTAATCCTTTTATTTTCATAATTACCTTGTACATATTTGCAATTGTCTCATTTGTAACATCTTTGTAAAATATTTTGATAAAGCACTGCCTAACCTTTCTGGAGTATAATATTTAATACTAGTTCGTTCTTTATGCTCTAAAAACGTACCCTGTCTCTTGAAGGGAAATTACGCTACTGTTTTTGGGTTAGCTCCGGACCCGTTTAATCGGAGCTGGTGGCAGCAATACCGTGTACAGGCCGTTGGGTGTCACTGCAGCGACTGCGGCTTGATAATTATTGTTCCTGCCCGAGCGGGAGTAGTTATCGCCTCGCTGCAGCGTGCCCAATAGCCAGTACATAGCAGGCAGCCTTTCTGGCGACTAATCACCCTAGGTGCAGTACCTAATCTGACCTGACAGAAAGGGGGACGCCAGAGAGCTGCAAGGTTTAAGTGGAACTGTAAGCGGGATATACACAAATCCCTGCAGTTCATGGTATATTGAAGAGCAGTGGGATACCTAAAATAAGCCCCTGCTGTAATTTAAGAGGTCAATAGCCTCGTGTGTGTTTTTTCATCACATTGTGGCAGTGGAGGGATAACTAGGATAAGCCCCCTGCACATGTGATAGCCGTCTGTTGGTCTAAAGTCACCCCAATCCGTGACATATTGTGGGCAGCGGCTATGGGATCTTGACAGTCACGGTGTGAATCGTGACAATTGTTGGCAAGGCGGTGGGATATTAGAGCATTAGTGATTTGGTTTGAGCAATCATTCCTCTCACTAAAAACTTGCAGAAAGTTCTTGCGAGAACTCTGCGCAAATAAGTTTGGGAGAACGAACTCAGTGCTTATTAGTTGTGAGACAATTGTGTGTACTGGTAATTATCCCCTCCCTTTCTCTTCGTTTTTCTATCCTATCTTTTATTTGGCAACCATGGCTGCGAAAGGAGAAGCCTGGTACGCCCAGCAGAAGAGAGACGCTCTTGCTGGGATATGCACGTATCATGGCCTGAACCCCCACAGCAAGACCAAGACTCAAATGGTCGCTGAACTGGTGCAATTTGAAGCAGACCAAGCCAGGCTACAGAGCCCAGAGGCCGCAGAAGCCGGCACAAGCGAACATGGTGCTGCAGCAGAGGTCCAACCACTGAATACGGGCCCTACAGGCAACCAGGGGGGCGCAGACCTCCTCCTGCAGCTGGCTCTGCAACAATGCTCCGCAGATGTCCTGGACCGACGTCTGCAGCTGATCCAGCAATACCAAGAGAGAGCCGAGCGAGAGGCCCGAGCCGAGCGAGAGGCCCAGCGAGCCGAGCGAGAGGCCCAAGCACAGCGGGAGTACCAGCTGCAGATGGCCCGACTGCAAATGCAGGGGTCGTCCCAGTCCAGTCGTGAGCCCAGCAGCGCTCAGACACCAAAGCCCCGGCCCGACCACTTTCCTGTTATGGAAAAGGATGGGGACTTGGACACTTTTCTGCGGGCCTTTGAGAAAGCCTGCAGACAGTACCAGCTGCCTACACAAGAATGGGCACGATACCTGACACCAGGGCTGAGAGGCAAAGCTCTGGAGGCATTTGCTGCCCTCCCTCAAGAACAAGATGGTGACTATGAGGCCATCAAGCAGGCTCTGATAGCCAAGTACCAGCTTACACCCGAGGTGTACCGTAAAAAGTTTCGGACCCTCCAACGTGGCCCACACGACAGTTACAGTGATGTGGTGCATGGACTGGGGACCCACTTTGACCAGTGGACCCAAGGACTGTCAGTGACCACCTTTGCACAGCTGCGAGACCTGATGATCAAAGACCAGTTCTTCCATCTTTGCCCAACTGAGGTGCGACAGTTCATGATGGACAGAGAACCCGAAGAGGTGACGAAAGCAGCGCAGATTGCCGATGCCTATGAGGCCAACCGTAGATCGGAAGTGCGGAAGCCAGTCACCTCCAGCTGGAGAGGGGGTAAGCCTGCATCCAACGCCAGTACCCCTGCCAGCCAACACTCCAGAGGTCCTGTCCCCGTGGCCAACAGCACCAGACCTACCACCGAACTTCGCCAGTGTTACCACTGCAGGCAGCCTGGTCATATCAGTACCTTCTGTCCAACCAAGCAGAAGAACCCACCAGCCAAGGCCCCAGGGCTGAATGCAGCAGTTCTTTTGGTGGGTGGTGTGGTTGGGAGGGTGTGTGACAATGTACAGCACGTCACTGTGGAAGGTCATGTTGCTACAGGCCTCAAGGACACCGGGGCTGAACGAACCCTCATCCGACCCGAACTGGCGGCCCCTGAAGAAATCATTCCGGGGAAAACCCTAACTGTCACTGGGATTGGGGGCATCAGCTGTCCCTTACCGATGGCCCGGGTTTATATTGATTGGGGTGCCGGGAGCGGGGTGAAGGAAGTGGGGCTGTCTGATAATTTGCCCACTGATGTTTTGTTGGGGACCGATTTGGGGAGGTTGGTTGCATACTACGACGTTGACACCCCTCCCCAATCTACTAATGAGGGTAAAGTTAACCCTGATGATGATGATGATGGGAAATCGCATGTGTTACCTGACCATGCTTTATCTTGTAATGATGCATCTGTTAACCATTTTTTCCCTAGGATCGATGGTGAAAATGTTGTACCTGTGCCAACTGAATCTGATAATGATGTTTCTGTGCAAGTTGATGTGTCCATAGGTACAGGAGTGCTCAGCCACGTTGCTCTGCGGAGTGAGACGGCTGAGGAACCCCTAGCAGGGGCAAGTGTCGGTGCTACAAGAAATGGGGAGATACATGGGAACCGTGAGCAAGGTGATGCCATGCAATTGACCAGTGCCACCGAGGAAGGTAACTGGCCCATAAGTAGCAATGCTCCTGAGGTAATGGGGGTGGATGGGAAGGCAGAACCCGTAGCAGCGTCGGCTGATGGGTCTGCAGAAACCCCCGGGGAGACAGCCTACGTAGCTGCTGTCACCCACAGTCAGAGTGCCCGGAACGCAGATAACTGTCTGCCTTCCGGACCCTCCTCAGTCATCATTGTGACTGAACCAGAGGTGGACCTAGAGCAGGTCCCAGAGGGTTCCCGTGGGGAAGGGACCCTGACGTCACTTCTGGCTTCCCCTAGCCAGGAGTTTCAGGCCGCTCTGCACACAGATGCGAGCCTAGAGAGTTTGAGACAACTCGCCGGGACGCGCTTCTCCGAGACTGATAAGGAGAAGGTGTTCTGGGAAGGAGGAAGGTTGTACCGGGAGACAGTACCCGGAGAAGCACAAAAGGAGTGGTTGAGGGAAAGACAGCTGGTCGTCCCGCAGCAATTCCGGGGTGAGTTGTTGCGGATTGCCCATGAAATCCCTCTAGCTGGACACTTGGGGATCAGCAAAACAAAGGCCCGGCTGTCTCAACACTTCTATTGGCCTAAGATGGGGACAGATGTGTCAAACTACTGCCGCTCCTGTGTCACCTGTCAAAGAGTGGGGAAGGCGGGGCCTGCTCTTAAGGCTCCCCTGATCCCTTTGCCAGTGATAGAGGAGCCTTTCCAGAGGATCGCGGTGGACATTGTGGGCCCGCTGGCCGTCCCCAGCAGCTCTGGAAAGCAATTCATCCTTACTGTGGTAGACTACGCTACCCGGTACCCAGAGGCAGTAGCTCTGTCGTCAACTAGGGCAGATAAGGTGGCGGATGCCCTGTTGGCTATCTTTGCACGGGTAGGATTTCCCAGAGAAATGCTTACTGATCAAGGGACCCAATTTATGTCTCACCTAATGGAGGCTCTCTGTAAGAAAATGCAGGTGAAGCACCTGGTATCGAGTGCGTATCACCCACAGACCAATGGCTTGTGTGAACGCTTCAATGGTACCCTCAAACAGATGCTACGCATGCTGGTTGAGACACAAGGGCGCGACTGGGAGCAGTACCTCCCACACCTGCTGTTTGCTTACCGAGAGGTTCCGCAGGCCTCGACGGGGTTCTCTCCCTTTGAGCTCCTGTACGGCAGGCGAGTCTGGGGACCCCTTGGGTTGGTAAGAGAATCCTGGGAAGAGGAGCCGAACCCTTCTGAAGTGTCCATAGTGGAGTATGTCATGCGCTTCCGTGACAAGATGCAGACCTTGACGCAGTTGGTGCATGACAACATGACGCAGGCTCAGGCTGATCAGAAGCACTGGTACGACCAGAACGCCCGGGAGCGGACCTACCACGTGGGTCAAAAGGTGTGGGTGCTGGTCCCCGTACCAACGGATAAGCTTCAGGCAGCCTGGGAGGGCCCGTACGTCATCCACCAACAGCTCAACCCGGTCACCTACGTGGTCACGCTTGACCACGCTCGGGGTAGGCGAAAGGCCTTTCACGTCAACATGATGAAGGCTCATCACGAACGTGAACCTTTCGTCCTACCGGTCTGCAGCGCACCCGAATACGGGGAGGAAGACACCCTTCTGGACACGCTGGCCCAAGCCAAGGCCAATGGGTCCATTGAGGACGTGGAGGTAAGCGCCTCGCTAGATGAACCACAGCGGTTGCAGTTGCAAACCACACTAGAACCCTTCCGGGTCGTGTTCTCCAACCGGCCTGGAAGGACTGAGTTAGCCGTCCACGAGGTGAACACCGGGAATCACGCCCCACTACGGCGAACACCCTATCGAATCTCTGACTAGGTGCAGCAGATTATGCGCCAGGAGATCGATGAGATGTTACAGCTGGGGGTGATTCGATGGTCAAAGAGCGCGTGGGCCTCACCGGTAGTTCTCGTGCCAAAGAAGGACCGGACCACCCGGTTCTGCGTGGACTACAGGGGGCTCAACGCCATTACAGCCTCTGATGCGCACCCAATGCCGCGCATCGAAGAGCTGCTTGAGAAGTTAGCGGGCGCAAAATACCTGACAATAATGGATCTGAGTCGCGGATACTGGCAGATTCCCCTGAGCCCCGAGGCGCAGGAGAAGTCCGCCTTTATCACACCCTTTAGACTGTACGAGTCCACGGTCATGCCCTTCGCCATGAAGAATGCCCCTGCCACTTTCCAGCGGATGGTCAATCTCCTGCTTCAGGGACTGGAGAAGTACGCCGTGGCGTACTTGGATGACATTGCCATCTTCAGTCCCTCCTGGGGGGAACACCTGCAGCATCTCGAGGAGGTGCTCAGGCGAATTCACCGAGCAGGACTGACTATCAAGCCGGGAAAGTGCCAGATGGGCATGAGGGAGGTCCACTACCTGGGGCACCGGGTAGGCGGAGGCACCCTGAAACCGGAGCCTGAGAAAGTGGGCGCGATCGTGAACTGGCCCACTCCTGGGACCAAGAAACAGGTGATGTCCTTCCTGGGCACTGCAGGGTACTATAGGCGTTTCGTGCAGCACTATAGTAGCCTGGCAAAACCTTTGACGGACCTCACCAGGAAGAAGCTACCCCACATCGTCAACTGGACAGATGGCTGTGAGGGGGCCTTCCAGGCGTTGAAAACTGCTCTGAGCAACGCCCCTGTGTTGAAAGCAGTCGACAGAAGTCGACCGTTCTTGGTACAGACCGACGCCAGCGAGTTTGGCCTTGGTGCTGTGCTCAGCCAGGTCGACTCGGAGGACCAAGAGCACCCCGTGCTGTACCTGAGCCGGAAACTTTTGCCGAGGGAAGTGGCCTACTCCACCATTGAGAAGGAGTGCCTGGCCATAGTCTGGGCCCTGCAGCGCTTGCAGCCCTACTTGTACGGTCGCACCTTCACCGTGGTGACCGACCACGACCCTCTGCGCTGGCTAAGCACCATGTGTGGAACCAACGGCAGGTTGCTACGCTGGAGCCTTGCCCTTCATCAATTTGACTTCACCATTAAACACAAAGCGGGCAAAGAGCATGGGAATGCCGATGGACCCACGGAGGTGCGCATGGAGGCATACCGAGAGGTTCTGCCACCGTAGCGCACGCTAAAAGGGGGAGGTGTCACGATATGGTATGAAATATCATATAAGTTTAGTTCTGTTGCTAGCAAGCTGTGGGCTAAAAAAAACCCCTTCCCTTTCACTCAGCCAAGAGCTGCCTTGTCAATGTACATGGGGGAAGAGAGTTTTATTGACGAAAGGTATTTACGACCGGCATTTCCTGTAGTAGAAAGTGCCCAGCTTTAACTGGATTAGAAACTTCTAGAATCTGAAAGTCCTTTGTTCTGTTATTGTGAGATATTAGGCAAACTATTTAAGATAGGAGAATGATAAATACATATCCTTGATCTCCATCGAAGCATCTACCCATCACTCTAAACACAGACGTCTAACTCCATCGGGTGAAGAAGTAGGGATTGCTCTGTAAATAATAGGACATATTTGATGTCATTAGAAAGCCCACGTTAATCCCAGATGAATGCTGGGTTTCTCACAACTATGACATGTTGTGTAGCGGAGTTATAGAAATTAGATATAGGTTAGGGAAAAATCAGTTAGCAGAAGAAGTAGGAGGGGTTGGAAAAGCCAGCCCTTTCTGTGAGGTCACAGACTGTAGGTTTTAAGTGCTGGCACGCGTCCAAGAGATCAGATTTGAGCTTCTTGTCTTTTCCTGAAGTGCCCGCAGCATGTCCAATGAGCTGGGACGTATGGTTGCCTGCAATGCAATGATCTGAGAATATGTGAGTGTTATCTTTTCTTTATTTAATCCTTTCATTTTCATAATTACCTTTTACATATTAGCAATTGTCTCATTTGTAACATCTTTGTAAAATATTTTGATAAAGCACTGCCTAACCTTTCTGGAGTATAATATTTAATATTAGTTCGTTATTTATGCTCTAAAAACGTACCCTGTCTCTTGAAGGGAAATTACGCTACTGTTTTTGGGTTAGCTCCGGACCCGTTTAATCGGAGCTGGTGGCAGCAATACCGTGTACAGGCCGTTGGGTGTCACTGCAGCGACTGCGGCTTGATAATTATTGTTCCTGCCCGAGCGGGAGTAGTTATCGCCTCACTGCAGCGTGCCCAATAGCCAGTACATAGCAGGCAGCCTTTCTGGCGACTAATCACCCTAGGTGCAGTACCTAATCTGACCTGACAGAAAGGGGGGCGCCAGAGAGCTGCAAGGTTTAAGTGGAACTGTAAGCGGGCTATACACAAATCCCTGCAGTTCATGGTATATTGAAGAGCAGTGGGATACCTAAAATAAGCCCCTGCTGTAAACTAAGAGGTCAATAGCCTCGTGTGTGTTTTTTCATCACATTGTGGCAGTGGAGGGATAACTAGGATAAGCCCCCTGCACATGTGATAGCCGTCTGTTGGTCTAAAGTCACCCCAATCCGTGACATATTGTGGGCAGCGGCTAAGGGATCTTGACAGTCACGGTGTGAATCGTGACAAAGGCATTGAAGCTATGGACTGGCCCGCCCGCTCCCCAGACCTGAATCCAATTGAACACATCTGGGACATCATGTCTCGCACCATCCACCAATGTCACGCTGTACCACAGACTGTCCAGGAGTTGGAGGATGCTTTAATCCAGGTCTGGGAGGAGATCCCTCAGGAGACAATCCACCGCCTCATCAGGAGCATGCCCAGGCATTGTAGGGAGGTCATACAGGCGCATGCAGGCCGCACACACACCACTGAGCATCATTTCCTTGTTTTGAGGCATTTCCACTGAAGTTGGATGAGCCTGTAATTTGATTTTCCACTTTGATTTTGAGTATGGTTCCAAATCCAGGCCTCCGTGAGATATTAATTTTGATTTACATTGATAATTTTTATGTTTTATTGTTCTCAACGCTTTCTACTATGTAGTGAATAAAGATTTACAACTGGAATATTTTATTTAGTCATATCTAGGATATGGTATTTTAGTGTTCCCTTTATTTTTTTGAGCAGTGTATATGGCCAGACGTAATGTGCCTCTAGTCACTGCTCACAGACAGAACATGAGGCAGAGAAGTCAAACGTTCTGGGGTCAGTACCAAGAGAACACGTAGAAAACCAAGGGAAATGGCAAAGGAGTAAGTCAGGTCATGGTCCTGAAATAAAATACCAAGAGATAGCAGATCAAAGCAAAAATACAAGACAAAGGTATAGTCAGAGCACGGTCCAAGGGTCAGGCAGTGGAAGATCAGAGCTCAGAACAACAGAATCAGGCAAACACGCACAAACTATGTCTGTCAGGGATAAGAGTCAAACAGCTCAGCTCACCTGAAGAAAGTCCTCCCAGTCACAGATTGGACAGCCTCACTGTTAATCGAAGCACCAACAGCTCAGCACACCCATCACAAGATTGGACAGCCAAGCTGTCAATCAAAACTCTTACAACTCCCGCTAAATCTTTGGTTCTCCCTATTTTATTTTCCCCCGACGTGAGAGTCCGCCTGAAGCATCAATACCCTTCCAAGTGGGTGGAAGATGGAATCCCATACTTAGGTATTATGCTCACCGCCTCCAAAAGTCTGCTAGACAAGTAATATCCCCAAATTATTGAAGTCCATAAAAAAGGACCTAGAGAAACTTCAAACTGTATCTGTGCCGTGGATAGCCAGAATTAATACTTTTAAGATTGTTACTTCCAAAAATTTTATATTGCTTCAGATGACTCTCGATTAAGATCCCCCTGAGATATATATCATCCTTTCAGAGGATGACCAACCAATTCATATGGGCTAATAAGAAGCCCAGAGTTGCCAGTAAAACAATGTACTATCCTTATGATTTGGGGGGAATGGGAGTTCTGAATATATTAGCATAACATAGAGCAGCCATTCTTGGGGGGATCTGGAGTTGGTGACTAGTCGACAACCCTAACAAATGGTTTCAAATAGAATCTTACTTTGCTAAAGGGGGCTCAACCAGATCGGTATTGGAAATTGAGACAGTTAAACATACTGTAGCTCCTATACTCCGTGCCTCCCGACAATGGAGGTTACCGTATAAACGCGAGTATAAGCCGACCCAAGTATAAGCTGAGGCACCTAATTTTGCCACGAAAAACTGGGTAAGCTTATTGACTCGAGTATAAGCCGGGTATGCATTGCCGCCTCATCTCTGTCCTGGTATGCATGGCTCCGCCATCCCTGTCCATGTATGCATGGCTCCCCCTTCGCTGTCCTGGTATGCATGGCTCCCCCGTCCCTGTCCTTGTATGCATGGCTCATTATCCCTTATCCTTGTATGCATGGCTCCCTGGTCCCTGTCCTTGTATGCATGGCTCTCCCATCGCTGTCCTTGTATGCATGGCTACTTATCCCCTATCCTTGTATGCATGTTTCCTACTAAAAGAAACCAAACATCCTACTCACCTTCCTATGCGCCCTCGCTGCATCTCGTTCTGGTGCCAGCAGCTCTTCCTGCCGAGCGATCACCTGGCCCTGCTCATTAAGGTAATGAATATTCACTACATGCCTATGGGAGTGGAGAGACATGCATATTCATTACCTTAATGAGTGGGACTACGTCAGGGTCGGACTGGGCCACCGGAGAACCGGAGGATTCTCCGGTGGGCCCAGGCCCTGACACCTGCTGGCATACAGGGCCAACAGCTGCCTAGGGCCCCCACTGCTCCAGGGGCCCCCAGCCAGTGGGGTGTCGCTAATAGCGGCACACCACACAGCTGCTATGGGGTCCCCGGTGCCAGTGGAGCATCGGGTGACAGGAAGCCTAAGCCTGTTCCCGTTGCTAAAGTGAAATAAACATTCACGCTTCCCCACGCCCCCATGGGCGTGGAGAGGAGTGACTTAATTTCATTTTAATAGCGGGCAGTGTTTGCCGCAGGCTGCAGATAACACTGCCAGCTATCAGGGCCCCCGCTCCCCCAGGGGCCCCCCAGCCCACGTGGTCGCAACCGGGCAGTAGGCCACTGGGACCCGGCATCAGAACCGCCCCCCCAGTGCGTGCTGCATTCTAATGGAAAAGGGAGCGTCAGATGATGCTCCCTCTCCCATTATTCCCCTCTGCCTCTGACACACAGCACGTGCACGATGACGTCACTTCATCACGTACCTGCTGTGTGCCAGGCCGACTGCAGAGCAGCTCCTGACACCGCTGACATCGGAGCAGAGCCGCCGCCGGAATCAGCATGGGAGCGAGAAGGAGAGGTGAGTATTGTGGTTTTTTTTAATATATATCAGTGAGTCCAGGGAGGTGCATTATACCCTATGGGGATGGAGCTGCATGATACCCTGTGGAGGGGGAAGCAAGATACCATGTGGAGGGGGCAGCATGATACCCTATTGAAGGGGGGCAACATGATACCCTATTGGAGGGGAGCAGCATGATACCCTACTGGAGGGGGGCAGCATGATACCCTATTGGAGGGGAGCAGCATGATACCCTATTGGAGGGGACAGCATGATACCCTGTGGAAGGGGGGCAGAATGATACCCTATTGAAGGGGGGCAACATGATACCCTATTGGAGGGGGGCAGCATGATACACTATTGAAGGGGGGCAGCATGATACCCTATGAGGGGGGCAGAATGATACACTATGAGGGCGCTACATTATATTCGGTGGGGGCTGCATTATATTCTATGGAGGGGCTGCATTATACCTTATGAGGGGGCTGCATTATATTCTGTGGGGGGCTGTATTATACTATTTGAAGTGGGCTGCATTATACCCTATGAGGGGGCTATATTATATTCTGTCGGGGGCTGCATTATACCTTATTAGGGGGTTGCACTATACTCTAAGGGGGCTACATTATACCCTATGGGGGGCTGCATTATACTTTATGAGGATGGTTGCATTATATTCTATGGGGGCTACATTATATTCTATGGTGGGCTGCATTATATGCTATGAGGGGCCTACATTATATTCTTTATGAGGCCTGGATTATATTCTGTGAGGGGGCTACTTTATATACTATGAGGAGGATACTTTGTACCCTATGAAGGGGCTACTTTATATTCTATGAGGGGGCTGCATTATATTCTATGAGGGGGCTACCCCAACCCCTGCCACATAATTAAGACATGTACTACCTTATATTATACACTGACATTAGCGCGTTTTACCGCACAATTGGTGGTCTTGTATTTATTTCTATGTAGCTACATAGTGGGCCCCAAGGATCATTTTCCCTGGTGGGCCCAAGGTGCTCTTCTGGAAGCCGGCGACTGTGGGTATCATTGTGCGCGCTATAAGAGAAATTAATATTAATCTCTCTTAAGCAATGGGCATAGTTACAGCCACCAGCTCCTGCCGCTCCCCCTCCCCCGCCGGCCCTCTGGGACAATTGACTTGTGTATAAGCCGAGGGGGGCTTTTTCGGCACAAAAAAATGTGCTGAAAAACTCAGCTTATACACAAGTATATACGGTACCTTAAAATATTGGAGAACACTGGCCCCAAAATTGATAAAAATTCCCCTAAAGGACATCTCACTAAGGGCCCTTGAATCTCACATTCCCTTTCTTAATCTTCAAAAATGGGTAGAGGCGGGAGTAAAAAATGTACAAGGCTTAATGGACAATTTCTTGCTCATCCCCTTCGATCATTTGACAGCAAAATTTCCAGGAATTCGGCATTATTTTTACCAATACCTACAACTTGGATACCTCATCCAGACCTCCCCACCAGGGCCGGACTGGCCATCGGCACTTCTGGCAAATGCCAGAAGGGCCGGTGCCAGTCGTGGGCCGCTCGATCTGCCTTCCCCCGCCCCCGCCGACTCCCCCCCTCGCCGACTCCCCCCCTCGCCGTCGCATTCAACTATACCGGCGTGTAGACGCCGGTACAGTTGAATGCAATGATGGAGGAGAGAGCGTCTACAGACGCTCCCTCTCCCATCATTCCCCGCTCTGCCTCTGACACTGCGGGTGCGCGATGACGTCATATCATCGCGCACCTGCTGTGTCCCGGGCAGACTGCAGCTGCTGAGACAGGAGCAGGAACCAGGAAGCAACGCAGGCAAGAGGAGAGGTGAGGAGAGTGTTTTTGTTTTTTTTTACTGGACAGTGGGCCATTCTCGGGGGGGGGGGGGAGGAGGGGAGATGCGGGCTGTGCTCTGTGCTGTATACTACTGTGTGGGCTGTGCTGTATATAGTACTTGGTGGGCTGTGCTATATATAGTACTCTGTGGGCTGTGCTGTATATAGTACTCTGTGGGCTGTGCTGTATATAGTGCTCTGTGGGCTGTGCTGTATATAGTACTCTGGGCTGTGCTATATATAGTACTCTGTGGGCTGTGCTGTATATAGTGCTCTGTGGGCTGTGCTGTATATAGTACTCTGGGCTGTGCTCTGTGCTGTATACTACTGTGTGGGCTGTGCTGTATATAGTACTCTGTGGGCTGTGCTGTATATAGTACTCTGGGCTGTGCTATATATAGTACTCTGTGGGCTGTGCTGTATATAGTGCTCTGTGGGCTGTGCTGTATATATTACTCTGGGCTGTGCTATACATAGTACTCTGTGGGCTGTGCTGTATATAGTACTCTGGGCTGTGCTATATATAGTACTCTGTGGGCTGTGCTGTATATAGAGCTCTGTGGACTGTGCTGTATATATTACTCTGTGGGCTGTGCTGTATATAGTGCTCTGTGGGCTGTGCTGTATATAGTACTCTGTGGGCTGTGCTGTATTTAGTACTCTGTGGGCTGTGCTGTATATAGTACTCTGTGGGCTGTGCTGTATATAGTACTCTGTGGGCTGTGCTGTATATAGTACTCTGTGGGCTGTGCTGTATATAGTACTCTGGGCTGTGCTGTATATAGTACTCTGTGGGCTGTGCTGTATATAGTACTCTGTAGGCTGTGCTGTATATATTACTCTGTGGGCTGTGCTGTATATAGTGCTCTGTGGGCTGTGCTGTATATAGTACTCTGTGGGCTGTGCTGTATATAGTACTCTGTGGGCTGTGCTGTATATAGTACTCTGGGCTGTGCTGTATATATTGCTCTGTGGGCTGTGCTGTATATATTGCTCTGTGGGCTGTGCTGTATATATTACTCTGTGGGCTGTGCTGTATATAGTGCTCTGTGGGCTGTGCTGTATATAGTACTCTGTGGGCTGTGCTGTATATAGTACTCTGTGGGCTGTGCTGCATATAGTACTCTGTGGGCTGTGCTGTATATATTACTCTGTGGGCTGTGCTGTATATAGTGCTCTGTGGGCTGTGCTGTATATAGTACTCTGTGGGCTGTGCTATATATAGTACTCTGTGGGCTGTGCTATATATAGTACTCTGTGGGCAGTGCTGTATATAGTATTCTGTGGGCTGTGCTGTATATATTGCTCTGTGGGCTGTGCTGTATATAGTGCTCTGTGGGCTGTGCTGTATATATTACTCTGGGCTGTGCTATACATAGTACTCTGTGGGCTGTGCTGTATATAGTACTCTGGGCTGTGCTATATATAGTACTCTGTGGGCTGTGCTGTATATAGAGCTCTGTGGACTGTGCTGTATATATTACTCTGTGGGCTGTGCTGTATATAGTGCTCTGTGGGCTGTGCTGTATATAGTACTCTGTGGGCTGTGCTGTATTTAGTACTCTGTGGGCTGTGCTGTATATAGTACTCTGTGGACTGTGCTGTATATAGTACTCTGTGGGCTGTGCTGTATATAGTACTCTGTGGGCTGTGCTGTATATAGTACTCTGGGCTGTGCTGTATATAGTACTCTGTGGGCTGTGCTGTATATAGTACTCTGTAGGCTGTGCTGTATATATTACTCTGTGGGCTGTGCTGTATATAGTGCTCTGTGGGCTGTGCTGTATTTAGTACTCTGTGGGCTGTGCTGTATATAGTACTCTGGGCTGTGCTGTATATATTGCTCTGTGGGCTGTGCTGTATATATTGCTCTGTGGGCTGTGCTGTATATATTACTCTGTGGGCTGTGCTGTATATAGTGCTCTGTGGGCTGTGCTGTATATAGTACTCTGTGGGCTGTGCTGTATATAGTACTCTGTGGGCTGTGCTACATATAGTACTCTGTGGGCTGTGCTGTATATATTACTCTGTGGGCTGTGCTGTATATAGTGCTCTGTGGGCTGTGCTGTATATAGTACTCTGTGGGCTGTGCTATATATAGTACTCTGTGAGCTGTGCTATATATAGTACTCTGTGGGCAGTGCTGTATATAGTATTCTGTGGGCTGTGCTGTATATATTGCTCTGTGGGCTGTGCTGTATATATTGCTCTGTGGGCTGTGCTGTATATATTGCTCTGTGGGCTGTGCTGTATATAGTACTCTTTTTGCTGTGCTGTATTTAGTACTCTGTGGGCTGTGCTGTATATAGTGCTCTGTGGGCTGTGCTGTATATAGTGCTCTGTGGGCTGTGCTGTATATAGTGCTCTGTGGGCTGTGCTGTATATAGTGCTCTGTGGGCTGTGCTGTATATAGTGCTCTGTGGGCTGTGCTGTATATAGTACTCTGTGGGCTGTGCTGTATACTACTGTTTGGTCTGTGCTGTATACTTCTACGTGGGCTGTGCTGTATACTACTGCGTGGTCTGTGCTGTATACTACTGCGTGGGCTGTGCTGTATACTGCTGTGTGGGCTGTGTTATCTACTACACATGCTGTGCTATATTATGCAGGCTGTGCTATATACTATACGGTTTGTGCTATATACTATGCGGGCTTTGCTATATACTATGGGGAGTATATTATATTCTATGGGGAGGCCATGTTATGTACTATGTGGCTGTGTTATATACTATTGTGGGGGAATATTCTATTCTATGGGGGGGCTGTGTTATATACTATGGGGGTGGCTGTGTTATATACTATGGGGGCTGCATTATATTCTATGGGGGGCTACATTATATATTATGGGGAGGTGGGCTGTATTATATTCTATGGGGGGTTACATTATACTCTGTGGGGTGGCTGCATTATACTCTGGGGTGGCTGCATTATACTATATGTGGGCTGCATTATACTGTATCGAGGACTATGGGGAATACGTTATACTATATGAAGAACTATGGGGTGCATTATACTATGGGAAGTGAATTGTAGTACATGGATGACTATGGCAGTGCATTATACTATATGGCGAACTATGAGGAGTGTATTATACTATGTGGAGGACTGAGCACTGTATTTTAATATGGAGGACTATAGGAAGTGTATTATACTATATGGAGGACTGTGGAGCACATTATAATATATGGAGGACTATGGGGTGTATTTTACTATGGGAAGTGAATTGTACTACATGGATGACTATGGCGGTGCATTATACTATATGGAGCACTATGAGGAGTGTATAATGCTATATGGAGGACTATGAGGAGTGTATTATACTATGTGGAGGACTGAGCAGTGTATTTTAATATATGAAGGACTATAGGGAGTGTATTATACTATATGGAGGACTGTGGTGCACATTATAATATATGGAGGACTATGGGGTGTATTTTACTAAACAAGTAAAATGCTGCATATTCAGATTGTTTTTGCTGGAACAAAAATAATTGTTCTCAGCAGCACATCGCGGGTGTAAACTGTAGATGTGCTGCTTATAACATGATACTGTATGGTGATCTGTTAGTGATCTATTAGTGATCGTTCTGTCCCATCATTATTCCTCAGTTGGTGGAAAGAGGCCGGGAAACAAGCGTTGAACAACTTCCGTAATGTCGATCAAACTCATTTAGCGGCCTGAACTCAGCGCTTGTAAATACAACCGAAAAGAAAAGGCCGGAGCAAGCCGTACCCCCTCCCCCCACGGTGTAGGCGAAGGCCTGCATGACAAGGGGGGGGAGTGGGGTAGGTAATGGGTTAATGAGAGGGGAGGGAAGGTTTTTGGCCTGAGGGTTTATGGGAGTTTGGGGGGTGGGATTGGTCACTTCCCGCACTTTTGGATCGTGAGCAGACATACCTGTAATGTCTGGCATTGATTCGATCCTTGAGGCCCTCAGGGCGGCTGCAGCATCGCATCCCCCCGGCTGGTTACAGGCGCAGGTGGCCCACATCATGTCGGACGGTGCAGGGCCGTCCGGCGCTGCAGCGCCGCTGGAGCGGCGTTCTCGGAGGACGCGGCCCCCCGAGCGCCTTTCCCCAGACTCCGGTCCTCGAGCCCCCAGAAGGCGCAGGAGCCCCTCGCGGGACCCTCCAGGCTGGGCGCCGGTAAGATCAGCGGTAGCTCGGTCCCGGCCTGGGAGGAATCCATCTGCCGGTCGGGGCTCAGCGGCGGTTGGCAGGCCTTCACCCCGCAGTGCAGTGGGGGCGGGGCTTCGGCGCGCCGGACAGCGTTTGGGGCCTGTTGGAACGGGAGGCCGCAGCGGTGAGGCTCCAGCCGCGCGGCCTGCCTCGGCCACATCCGGGAGTGCGGCGTTTTCGGTCGGCGACATCAGGACGGGCGGCCCAAGGCAGGACGGATCCGGGCTGGCCCCATCGTCAGTGGCGGGGACCTCTCCTGCATCAGGTCGGCAGGATGGCGTTATGGCGGCAGGCGCTGGAGCGGATGGGAGCTGGTGTGCTGCCAGCACATCCACGCAGGCACCATTCTCCTCCGGAAGACAGAGTCTGGCACCTTTATCTGCGGTGCCTGTACCTGGACAGGGCACCCTTGAAGACCTCCTGGGATCTCATCATCGGTTGGATTCGGGCGGATCGGTCGTGGACGCGGCGAGCCGGGGACGTCTGGATGCCAGCACTTCGGCTGGGGGGACTACAGATCCCTTGCAGCCCAGTGAGTATATGTCTGTGTCGGGTCTGTGTACTCCTAATTTGGCATCGCCAGCTTTCATGGGTAGTCAGGGGGTTGGTAGTGTTGAGAGGGTGGCGGGCGATGCTGGTTCAGTGGGGGTTCGTGAGCTTTTGGGTAGCGTGCAGGGTTTGTTATCTAGATTAGAGCAGAGTATGTCCGCTCAGAGACATTTGGCTTGGTTGAGCCCGCAGGTGGGGGCTTTTGGGGCAGTGGGGGCTCCAGTTGTGGCGCCTGCACCGACATCAGTTTCAGTGCAGACGGAGAAAGAAAAAGAGTGTAGGGTGCATGTAGATGACAGGACTCACGGCGAAGTTTATGTGTGTTTTGAGGGCCCCCTAGGGGCGCATCTTAAGAAGGAAGTTAAAGAAAAGATTGCGAAGGACGAATATGTTGAAATATTTTCGTTACTTCCGTTAGAGAAATTTAATTTAGATAAGAAAAAGAAAGATGAGGGTAAGAAGGAAGATGAGGAAAAGCGGCGGTGGCGCTTAATTCCTCAGACGTTCGCTAACTGGCTGCAGGCCTTTGCCATTCTGGCTAGTGTGATTGAAGAGAAGGCACCCGAGAATCGCTCAGGGATTTTCTGTTACTTGGACTCTATTCATGAGGCTTATAGGGTTTATGGTGGTCAGGCGTGGCTCAGGTATGACGAGCAGTTCAGACAGAGGAAAGCGGTTCGGCCGGCACTTCGCTGGGATCAAAAAGATATCGGGCTTTGGTTGCGGGTGATGGCCCAGTACAAGTTCGGCCATCCCTTTCAAGGAGGGGCCGGAGGGTCCGGCCAGGGTTTTCAGTCCGGTGCCTCAGGGTCCTCTGGTTCCGCTAGCCAGGCAGGGGCTCAAAAGTTGGGTGTTTGCTGGCAGTTTAACGAAGGCCAGTGTAGATTCGGGGTCAACTGCAAGTTTAAACACTTGTGTTCTCACTGTAGCGGCTCCACACACGGGGCGGCGAAATGTTTCAAGAAGGGTAGAGGGAAGTCAGGAGCCAGTAATACCCATGGGGGTGACACCGGTGATGTGGGAAAAGATGGTCCCTTATCTAAGTAGATATCCAGATAGGGAAAAAGCGGTGTTATTGTTGTCAGGTTTTCAAGAAGGTTTTGTAATTCCGGCCCCTTCGTTTGAGGTCCCTTGTGTTAGGAAGAATTTGCGGTCGGCTTTGTTATATGCTGATGTGGTTTCCGAAAAGTTGCGGAAGGAGGTTGCTTTGGGGCGGATGGCGGGCCCGTTTGAGTTACCGCCTTTTGAGGATTTGGTGGTTTCCCCTTTAGGAGTTGTGCCTAAAAAAGAGGAAGGGAAATTTTGTTTGATTCAGCATCTGTCGTATCCTAGAGGTATGTCAGTTAATGACGGGATTGACCCTGGGCTTTGCTCAGTGGTTTACGTGTCGTTTGACTTGGCGGTTGAATGAGTTCAAAAAGCCGGAAGAGGGGCTCTGCTAGCTAAGACAGATATAGAATCCGCTTTTCGTTTATTGCCGGTTCATCCAGATAGCGTTCGACTGCTTGGTTGTTTTTGGGAGGACCGCTTTTTTGTTGATAGGTGTTTGCCCATGGGGTGTTCGCTTTCTTGTGCGTTGTTTGAGGCGTTTAGCTCCTTTTTGGAGTGGGTGGTTCGTGACGTTTCGGGTTGTGATTCCGTCATTCATTATTTGGATGATTTTTTGTGCGTCGGCCCGACTGGGTCTGACTGTTGTAAGAAGATTTTGAGAGCGATAGAACTGGTGGCGCATCGTTTTGGAGTTCCGTTGGCTCCGGGTAAAACTGAGGGCCCGAGTACGTGTTTGTCTTTCCTTGGTATTGTGATTGATACCATTCAGTGGGAGTTCAGGTTGCCCATTGACAAAGTTGTGACTTTGCGCGAGGAGGTGCTGCGGGCTTGTCGTTTGCGGAAGTTGTCATTGAGGGAGTTGCAGTCGCTCCTCGGAAAGCTGAATTTCGCCTGTCGTGTTATGCCTATGGGCAGAGTTTTTTCTAGGCGGTTGGCTATGGCTACGGCAGGAGTTCGTGCTCCTCATCATTTTGTGCGGTTGTCGGCTGACCATAAGGATGATCTGACGGTGTGGAGTAGTTTTTTGCAGAGCTACAATGGCCGGTCGTTGTTTCAGGAGGGAGTGGTTGACAATGAGTCATTGGAGTTGTTTACTGATGCGGCCGGGGGGTCAGGGTTCGGTGCGTATTTTCAGGGGCAATGGTGCGCAGCACAGTGGCCGGCTTCGTGGATTTCTGCTGGTTTGGTTCGGAATATCACACTTTTGGAAATTTTCCCTATTTTGGTGGCGGTGCATTTGTGGTAACAGGTTTTTCGGAACAGGCGTGTTCGTTTTTATTGTGACAACATGGGGGTGGTTTGTGCGATAAACAGTTTGTCGGCTTCGTCGCCCCCTGTGGTGCGTGTGTTGAGACAGCTGGTTTTATCGTGTTTGAAATTGAACGCGCACGTAACTGCGACACATGTTCCTGGGGCTCAGAATTCCATTGCCGACTCTCTTTCTCGTTCGCAGTTCGAACGTTTTCGGTCACTGGTTCCAGATGCGGAGGTCGTGGGGTTGGAATGCTCTGCAGAACTTTGGCTTGTGGTGTTCGAGACGCGGAGGCATTGATCAAGTCGTCATTGGCTCCCAGAACGTGGGAGGCTTACCAGGCTATTTGGCTGGAGTGGGTGGAGTTGTTGCGGGCTGTTGGTTGTGGGCCAAGCGAGCAGGAGCAGGCTGGGGTGTTGTTGTCTTGGTTGAGTCGTGGAGCTGCAGAGGGTTGGTCCCCTGCTAAGGTGTCTCGTGTTATGTCGGGTTTGGCATTTGGTTTTAAATTATGTGGTCAATCGGATTTAACTAAGGTTTTTCTGGTAAAACAAGCGGTGAAGGGTTTTCGGCGGCGGCCGCGGCGCATGGATGCCAGACGTCCCGTGTCTTTCAGCTTGTTGGAAAGCTTGGGCGGGGTTTTGCCTTCGGTTTGTGTGTCGGGTTTTGAATTGCGTTTATTTCGGCTAGCTTTTTCTTTAGCCTTTTTTGGGGCATTCCGGGTTGGCGAGTTGGTTTCACCTAGTAAGAATGTTATGGGAGGTTTGTTAGCTCGCGACGTGTTTTTATCGGCAGGGACGGTCGAGTTGTGGCTGCGGCGGTCTAAGTCCGATCAGGAAGGTAGGGGTAGCAGGATTGTGTTAGGTGCTGTTCCGGGGTCGGTTATGTGCCCTGTTGCCTGTTTAGCAAATTTTTGGGAATTGCGGCCTAGTCGTGATCGGTCGTTGCTATGCCACATGGACGGTTCCTTGTTGTCCCGGTATCAATTTACGTCGATTTTTAGAAAGGCAATTGGGTTGCTGGGTCTGGAGGTAGGTGGTTTCGCTCCTCACTCTTTCAGGATTGGGGTGGCGACGGAAGCGGCGTTGGGGGTCTTGGGGTTCCGGTAATTCAGCGCATTGGTAGGTGGCGCTCCGATAGATATCAGAGCTACGTGCGCCCGTAAATGGAGGTGCGTTTTTGGAAAGTGGGGGCTGGATGGCTGTTGTTTTTGGTTGTGTTGTTTTGATTTTCGCTTTGTATTTTTCAGGTTCCTCGCCGTTGTTGGTGTGGATTTTCGGCCATTCATACGTCCATTGGGGAGCGCAGCGGGCCGACGTGCGGAGCGAGGGGCGGCAACTGGGTTTCGGTCGCGAGGTGGCGGTAATCCATTGGTTGGGTTTTAGGGGGTTGGTGTGGCATAGAGTTTCGAAGGAAATTAACGATAGTGTTCGGCTGGACAGGGCTCCAGATGTTTTAGTATTGCACGTCGGGGGTAATGACTTGGGTGCCCGACCATTTAGAGATTTGATAAAGGATATCAAGCAGGACTGTCTGCGTTTGTGGGTATTGTACCCCGGTTTGACCATTATTTGGTCAGATATCGTGCCGCGCAAGCGGTGGAGGAACATGAGGTCTTTGGACAAGTTGAATAAAGCCCGGATAAAGGTTAATCGGGTGGTATCTGTTTTTGTGGCCAGGAATGGAGGTGTGGCGGTTCGGCATTTCGAGCTGGAGAAAGGGGAAGGGGCCTTTTGGTTGGCCGATGGGGTCCATTTGAATGCGGTGGGTATGGATTTTTGGGCCCTCGCTATTCAGGAGGGCATTGAACGGGCTATATTTTTTCGGAGTGGTGGGGTCTCGGGCCTTTGAGGTGTTCAAAGGGCCTCTCATTGTGGTGGCTGGGGGGAGTCCTGGGAGTTGGTAATAAATTGGTTTGGGGATCCATTTTGGCTTATGGCTCCTCTGTTTTGGTGTTGGTGTCTTTTGAATCTGGTGAATGGTGGTTGGGGAGTTCCGGCAGGGGTGGCCGGATCTCCTGGGATTTTTTACCGTGAACAGGGAACCCTTGGTTGGGTTTTTGGTGCTCCCGAGCCAGGGTTTTTGAATGGCTGGGAGTAAAGTTGGTGTTATGTACGTTCACGGTATGGGTTGTCAATCACCAGATTCTTGGGGCTCCGAGGACTCCTTCTAGCCTTTAAAATGTTATGATTGCTTTGTATCAATGTATTTATTGTTTATGTTTAATAAAAAGGCTACTGTGGCCTATATCATTCCAAAAGAATTAATGTGGTCATGTCTTTATTGTTTATAGGAATGATAGATGGGGGCCACGGTTGGGAGAAGAGGTGTGGGGGGTGGGTCTTTTACTTCAGAAGACTACCCCGTCGACAATACCAGGGTCATGCTTTTGTGTGATGTGCAATATGTTAGCATTTGGGGCCCCATTTTAAACTTTACCTAGGGCCCCACTTTGTCACCATGTGACAAGTGGGCCTGTGTGACTTCAAATGCCAGGGCTGAATTTTAGTCCCAGTCCGGCCCTGCTCCCCACAATCTGTATTTTTCACTCTCCCCATAAAACACTGGGCTAATAGTTAATTCTAAAGGAGTTTCAATTTTATGCAAAGCTCTGAATGAGATAGATTTAGGTGATAAACTACCCTATATGAAGCACTGGGAATTGGAATTAGGCATATCCCTAGAACCGGACGAGTGGAGTGTGGGTTTGGGAGAGGTACAACGTGTATCCTCGTGTATAAACCATCTTGAACACTTGAAAAAGATACACCTACGATGGTACCAGTGACCAGCGAAACTAGCTCATTGTTGTTCCACATATCCTCACTATATTTGAAAGGATGTGGGGAGAAAGGTACATTGGGTCATCTGTGTTCATTTTGTCCCATAGTCACTAAATTTTGGGATAGGGTAGCCAATCTTATTAAAAAGGTTCTCATGATGCAGATATTATTGGACCCCAGCTTAACCCCTTCATGACCGGAGCTTTTTTCGTTTTTGCGTTGTCGTTTTTCACTCACCTCCTTCCCACAGCCATAACTTTTTTATTTGGTGGTCAATATGGCCATGTGAGAGCTTAATTTTTGCAGGATGAGTTGTAATTTTGAATGACACCATTGGTTTTAGCATGTCATGTACTCGAAAACAGGGAAAAAAATTCCAAGTGCGGTGAAGTTGCAAAAAAAGTACAATCCCACATTTGTTTTTGGCTTTTTTGCTAGGTTCCCTAAATGTTAAAACTGACCTGCCATTATGACTCTCCAGGTCATTATGAGTTCATAGACACCAAACATGTCTAGGTTCGTTTTTATCTAAGTAGTGAAAAAAAATTCCAAACTTTGCTACAAAAAAAAAAATTGTGCCCGTAGCGTCTCCATTTTTCGTGATCTCGGGTTGGGTGAGGGCTTATTATTTGCGTGCCAAGCTGACATTTTTAATGATACCATATTTGTGCAGATACGATCTTTTGATCACCCGTTATTGCATTTTAATGCAATGTCACGGCGACGAAAAAAAAATGTAATTCTGGAGGTTTGATTTTTTTCTTAATATACAATACATGATTACTTGATGGAAAAGCTGAGATCACAGAGCTATTGATATATTGCACAGATATCCTTTGTTAGTTATGTGGTTCCGCCAGCCATGTTGACAGGTGGCTATTTGTGTTGAATTTTGAAAACTTAATAAAAATTTATTGGAATAAAAACAACTCTTACAACTCGGCATGACCCAGTTTCCATAGTACAGCAAAACAATCACTGAGTGGAGAAATTGTGACAGAGCTAGATGAAGTGCAGGAGGGAACAGAATGCATGATATTAGGACATTGGGAGTAATTTCCTGTTTTCAGTCATACAGGTGTGCTGCCACAACTGCAGTCACCGTTCAGCACAGAGTGAGCGACAGCTATAAGAGGTGAAACAGTATAGAATCTGCTGTCAGCTAAGGCTACTTTCACACATCCGTCGGTACGGGGCCGTCGCAAACCGTCGGCCCGATGTACCGACGGACGTTGTGCTAAATGTAGCACAACATGGGCAGCGGATGGACTTTTACAACGCATCCGCTGCCCATTGTGATGAGCGGAGAGGAGGGGGTGGAGTTCCGGCCGCGCATGTGCGGTCAGAAATGGCGGAACCGACGGACAAAAAAACGTTACATTGAATGTTTTTTTGTCACGACGGACCGCAAAAACACGACGCATCCGTCACACGACGGATGCAACGTGTGTCCATCCGTCGCAATCGTTCATTAGTTAAAGTCAATGGCAAAAAAACGGATCCTGCGGCACATTTGCAAGATCCGTTTTTTGCCATAATGACGGATTGCGACGGAGGGAAAAAGACGGAAGTGTGAAAGTAGCCTAAGCTGCTGAGGTCCAGCTTAGAGCTGCCGCTCTGTAACTGTAGCCACACAGGGGTGCCTGTATGACTCAAAGCAGCAGCTCCAGGGAAGAATAAAGATAATTTTTTCCAGGTAGCTACGCTTTCAGTACAGAAGCTGGGCACCTTTCTAACACTATTAACCTGCAGATTAACCCTATATCTGCAGTTTAATGGTGGCATCATCCGACGTGATAAGTTGCATTGATAGTTTATTAAGTTTTATTGGTTTAGTCTGACAATGTGACCAGATATGTTAGTGCACTCCTGATCTAAATAAAGATGTCCGTATACATATTTTCAGGAAATGATTATAGTAACAATATTTGCAGATACTGTAGCCCACAATATGAAAAGACATATGAAACTGGAGAAGCAAGAATTACAGTATATAAACAGCATTTAGAAGAACAACTGCTTGAAAAACAAAGGTATATAGAATATCAAACTTACCTAAATGGTAGTGGGAAAAAAACAGACATTGTGTATTAAGCTGCAGCTATTACCTTAACAACATCTCTTCTGGTGACTCCTTCAAACACCTCCAGCAGTTTTAGGTGGGAAGCTATAGTAGGACATTGATCCAGACTATTTCTAAGAATATTTCCAAGCTGATGTTCCAGGCTCTGCCAAAAGATAAATTAACAAAATGTTAGAAGGCTGGTAAGTGACAGAAGTTATGCTGAGGAGAGATGTAATTGATTGCATCCTTGAATACTCTTACATTTGTGAAATAATATATTACTGATTTTTAAAAGGTACCTTTATTGTAGTTCTCAAGTCAAAGAAAGCTTTCTGGAAAGTACTATTTTTACCAGCAGTTAAAACATCAGTGATTTGATTCATAAAAGATTCTTTGGCTTGGCAATATGAGCTCCAGATTTCTTGCACCATAGCATCAGAACTTGGGGTTCCGGCACCACCAATAACCGCCACGTCATTTAAAGCCTCAAAATGTTTCATTGTTTCCACCACATCAAGAACATCGTTGCACCTAAAAAGAAATGCAGAAAGATAACAAAACTACATTACAAACTTTATCTTCTCGATGTATGGGTATGCCACAAATACAGCAACCCCGTACATTTTTTCATTCAACAGATAGAAATAGCTCAAGCACAATGTGATCAGATAAACTAGTCAACTAGAGATGAACAACTCGATTCGCACTGCAGTGGTCTGGCATCCAGTTCGGTCCTCTCTGAGAGGCAGACTATACTTTCAGGGATCATATTTATAGACTTCAAATGGTGAAATGTACTTAAAAAGTCCATACTTCCACTATGATGAGTTTTATGGTTTGCTTCTGAGAAGGTTTGTTTCTTCTCATCCACCCCTTTAGAACACACGTTAAAGGGAACCTGTGAGTAGATTTTTAATTCCAAACTTATCGTGTATGGTTAGTAGCCAGACAGCCCAGGTGGTTATTTTATTTTGTACTGTGATTAATTTTGCAATGTATGAATTTAATAAAGCAGGGTGTAACCAATTTTGAAACTTATCCACCATTTTGAAGTTACGTTCGTATGTAGTGACATGTATTTACAGGACCCTATTTGCTACTAAGCCCTGGACATCCAGTGCCTAAAGCTGCAGGTTGAGCGGCCGGTTCTGGCATGAATGAAAAAAAAATACTATTTTTCTATCTCCTTATACCTCCACCAGATAAAATAACAAAAACGGCATCTTTATGGAGGGAAGGGGTTGCATTAATTGCATTCACTTCATTGAGACATGAATACAAATGAAAATTTGAGTGTGCTGGCACTTCCAGGTTTAGAGGAGCACTACTGCACTCCATGCCCCAACAAGCAGTGGTGGGATAAGTTCACCACGCTGCATCATACTGCTGATGTCATTATAACACTGCTAAAGTGGCAAAAACGCAGAAGCTGTGGCAAGAAGGTAAGCAATCACAGAGTTGAAGATAAAAGGAATTTTCACTATACATGGGAAATGGGGAGGGTTCGTCATACAGAGTATGAGATAGTGTGAGGGCACAGTATGGAGACTGGGTAGCATAGAGGACATAGTGTCAAGATGTTGGACAGAATGAAGAGGGAGTAGCTTAGGGGGACAATCTGAGAAGAGCACAGCATGGAGAGGTACACTGCGAAAAGGGGAACACAGGGGTGGACACAACATTGGTGTAACAACCTGCGCAACTGCTCAATAGATAAGGGGCCTATTTCAATCCCCAAAGCAGCAAGTACATTTTGTCACAGACACATTAACAGGTGTATTATCAGGAGCTATTGGACTGCAAAGGGCTTATATACTGTTGTTGCACAAGGGCACCCTGTGGGCACAGTATGGGGAGAGACACTGAAGAGGGGGCAAAGTATGGAGAGGGGCACTATAAAGAGGGGTCACAGTATAAAGGGACACTGTGGAATGGGGGCACAATATGGAGAGATGCATTGGAAAGAGGTGACACTATGGAGAGGGGCAGTGTGGGGCAGTGTGGGAGAACAGCGTGAAGAGGGTTCACAGTATGGAGAGGAACATAGTGAAGTGGAGATATAGTATGGAGAGGGACACTGGAAAAAAGGGAACACAGCATAAAGAGGGACTCTGTGAAAAGGGGACACAGTATGGGGAGTGGGCACCATGGAGATATGGACAGCATGAAGTGGACAGTGCAGTGTGGAACCACGGTTCATAAGGACTACGATTTGGCAGTCATAGACTATAATGGAGGATGATGTGGAAATTATAATTCATAAGGGAGGGCCATGTGTTGGTTACACATCATAATGAGGATAGTGTCTTGGTTGTAGTTCATAAGGAGGACGATGTTGCAGTCATAATTCATATTAGCTCTGAGTGGCAGTTATAATTTATAAGGGGGGCTGTGTTGTGGTCCTAGTACATAAGTGATGATTGTGTGATAGTCAAAGTACATAAGGGAGGAATGTGTGGCATTACTAGTGTGCATTTCTCTGACTGAGAAGCTGCTTCCAGAGATTATTTTAAATGAAAGGTGCCATTACCAGTGAGAGACGTGTTATGACTGCCAGTCTACTCTCCTGATCTCACTGCAGAGCTGTGTGTAATCACAACTTACACAGTACAGCAAAGTTGAACAATGCCTCTTTATAAACATCTTAGTAGCTACAGTTCTCCTCTCATAGGGCTGTTAGCTCAGCTATACTCCCTTCAGATCAAGTGATTAACTAAAGCCTCCATATTTTTTAGATAGCTGTCAATCAAAACCAATCAGCCAATTGTTTGGCTAGCAGATATCTTGCTAAACTCTCTCATACACAGGGGTGCTCACTGTGGAGAGCTGCTGCCAGACATCTCTTGTGATGACTTACCTCTTAGCAAACAAAAGGATCTGCAGTCTGAAATTTGATGTTCTATATCCTTATCTCCTCTGACAATCATGTGACAGGGCCCCCCCCCCCCCTCCCATGCACGTTTGCAAAAAATTATTTTTATTATTTTGTAATTATGACCATCTCACCGTTCCATAAACATGTTCATATTTTGGAAACAGGAAGCATTGTGCAGAGGCCATGGAGAGTCTATCCAAACTGACTCCTCACTTTCCAGAGTCTTATCATCAAAGAATTGATCTCCTCCATACACCCATGGAGTTGGTACTTCATACATGGTAATGCTCTGAGACATTTCCAACGACTGTTTGTTTCTGTGAAAAACATAATTATTTTGTTATATATGGTTACACATACTGTATATGGTATACTTGGTCACATCTGTCATGAGGTGAGATGAGCAGCTCAGGACCAACCAATATTCCTATAACCAAAAAGTATCTCGCTGAATAAGAGAGATGCACCTAAGTATCCCAAGATAAACAAAATGAAAAATGGTGCTACAAAATATCGCACAAACACATCAACTTTATTAAATATCAACTTTATTAAATATATTAAATATAAAAGTGACTAAAGCATTATCCTATAAGTGAGTACAGCTTAGTGGGAAGCTGGAAGGGGATCAGATGCATACCTCACAACTTTTAAAGAACAGAAAAAGGGGCAAATTATGTGATACAAATTTCTCCTCTGCATCTGACAACTCATCACAGCGGGCGCAATGACATCACTACAACAAACCCAATGGACCGAGATGTGCAGAGGATCTGAAAACACCATGTAGAGACAGTGAGCAGCGGGGGAGTTGGCAGAGGTGAGTATTTAATTATTTTTGTTTTAATGTGGAGCATATTTTACTGTATGGTGCACTGTGTGGGGCCATTATACTGTATGGAGCACTATGTGAGGTATATTATTCTGAATGGAGCACTATATTGGACCCATTATACTGTATGAAGCACTATTTTGGGCCTCTATACAGAATGGATCACTATGGGAGGCCATTATACTGTATGGAGCAATATGTGGGGTGCATTATTTTGAATGGAGCACTATATGGGGCTCATTATACTTTATGGAGCACTATGTGGGGCCATATACTGTATGAAGCACTATGTGGGGTGCATTATTCTGAATGGAGCACTATATGGGGCTCATTATACTGTATGGAAGGCAATGCTGGTCCACATTATACTGTATTGAGGACTATGTGGGGATTACAGTTGGCGGGAGAATCATACTGTGATGGGGTCATCATTCTTTGTCGTTGGAGATTGAGGGAGGGGGTCCAGTAGGGTCATCATAGTGTGCGTGTGGAAGGTACTATGAAGGAATTCACTGTGGGGGTATTATACAGTATTTGGGGGCACTTTTGCTGCATCATACTTTTTTATATGTATTATTCAAGTTTTTTTTTATCATTTGCTATTACCATATATACTCATGTATAAGTCAACCCAAGTATAATCCGAGGCACCTAATTTTGCCACGAAAAACTGGGAAAACTTATTGACTCGGGTATAAGCCGGGTATGCACCGTCACCTCATCCCTATCCTGGTATGCATGGCCTCCTCATCCCTGTCCTTGTATGCATTGCTCCCCATCCCTGTCTTTGTACGCATAGCTCCCCGTTCCTGTATGCATGGCTCCTTATCCCTGCTCTTGTATATATGGCTCCTTATCATCTATCCTTGTATGCATGGCTCCCCATCCCTGTCTTTGTATGCATGGTTCCAATAAAAAAAAACACATCCTACTTACCTTCCCTGCGTGCCCTCGCTGCATCTCGTTCCGTGCCAGCAGCTCTTCCCTCCGAGCGATCACGTGTCCCCGCTCTTTAAGGTAATGAATATTCACTCCACGCCTATGGGAGTGGAGAGAAGTGAATTTTCATAACCTTAATGAGCAGGTGACACGTGATTGCTTGGCCAGAAGACCTGCTGGTGCCAGAACGAGAAGCAGCAAGGGAGCGCAGGGAAGGTAAGTAGGATGTGTGCTGGAAGCTGGCAGCTGCAGCTGTAACTGTGCGCACTATAAGAGAAATGAATATTCACTGCCAGCGCAGTGAATATTAATTTCTCTTTAGCAGCAGGCACAGGCTTTAGCTGCAGCCGCCGGCTCCTGCCTCTGTGACCCGCTGCTCTGCCGCTCCCTCTCCCCGTCTGTCTTTCTGGGATGATGACTCGTGTATAAGCAGAGGGGGGGTACGTTTTCACCACAAAAAAAAGTGCTGAAAAACTCGGCTTATACACGGGTATATACGGTAAATATTTAAATTGTGCCATATGTTTTTGCTGCTCTTACATAACATATTATATTATTCCAATATTTTATTCTAAGATCTATTAACTAAAATGTACTTTGCTTGTGGGACAACCCCTTTAAGTCTGTTTACATATGAAAACGTCCATCATTATATTTCATGATGCACATAACAAAAAGCCGTTGCATTTTTAAAATCAAAGCTTTTCTATAGTATTAAAAAATGGAGTCACACCTGCACCAAAAAAAGCATAAAATAAGGAGGAAAACACTTACAAGAAATGCAGCAAACACACAATAATCAGAAAAGGTTATTATTGCATTGTGTGGTGCGGACCCAAGCGGAAAATATAAAGAAAAAAGCATTCGGAAAAATCGCAGCATTTCTACGGCAATCACGCCATTTGTTTTACACAATTTACCTATCTCTGAATCTGATAGCTGTGTTGTACAGGTTGCTACGATTACAGGGTCAACAAATATGTCTGTTATTTGCTGATTTGTGATGTTTATTATTACTTTAAAAAGGACATTAAAAATGACATTTTTATGATTATTTTTT